>NC_140165.1:197847091-198287091 GCF_963971535.1 Notolepis coatsorum
GTTGTATTTTTTCCCTTGCCTTTCAGGTAGCAAGTGCTGCTGGGAAATATTCAAATGAGCCAAACAGTAAGCTGATTATTTGTAAATATAAAAACATATTTGTGAGATGGGACTGTATCGTTGAGACCAGAACATAGTTTATTAATTCTCTTTTTCAAAAGAGTGGTGCATGACACTCAAAACTTCAAAAATATCTTGAAGACGATGGCAATCAGACACCAACACATGATGGCATATCATCTTGCTTCACCATCATATTTCAAGCCAAAAACCCAGGCATCCAGGGTTGACTCTGTTCTGGTTTCATCTCTACCAGCAGTAGCTCAGGTACACATTAGAGGACACACAGTTAGTGACACAATCTACCAGACATCAAAGGTAACCATTGATGGCACAGACTATGTCTGTGGAATGTTTCTCTCCGTCAGAGTCAGTGGTGGACTGTCTACATTTAGCCAAATAGAACAGATCTACCTTGTGAATAACGAGGTTTCTTTTCTGTGTCGAGACTATGACTCCTGGTATATAGAACATATTAGGTCCTATGAGCTGTCAACCACACAACCACATATGTCCATCTACCTACAGTCTGGTCTCAATGATACAGTCCCACTCTCAGAATATATGATCGATGGTCTGCTGCTGCTGCTGACTCCCAAGCGATTCATTCAAGTGAAACGGAAGGTGAATAGTTATTTTATTAATCGATTATTGTGTCTTTATTCACTCGTTGTGTAATTGACCAGTTTATATTCTGTATAAGTTCATATTCTGTATATGTTAATAATGACGCTTTCTGTGTTGTGTTTATGACTACTCCTTAGGTCCTTGAGCTGCTGTCTGTCGACCGGACCACATCTGTCCACTGTCCATCTACCTGCAGTCTGGTCACAACGATACAGTCCCACTCTCAGCATACAAGATCGATGGTCTGCTGCTGCTGCTGCTGACTCCCAAGTGATTCATTCAAGTTTCCATAGCACAATGGCAGCTGCCTCCCCACAACCCATGATCCTTCGTGTTGTTGAGACAGACCGGGCTAGAAAATTAAAACTCAGTTCACGACCCGCCTCTGTTGATGCACTGGTCAAGATTATAAAAGAACAGTTGGAAATAGACCTTGACTTCAGTTTGCTGTATGAAGATCCAGACTTTGATGGGAAACGTACTTCCCTTGATGACATTACGGAATTGCCACAAAAAGCTGTTGTGCACATTTCACTTTCGCTCGACTCCAGCTCTCTCGCATCTACTGATATACTTTCAGATATGTCATCTCCAGAACGTCTAAGCAGATGGCCTCCAGGTCCTTTTCCAGTTCCTACATTTGCATTCGATGTTGAGCTGAAACTTAGAGACGGAAACAACGAATTTGAGAAGAACAAGAGACACCTTAAGTTGACAAGAGACCTAAAGCACGACATCTTAGAAAAGCTTGCATCTACAATGTATGCTTTCAAGGCTTATCCAAGTGATAAAGAGATAGCAGTGGCTTCTGCGGCTCTTGTCGCCAAACATCCCTGCTTGAAGGAAGCAGGATCTGAGACCGGCTGCAATGGATGGAAGAACAGCATCAAATTCAAGATGGGCAATTTCAGGAACAAGCTGAGACGGGCAGGGTGTGAGGAGGTCATTGTAAATGCTGGAAAAAGAGGTAGAAGCAATCCTGATGGCGAACCTTCACATTCCAACATTAAAAGACCCAAGCGAGCAGAAGTAAACTTCCTACCCAACTATCCCCAAGGAGAGGATTCCTTGAGGCTTGAGCAGTTGAGGCAGACAATTGCTGAAGAAGTCAAGAAGACTGAGAAGAACCTGCCCCTCATTAGAAAGCTGATGCAGACCACATTTGCCCTGCGCCGACAGACCATAGTGAAGTCCAGCCCACCAGTGAAAGAGCTCATGGACCTCTGGCCTGCTCTCAAAATGGAGTCTGAGGTAATATAGATCAGCTCTCTCTTTCCTGTGTTAACATTTGGCACATTCTGTGTGTTTTAAAGTGAAACTTGTGATTCCTAAGCCTGGTTTATATACTCTAGCGGCGCATCTGCGTGTGTGTTCTGTGCGCCCCCGCGAGCTAGTCATCAGCGACCGATTCCGCAAAGCATGTAATGACATGGTTGACCAGAAATCCCGCCGTCATGCTCTGAAGCCCAAACCAAACAAAGTAAGAGATCCACCAAGTTGAAGTGACTAATTGATGTTGATATACTATATTGTCCTGCTGTTTTTAAATATAGGTGTATGCAGAGTTCCAGCTGATTACCAACCAGAACCTGCCCAACACATTCTACGCTGAGCTTGACCGCCATCTTCCTCGACTGATGACGTTATTCAGACAGAAGGCGTCCAAAACTGGGAACACAGCAGATGCTTTGGCTCACATTTTAAAAATCCACGATGAACAGGTGAATAGATTATTATACATGTCATAGGTCGAACCTCTGTAACATTGAACAGGTTCAATGATTCAAATGAGCTTTTGAATTTTACAATTAGTCCACCATTGTGTTTGCCATTTTTCTGATTGCATTAAAGATGTGAACATGTTATTTGTGGACATATCTGATTGGACTGTTTAAAATCCGCTTTGTTCAGTAAACATTTCCATATAATACAATTCTTTTTCTTCTTCTTAATCTTACATCTTAATAGGAAATCCATGATGTTCACACCAGGCGTACCACTGTTCTCCATGCCCTGCCTGTGTATCTGCATGAGGAAGTCGCTGGATTTTTCAAAACCTGCACCGAGTGAAAATAATTTACAGTACAACTGTATATTAAGTGAACAGTTAATCAAAATGCTAAGTATCAGTCTTCCTTCCTTCCAGGTCTCCCTTGTGAAAGAGATATTTGATCTCAACGGGACTAACCTGGTTAGATAAAAATAACCTTCTCACCAAAAAAATTGTTCTAACTAAAATATAAACAACTTACAAACACAACTCCATATACTTAGCTTTGTGCTGCACTTTGTAGAAACCATGGATTTATTTGTGATTATTATGTCTCTTTCATTCCTTCAGGACACGCCTGATGAGCCAGAGCTTCAGGGTGTTGCAGTGGCCCTCCTTACTGTCATCAGTGACCATGACACAAGTCCAGTTCACTACCAGCCTGTGACAATCTCTGTTGTCATTGAAAGTCACATCATGATCAGCCTCCCCAGATTTGGTGATTCCTTCTTGGTAATGTTTGGACTAATCTATGCACTACACCTCAGCTACCCCAAGGGACTTACCAACACTTTTGAATTCATTCAGAAGATTTTACTAGGTCTAGAAGCTGGTAAACTGTCGCCCAGGTTGCAGACTCTCAAGAATGACTTGATGATGCAATAATTTTTTTTTCTTCTGATTTTTCAATGGATTTTCTCCCCGTCCCAATTAGTCGTTGTGCCAAAGTGCAGTAACTTCAAATACAATGTTGTTTTCCCTCCAGCTTTCATAACTTAACCTAGCCATTTTGAAAATGAAATTTAATACCTGAATATATTGGAATGATGATGATCCAAATAAAATGGCTAGGTGAAGTTATGAAAGCTGGAGGGAAAACAACATTGTATTTGAAGTTACTGCACTTTGCCTGTACATTACCTGTATAATTATTTAAGGAAATCGTGCAGCAGAGTGCAGTATCTGCTTTTTTGGGGTTAATTAAAATAACTACGTCATATTTTTGTATGCCTAAAGATTACTTCATTAATACATGTTAAATCTGGGTACTATCATCTATCTACCTATAACACATTTTGGATGGCAAGTCAAAAAACTTTAAAGCCATTTTTCTCAGTTTCACTGTTTGGAAGTTACTGCGGTCTGCCTTGACAGGGCAGTATAGTTAGTGTACTGTATAGTGTTCTTAGTACAGAGTACTGTAGTGTTCTAGTTATCATTCTGCAAACATAGCCTGCTCTAAATGACGGATGGTGCCTCTGACATTCTGACTAACTCTTTCAATGAAAACACCATCTTGTTCCATGATACATCATGGAGCAAATACAGCTGTATTTCCATATGTAGGTATGTGCACTATTAACAGTATTGCCAGCTGTATAGCATGTAATGTGGATTGGTATTTTGGTTCCACATTGGCAGGACCCAATATACAGCACAACGTTTGTGAATTTTACATGTGCCAAGCGGATTGACAATTTTCAGATAATCTATACATTTTATTCTGTACTGTACATAGATACACTGTGTTATCCCAACGGTCACAATAGTTGCCGTCAACATGTTTGCTCATTCTATGACCACACTATACAAATTTGAGTAATTCAGCCAGGATGTAAACGGCTCTGGTCATGTGCACTGCACATATTGTGTTATGGTTTGACACCGACCCCAAACGCAAACGACACAGAGAGAGTAGTTTCAGAGTTAGCCAAAAACTAGGGCTTGTTTATTTTACAGAAATAGCAGCAAGAACTTGGTTGAAAACGGAACAGACTGGGATACAAGCATTTGAGGAATGTTGCTGCTCTGCAGCTTCTCCCGGGGAGGTTACGTCTGAGGAATCTGTCAGTGACGTCAGAGCCGCTCTGCAGAATCCTCCCGGCAGTACTCCGAGGTGGTAGCGGAACAGGGAGAGAGAGAGAGCGGGTTAGCTCAGAGTACAGTTGGGAACAGACAGGTGACAGGTGAAGTGACTTCTCCCAAACAGATAATCCAAGTGACAGAATCTTCGGTGTTAATACACACTGTGAGCAATGTCCCAACAACAATCCAAGTGATAGAATCTTCGGTGTGAATACACACAGTGAGCGATGTCCCAATAATAATCCAAGTGATAATATCTTCGGTGTGAATACACACAGTGAGCAAAGTTCAAACAATAATGAATCCCAATGAACAATCCAAAAACAGGCAAAGGGTGAGAGACAGACTGAACAAAAAGCAGGATCTCTTCAGTGTTTACACACACGAAAAATGATAGAGTCAAAAAACTGTCTTGCAAAAACTCACCAAAGCGCTGTGCGTAAAGCGAGCAGATCAAGCGAGCAGATCAAACAGGGCGAGCAGATCAAACAGGGCGAGCGCTTCGTAACGGGGAACGGGTTGTCCAAACGGAATACTCCTTGAGAGTCCTGGGAGGCAAAGCACAGGGAACAGCAGGCAACGGAAGGAACGGCAAATGCAGAGAATATATCAAAACGATCCAACAACACTTAATGGGGAATCAGGGTATATATAAGCAAAAGGAATGCTTAATGACAAGCTGTGACAGCTGCGGGATGAGATTGACAAGCGTGTGGTTGGGGGAGCACCAATCAAACGGCGTCTACAGGAAGAAGCGTGTGAAGAGGAGAATGCAATTAATTAACTGAAAACTTAAAGGAACAGAGCGAGTAGGTGAGCAGCGGACAAATCATCACAGTACTTTAAGAAGCCCGTGGTGGGGAAAGAACCAAACCTCACATATTGAGACCCTTTATTATTTCAATATTTGCTGGAAATACATTGATACATCATTCAGTAACATTTTCAGAGCCTTATAACAAACATTATTACACTATTGTGACCAGTGGGATTAAATGTGTAATATACATTACATTGTATGTACATGTTATAACATGCATGTATTTATTTTCTATATATATTTTCTATATATATATTTTCAATTTTAACATTGCCATAATGTTGGAGAGGGCAACACAATGTTTTTGTAAGATAAATAGATGTATACTCTTTGAATAGAAATAAATATAAAGAGTTTGAAGTTGTTTTTGTAAGATAAATAGTTTCGATGAAGAACAAAACCTCCTAAATGCATACAAAAAAAGGGGAAAACTTCATATCTGCACTTTGCGAGGCACTAATACCTGGTCGGTATTGTTAACATACGTGTAATATAGTCCAAAAACAGTGTATACGGTGTTTACAGTGTTATTGTACATTGCTAACATACAGATTATATATGTATACTCTTTGAATAGAAAAAAATAAAAGAGTTGTTTGAAGTTGATATAATGTGCTTGTGTAGTTATTTTTCTTTCTTAACTTATTCACATGGATTTTAAAACTGAACCTTAAGTTATAGTAACTGCAAATATTTGAGTTGATTAACTTAAAAATTTGAGTTGATTAACTTAAAAGAAATGAGGCATTAGATTGCCTCAATGTCTTTGAGTTCTGTTAACTTAATCACATGGATTTAAGGTTGAACCTTAAGTCACAGTAACTGAACATATTTGAGTTGCCTCCACTTGAGAACCTTAAGTCACAGTAACTGAACATATTTGAACTGCCTTAACTGAGAACTGTAAGTCACAGTAACTGAACATATTTGAGTTGACACCACTTGAGAACCTTAAGTCACAGTAACTGAATATATTTGAATTGCCTTAACTGAGAACTGTAAGTCACAGTAACTGAACATATTTGAGGTGACTCCACTAGAGAACCTTAAGTCACAGTAACTGAACATATTTGAATTGCCTTAGCTGAGAACTGTAAGTCACAATAACTGAACATATTTGAGTTGCCTCCACTTGAGAACCTTAAGTCACAGTAACTGAACATATTTGAACTGCCTTAACTGAGAACTGTAAGTCACAGTAACTGAACATATTTGAGTTGACTCCACTTGAGAACTGTAAGTCAGAGTAACTGACCATATTTGATTTGACTTAACTGAGAACCTTAAGTCACAGTAACAGACCATATTTGAGTTGCCTTAACTGAGAATTGTAAGTCTTAGCCAACTGAAAACATTTGAGTTGATCAACTTAAAAAATTTGAGGCATGGGATTACGTCAATTTTTTTAAGTTCTGGAAACTTATTCGGGTTTACAGTGTAGTAATGTCAGGAAGAATGAGGAGAGGTTGTATTCGTATATGGTGGTTTAATTCCAGCTCAATATGGGTTTTACAGGTTAATACTCTCTCGTACTGCACAACACAGCTACTGCTAACCCGCTTCACAACAACCTAACGTAACGTCCGGGACTCCGGTCCCGGCGGTCCGGTCCGCCCTCCTATATCTCCCGGGGGGAAACACCCCCAGCTAAACAGAGCGACACATAGCTTATTATACCTGAGAACGGTCACCTCTGGTGTGGGGGGCTAAGCGATTGTCATTGAGCAACAGGCGATCACATCGCCAGGCGACGTCTGTCGCCCGCCGTGTGCAGACCACTTTCCAGTCGGGACCATTTGTCACAAAGTGAGAGCTCCACAGATCAAGCAAACCCCCACAGGGCTTGTATTTTGGTTTGGCTCTTCTCGTTCTTTGTTATCGCTGCTGTCGGGACAAAACCTCATAACTCCATTTTTTGAATTTTTTTTTATTATATAAATCAACTCCGTAGATCATCCTCCATATGTGTGTGTGGGTTTTACAAAGTTTAAACAATGGGAAAGCATTAAACCGATCATCTGTCTAAACCTCCTAACTCTATTCACCCTCAAATCTGTGTTCGTTTTTTTCATCTGCTGAAAAGTTGGGTTTTTGGAGTTATGAGGTTTTGTCCCGACAGCAGCGTTATGTTATTGGTATCCTATTATTATGCAAAGTCTAGGTGATAGATAAGTGCCGGTACTTGGCGCACGGCGCAACGAGTCGAGTGAAAGTTGTGAACACATTTTTGTGTGCACGCACGTGCACTTCCGTGCGCGTAATTCTGCTCAGAAACTGGTTATGCTTAGGCCCTCTTTCGAAGTCGCCCTCTTTCGAAGTCGGTTATGTTGCGTGAGACATTTTTGTCAGCAGAAGTCTCCACGTGTGCAGTCAACCAAAGTAGTTTGCTAACATCATCCTAGCATCCTAGCTAGCATTCGACGTATAAAGAAAAAGACATGACCACATGGACTGAGTTTGGTCTGGGCTAAGAGACCGTTTATTTATGCGCATGCTCTTTTATATCAAACATCTGTTGTACGCATGCACACTGTGATGTCATACAGAAGCAGACACATGACTTTGTCCACCAATTCAATATGCTCAACACTCCCACTCAAAGACATGTTGATTGCTCTCTCTACAGTGTTACACAAGATAAAAAAAAATATACAACAACACCATCAACAACAACAATAAAATACTGGCGTTGTTCAATTTACACCTGCAATTCACATTTCTCTCCCGAACAGATACCATTTGAACTTTTCAAGTTTAGCCTTTGTCAGAGGCTTGGTTAGACAATATTTTTTTTTTTTATCCACTTTTTCTCCCATTTTTCAATTTTTCTCCCATCCCAATTTTTCATATCGTCCAATTCAACCCTCCCCTGACTTCGAACGTTGTTTCTTGCCTCCCACAAGCCGGCTGCAATGTGGACTAAGTCATACATATAGCACGAGTCCCCTCCGATACTCGAGGTAACAGCCGTCGCATCTTTTCACCCGCGCGGCTCGATCTTTCAGTGTCGGGGGTCTGGGCTTTGGAGGGGCCCCGCCCCCGTCGCTTCTTGATTCTACTGCGCAGGCGCACCAACCGACCTGTAGGAGTCGCTGTCCACAACGCCCGATCCCCACCCTTCAGTTTCCCTCCCCGTAATACGGCCAATGTGTATTACTGTGGACGACCAGCTAAACTGAAAGCAATGTGGAGAGCGGGGCTCGAACAGGAGGCATCCTGTTCGAGCCCAGTCTCCAGCATTCGTTGCGAGCGCCTTTCCCACTGCGCCACGTAGCCGCCCGGTTAGACAATATTCTATAGATATCTTCCCCTCAGCATGTGCAGACTGTATAAAGTGATACTTGATGTCTACATGCTTGCTTCTCTGTCTGCATACAGGGTTTTTGGATATAGCTATTGTTCCTTGGTTGTCCTCGTATATCTTTACTGGTACATGTGGGCTATTACGGTCTACCCCTTTTAATAACTGTACAAGGTACATGCTCTCTTGAGTAGTAGCCGCTAATGCCATGTACTCCGCTTCACAGGTTGAAAGCGCCACTGTTGGCTGCTTCCTGCTTTTCCAGGATATAACTGGACCAGTTTCAGTTAAGCTGAAACAATATCCAGTTGTGCTTCTCCTATCATCTTGATCGGCTGCCCAATCAGCATCACTGTATCCCTCAAGCTTTAGGCTTTCCTCACTTTTCCTGTAATGTAGCTCTTGATCTATAGTACCCTTCAGATACCTCAACAGGTGTTTTGCTGCAGCCCAATGCTGCTGTTTTGGTTCTGCTAAGTGTTGTGACAGTTTACTCACCACCCAGCTCAGATCAGGCCTACATGTCATAATGTATATCAAGCTACCTACTATCTCTCTATATCCTGTTGAATCCATAACTTCACCCTCTGTTACGAATGGCGCGTTTCGTTGGCATGGTGGAGTGTGGAACCCAATTGCAGCAGATAACGGAGAGATAATTAACAGGAGGCAGGAGACGGCATTATGACGATAACAACGTTTACTCAAAACAGAAAACAAGGAAACACGACTGACACACAGGTAACATGAAACAATGAACCAGCAAGTGTATGCTGGCCCAGAACACCTAAATACAAACACTAATTAGAGAATGAGGGTAATTACTAACAGGACACAGGTGTGGTAGACAGAACTAACAGAATACAGAGCACACAGGGGAAAACAATAACAATTGTACAAACTGAGACATACGAGACTAAAACACATTTACAAAACACAGACAGTAGGGACACAAGTCTAACACAGTGGAAATAATAAAGACAACATAGACAACGAATATATCAAACATACATGGCAGCAAATAATGTTTATCAGGTGAGTGAGCTGATGCCAGATCTGCCACATCTGGATCAGCCCACCGGTTGGCAATGTTGTAGTGTGAAGTGGTGTATTGAAGGGGAGTTGTGAAGGTCCGAAACCTGGACCAGCCGAACCAGGAGGAGGGTTGCCGTCTGGTCCCGCAGGACCGGGGGAAGCGTTACAGGACCCTCCCCTCAATGGACGACTCCCAGGCGGCCGGCCAGACCCCCCAGGAACGGGCAGGGTGGGAGGGTGGAACGCAGCGGCGGCGAAGAGGGGCTGGGGGAAGGGGGGTTGAGGAACGGGACTTGTGGGAACTGGGTCGGGGGGAGGGGGTCGACAAGGAGGGCTGGAGCTGGGGGAGGTGGAGGAGCTGGAGGCCCCGGCGGGGAAGGACGGGGAGGATAGAGGCGATGGCTCATCTTCCGGAACCTCCCAGGGAGGAGGAGACCCGACCAGGGTGGCGAGGAGGACCTGCGGTCCTGGGAACCCTGTCTCCCCCTGGGGCTGTGGCGCCGGGATCCGCGCCCCTTCCCGGACGCTCCCCTGCAGACCAGGCGACCCCCACCCAGGGATCCGGAAAAGGAGCGGCCGCGGCGATAGCACCCAATGTCATCGGCGCCGCTGGGCCGGCCACTCCGTCCCACGGTGCCAGACCCCAAGCGGCCACCCGATTGGCACCCATGACCGTATAGCCCCCAAAATGCTGAGCGCGTAGCTCGTCCCGTCTCCGTTCTTCTCTGCTGGGTTCCGAAATGGCTGGTTCATTCTGTGAGTGTGGACAGTGGTGTTGCGTGGGTAAAATAACAGAGGATGCAAAAAAAAAAAGTTATTCAAAAAAATTATTCTAAAAGGTGTATATTAATTTTTTTTTTTTTTTTTTTTATATGTAAGCCAAATAATATTGTGACTAAATAAAAATGGACACTAAATTAAAATACACATTTCAAGTGTAAACAATAGATACAGCTATAGCTACTATAGTCCATGGGCCAGACCAGATATCAGCAGTGTTGTGCTAGTTACTGAAAAATTGTAATTCAGTTACTTTACTAGTTACTTACACCCAAAAGCAATGCGTGACTGTGAACGGTAACTATTTAGTTACTTTAAAAAATATATATTTAATTGCTCCCATTAATGCCCTTACAGATTCTTACAGTCAAAATCTGTCTATCAACTTGACAGTTTCCATTCATTTGCATTCACATCACTGAACTCTGCTAATGTATTCTATATACTATACAAACACAAAGAATGGGTACAATACAGTATGGCTCAATACAAACAACTGCTAAGAGGATGCAGACCAGAAAAATACTTTAGTCTTGTTTACATGAGGTGAACGATGAATTCTCTTTTTTCTCTTCTCTCTGTCTCTCTCTCTCTGTCTCTCTCTCTCTCTCTCTCTCTCTCTCTCTCTCTCTCTCTCTCTCTCTCTCTCTCTCTCTCTCTCTCTCTCTCTCTCTCTCTCTCTCTCTCTCTCTCTCTCTCTCTCTCCTAGTATGTCTCTCATTCTCCCCCTCTTTCCTTCCTCCCCCTCCCATTATAAGCGTCTTGCAATGTTGGTTAAGATATGAAATACTTGCCAGTAGTGTACTGCATAGTGCATACAGAGACTGTAAACAAACACGCTCACAACGTGTCTCCGCAGTCCGCACACAGAAGTCAGGACTGTGATTATTAATGGGAATAGGAATATGTCAAGATATTGCTGACATGGTAGAACATACAGTATACAGTTATTACAGTATGGCTCGGCGGCCCATCAAACCAAGCAGTCACCATGTACACCATTGTACAGTATGGCTCTGCGGCCCGTCAAATAATAACACAGTATTACACTCTGATAAGTGATAACGTTAGTTAGCAACCAAGCTAGCCCCTTTCGTGACTGCGATGCAAGCCTTGCTTGCATCGCAGTCACGAAAGGGGCTACAACCAAGCTAGCCTATGCATGCTTACCTGGCCAATGTGGGTCGTCCTCCTGGACAGATGCATTTGTTAAATCAGAATATCCACAGTGGTATCTGGTCCCCAGTAAAGGTCCCGCCGGCCGAAAATAAGTTGCTGCTCAATGAATGAATCCGAGAGAGGAATCCGAATGTACCCTCTAACTAGTGCTATATGCTTCATTGCGTCGTTAATAAAGTTTTCAATCAATCAATCAATCAAACAATGCTGTTTGTTTAGACATTCACAAGACTTGCATAACGTTACATAATGTTAGCTAGCAAGCAAGCTAGTCGACAATCTTCTTCCATGATTGCAACGCTATCTACAGTACTAGAGAATTCGAAGGTGCCGCGAGGTGATGACGTTGAGGTCACGTTTAGCTTTTAATGTGATTTGATTGGCCAGGGGGGGGGGCAGAAGCCAAATTAGAAAAAAAGCCCCCTAACCTAGAACCAAACTGGGCCGTGTTAAGGCTTAGGGGCTAAGCCCAACCCAGCTCGAATCTTATTGGCTAATAATTAAGCAATAGGCAGAATAAACAAAAAAAAACTGCCTAGCGTCCAAAAGCCTCCAAATGTCAATCAAAATAATGGTACCAGGCTGGCAGACTGTCAGTCAGTATGGGCTGCCTCAGTCAGTGACAGTGTTAGAGAGAGTGGGCGCAGTTTCGCTCGTTCAGTTAATTTCTCCAGGAGGGAGACAATTATTATAACACAGAGATGAAAAATAAAGATTTTTTTATTATTGTAAACTATATAAATGTAAACATTTATTTTTTTTTAATTTTTTTTACTGTTTATATTTTTGGGGAAGCTTGGCTTCCCTTGGCTTCCATGAATATTCACCACTGAGTGTGGAACCCAATTGCAGCAGATAACGGAGATATAATTAACGTAAGGTTATGTATATAACCTAGTTATATGAGTACTGGCTAAGCGTACCGCTCTTTAAGCCTATCGAGATATACCTCATCTCATGTACCTATTGTACTCCATCAACGAAAAAAACAAGTACACCTACACCTGCCGGGTCCCGCCCCTATGGAGGCGTAGCCTATAAGACAGTAGGCATGGTCACCAAACACTCTTCCTCGCCAAAAAAACGCTTAGCCAGTACTCATATAACTAGGTTATATACATAACCTTACGTTATATTATCGTACTTGGCCATCGCGTCCCGCTCTTTAAGACTATCGAGATATGGGTTAGAGCGGACGCGAGGCCCGACAGATGCACCCCCTGAGGACCCGTAAGCCCACATCAAGGGGTTTGGGGAGCCCCGTCACCCCATCCTTCCTAATGAAGGGGCGGGCGCAGTCAACTCCACCTGAGTGCGAGCAAGAGGGAACTAGAACCCTTTGAACACACAGCACAGGCGGAACCACGTGTGACCTAACACACTGTGGCCCATACCCACACACTCCTGCTACCCTACCAAAGGACGGGAAGCAGGAAAGGCCACAGACCCCAGAACCGCCTGGGAGACAGAACCCCCGGTCATGTCCATGAGGTAAAACCTTACAAAGGGGCCCGGGGAGGACCATGAAGCTGCAGCACAGATGTCCTCCACCGAGGCCCCACCCAGGAGAGCGGCAGAGGCAGCCACCCCACGAGTGGAGTGCGCCCTGACGCCCCCAGGGAGATCCTGCCCAGCCAACGTGTAGCAGAGGGCAATGCCCTTGCACAACCAATGGGACAGGCGCTGTTTCGACAGTGCCTTACCGGCACGAGAACCACCGTGACAGACAAAAAGCTGATCGGTAACCCTGTAGTCCTGAGTACGGCTGAGGTAAATTCCCAAAGCACGGACCGGACATGACAGGTGAAGGCCCGCATCTAACTCACTAGTGTGAGGAGGAGGACGAAACGCCTGAACCACAATATCCCGGGAGCGGAAGGAACTCCGGATATTCTTAGGCATGAAAGCAGGATTAGGTCGCAGAGTGGCACCGCAATCGGCCCGAAAAGACAGGCACTCTGGACGTACCGAAAGAGCACAGAGCTCACTCACGCGTTTAGCGGAGGTGACAGCCAGCAGGAACGCGGTCTTGAAAGACAGCTGTCCCAACGGCGCCTGCTCGAGCGGCTCAAACAGGGCCAAGGACAACCGACCGAGGACCAATTGAAGATCCCAAGTCGGAGCCAAAGAGCGTTGCACCGGCTTAACGCGTCGAGCGCCAAGCAGGAAACGCTTCACAAGAGGGTGGCTGAACAAGACATTCCCCTCAAACCCCTCATGATAGGAGGATATAGCCGCCGCATATACCCTCACCGTCGAAGCCGACAGTCTACCAAGGAGAGACTGGAGATAACCCAGGACAGCATCCAGGGAGCAGGAGACTGGGTCCCGGCCCCCCGCCTTACACCACTCTTGGAACATACGCCATCTGCCCGCGTAAAGCGCGGCAGTGGAGGGAGCATGTGCATTCCGGATGGTATCAACCACAGAAGGGTCCATCCACTCCAGACTTACCCTCCCACCAGCCACACCAACAGGCGTTGGCCCAACATCGGGTACTGGAACAGTGACCCGTTGTGCTGCGAGAGGGCCGTCGCCGACCAAGGAATAACCCAAGGAGGAGCGACCAGAAGCTGGATCAAGACCGGGAACCACACTGCCGTGCCCCGGTCCGGCGCGACCAGGATCACCGTCCTGCGCTCCCTCCGTATCCGCTCCAACAGCTGACTCAACAGCTGTACAGGAGGAAAGGCGTACAGAAGACCGGGCGGCCATGGAAAGGTCGAGAAGGCATCCACCCCCAAGGGGGGATGATCTGCTCGACTGACCGAGAACCACAAGGGGCACTTGTGAGAGCGTCGGCTCGCAAACAGATCTACGAGGCCTCCCCGAACCGATCCCAGATCTGTCTGACTATGTCAGACATCATATCCGCGCCCATATTCTCTGCACCAGGGATGTGGAGCGCCCTCAGACTGCGCAGCCTGCGAGATGCCCATAGCCAAAGTTCGACCCCGCCCGGAGCAGGCGGATGGAACGAGTCCGACCCTGCCTGTTGATATACGCCGCTGCCGTCATACTGTCTGTCCTGACCAAAACGTGCTCGCCTACCACCAGGTGGTCGAACCGTTTGAGGACCAGGAGGACCGCCTTCAATTCCAACACATTGATGTGCGGGGTAGACGGGCCAGCATGAACCTCCGTCCAGCTGCCCCCCACTGCGTGGGTCCGACACGTCCCTCTCCAACCCATGAGAGAGGCGTCGGTGAAGACCGTGACGTGTGAACGCCTGCTGCCCATGGGGACCCCAATGGTGAGGATACCCAGCCTCTTCCAATGGGCGAGATCTCCCCATATCGACAAAGGAACCGTCAACAGTTTCCATTTGTCCCTCACCGGATCTATTCTCATAGAGAAAAACCACCTCTGTATCCTCCTCATGAAGAGGAGGCCAAGAGGAACCACCGTGTGAGCAGATGCCATCATACCGAGCAGACGCATCACTTGAAGCGCCGTGACCGTCCCTCGCAGACGGAAACCCCAGAGCGCGCGAATGATAGACACCCGGCGCTGCTCCGAGAGGGTTACAATCATGGGCCTCGACCTCAACGTCAAGCTCAAGTACTCCACTTGTTGACTGGGAAGAGGTGTACTCTTCTTCCAATTCACAGCAAAACCCAGCCTGGTGAGGAATTCCACCACCAGCCTGGTATGAGACCTGGCAACCTCCTCCGAACGACTGAGGAGTAGAATGTCATCGAGATAGAATAGAACCCGTATCCCCCAACGACGTAGAGGCTCCAGCGCAGTCGCCACGCACTTGGTGAATGTGCGGGGAGCCCGAGAATAGCCGAACGGCAGCCTCTGGTACTCGTACGCTACGCCCTGAAACAGGAACCGTAGGAACTTCCTGTGAGGAGGGAAAATCGGGATGTGAAAATACGCATCCTTCAGGTCTATGGAGGTGAACCAGTCTCCCCTTCTGACAGCAAGCAGAAGGAGTTTGACCGTCAACATCCTGAACGGTCTCGCTACAATCAACCGATTGAACGCGGACAGATCCAGTATAGGTCTGACCCCCCCTGTTTTCTTGGGTATCAGAAAATAACGGGAGTAGACGCCTGACATCGCGTCCTCTCTCGGAACCACGACGACGGCCTGCTTCGCCAACAGAGATTGGATCTCGTCGGCCAGGGCTGTCACTGCTTCTGACCCTGACAATAGGGTCGGCACCAAACCTGAGAACGGAGGGTGGGGTTGTGCGAACTGCAAAACAAGCCCCTCCCTCAACGTTCTCTCTATCCACCCCTCCAAACGGCATTCTTGTCGCCATATGTGAAAATAATCCCACAGCGCACCCGCCGTCAACTGACGCTGGGCCGCAAGGAACAGTAGATAGTTGGCCCGGTCCCTCCCGCTGTGCGACGCACCCAAGGGGGGACCCCGACAGAAAGGGCCGGTTTGATACGGGAGAAGCTGTCATCAAACTGGTTGACACACACCCCCCCCTGAACACCCCTCTAGCGCATGCTGAGGAGTTGTTCCGCAGCTAGACACACAAGGCATGAGGACCCCATGGGCTCCTACACGCCGAAGCCCTGCAGTGATATATGGGAGGCATCAGCGTGATACCCCGCCTGGCGAAGGCGAGGCCGGGGTAACCCTTGCTGTGCATTCAACAGAAGAGGCCTCGAGTCCCCCTGCTGACCACTGTAGCTAGTGGCAGCTGTAACACCAGGCTCATCCATCACACAACGTGTGGTGCAGGAGCCACGCGACAGCACAACATTCTCACGGACAGACCCAGGCTCAGCCATCAACTGGGTGTCAGCCCCTGTCCCCATGAGAAGTGAAGAATGGGGCCGCATGCGCTTCAAAGAAGTTTGCGGCCCGCAGCCAAAGGAAAACGATCAGAGCCCCGCTTCCGTGGGTAACATAGAGAGGATTGAACGGGGAGCGGGCTGATCGCGGCAAAGTGACGACGGCTTGTTTTATCCAAGCCGAATTCACCCAAAATGGCCGATCCCTCGGCCGCCAAGGCTGTCGGCCTTGTGGAACCCTGTTTACTCTCCGCCCAGGGGACCACTGGCGGGGGAAACATGGCCGCCTGTCGAGGGCCTCGCCACAGTCGTTGACGAGACCGTGCTCCCACCTCTGGCTGCACAGCGTGAGGCGGTGTAGGACCCAGATCAACAACCGCCTGCGCCTCCACAGAACGACCAAAAAGTCTTTCCGTGGAAAAAGGAGTCGTGAGGAGAGAAAACCTATCCTCTTCCCCAAGAGGAGAGTGCTCCAACCAAACATGCCTAACAACAAACGTTGATAGCATCCTAATCCTCCCCGCAGTTATAGCTTGCGACTGAGTCAAGATCTCTATAACACCACAAACATGCAACATGTTTACAATGTCGGCTGGACCCATAGCCCTACTACCCGACGCCAATGTGGATAGGAAACTAGCCAGCTGAGCCATAACACTGGCCGTCGCTACAAACCATCCTGCAGCAGTATACCACTCATCCGTCCATACTGCCACCCTCCGAGCCGATTCGCTCTCAAGCATCGGCCGGGTGGGACATCGTTCATCCCCGCCGGGGCACAGGAACAAAGCTACCTGGCTAATAGGTAAATAGGACTCAGCGAAACCCCCCACATTAGCAACCGACTGACCTTCATCAATGACGCGGGCAAGAGGAGGGAAAAGCGGCAATGTCCCGCGGCGGGGATTATTAGAACAACAACCCATTTCAGCATCAACATTAGCATTAGCAGTAGCATTAGTAGCATTAGCATTAGCAGCGTGCTCCAGGATCGCCAGGAAATCGTCCACTGCAGTGGAACGTTCACCAAGCCACCCCGGCCCTGGCGCCGAAACATACTCCACCGCATTACCAATACCAACATTAATGCCTGATGACACAGGGCCTACCTTTGTACAAGCCGGCTCGATAGCCAAACCTTGTACGCTGCCCCTTGGTCTGCTGCCGTCAGACGAGGAAACATCAACACAGGCCCGACGTGTCGCTGAAACATGCCTCGAAGATGCCAGGGGTAAGCAAACCTCCGGTAAGCATTCAACATTACGCAATTTCTCTAATCTTTTCATAACAACTAGTTTACATAAGGTGCACTGCAACCGTTATGATGGAAACGAAAATAGAGGAAGAGTGTTTGGTGACCATGCCTACTGTCTTATAGGCTACGCCTCCATAGGGGCGGGACCCGGCAGGTGTAGGTGTACTTGTTTTTTTCGTTGATGGAGTACAATAGGTACACGAGATGAGGTATATCTCGATAGGCTTAAAGAGCGGGACGCGATGGCCAAGTACGATAATATAACAGGAGGCAGGAGACGGCGTTATGAAGATAACAACGTTTACTCAAAACAGAAAACAAGGAAACACGACTGACACACAGGTAACATGAAACAATGAACCAGCAAGTGTATGCTGGCCCAGAACACCTAAATACAAACACTACTTAGAGACAGAGGGTAATTACTAACAGGACACAGGTGTGGTAGACAGAACTAACAGAATACAGACCACACAGGGGAAAACAATAACAATTGTACAAACTGAGACATACAAGACTAAAACACATTTACAAAACACAGACAGTAGGGACACAAGTCTAACACAGTGGAAATAGTAAAGACAACATAGACAACGAATATATCAAACATATGGCAGCAAATAATGTTTATCAGGTGAGTGAGCTGATGCCAGATCTGCCACATCTGGATCAGCCCACCGGTTGGCAATGTTGTAGTGTGAAGTGATGTATTGAAGGGGAGTTGTGAAGGTCCGAAACCTGGACTAGCCGAACCGGGAGGAGGGTTGCCGTCTGGTCCCGCAGGACCGGGGGAAGCGTTACAACCCTCGTTGTCAAAATGCAGCTTTTGCTCGCATGGGGTTGACCTCGGTTTGCACTCTGACATGCCAAACCTCTCTAGCATCTTTGCTATGTGTCTGTTTTGGCTCATTTTGATCTCCCCTTCTCTCCGTGTGAAGTCGATACCTAGGAAGTGTTTGATTTCACCCAAATCTTTCATTTTAAACGTCCTCTTCAGCATCTCTTTGACGTTACTAAGCGAACTGTTGTTATTTGCCGCTATAAGTAGGTCATCTACCCAAATCAACAGAATGACCCTTTCGTTTTCAGACTCTCTGTTGTAGACACAGTGGTCAGCATCATTTTGCACAAACCCATTCTCTGTAAGGTGATCATGCAATAACTTGTTCCAGTTTTGCCCTGATTGCTTTAAGCCATACAATGACTTATTGAGTTTACACACCAAGTGTTCTCCTGTTTTTGATTTCACCTCAAAACCTTCGGGCTGTTCCATGTACACCTCGCAGTCTATTGGTGCATGGAGATAAGCGGTTTTCACATCCATTTGGTGTAGGATAAAATCCTCCTGTACAGCTACCTGCATCACTGCTCGTACAGAAGTCATATTGGCAGTCGGTGAAAAGTCTCCTTGTAATCGATACCTTCCACTTGACCATAGCCCTTTGCTACATATCTGGCTTTAAAAGTATCAGATCCATCTGGGCTTTCTTTTACTATATATACCCAACGACCTCCCACTGCTTGCTTGTCCTTCGGCAGTGTGGTCAGACTGAAGGTCTCATTCTCTGTTAAAGAGTTCATCTCCTCTTTCATCGCATCAGCCCACATTTTGGACTTCTTAGAGCCCACAGCACAGCCTCAATGTATGATTTGGGTACGCCATAAGCAACCCTGTAGAAATAATTAAAATTTTCGCTTTCATCCTTACACTCAGCCTTACACTGATACTCCCTTAAGTATCCTGGAGGGTTCCTTAGTCTAGTGGGATAGCGTGGTGCACTCTCTCCCTGTTCTTTTTGAGTACCGTCTGTTTGGGGTCCTTTTTGAGTACCGTCTGTCTGGGTCTGACTAGCCTCAACTGTTTCTACACTTTCGGGCTGTATACCCACATCAGACTCTCTCCGACTATGGTTGACCCTTTTTGGCTCTGCTGGTGTTGTCGGAAAAATGTCCCCATAACTGTCATCCTCCATGCTACAAACTGTCTGTGTCTGACTATCTGTGCTACCCTTGGTGATACATTTCACCAGTCTATGTTTCAGGACCCTCCCTGTCTCAGGATAAAATACTCTGTACGCTGGACTATTTGTCGTATCCCACAAAAATACCCTTTGCACATCTAGAGTCTTCTTCTTATCCTGCTTATACACATAGCATTCGGAGCCAAATATCATCATGTCAGACAAGTTGGGTGTCTTGCCGGTAAAAACACGGTATGGTGTCTGCTCTAGATGCTTACAGTAACACCTGTCACGAATCTGTGCTGCTGTCTGTACAAGGTACGAAACTGGCCCCTGTAAATGTCCTAACCCAACCCCCTCCAATGTACAGTAAATGACCAAGTATGGTTTTGTCAATATTCTAATGTACAGTTTTGCTTTTGATTACAGTGACCAAGTATTTTATGCCATGTCTGGATGTCATGACAACCATTGCATTCATCAGTATCTTCATCATCTACTCTACTGTACTAAGGTAATATAGCCTACCATACACATCCATTTTGAACTTGGTACCATCTTGATGAACCAGCCAGTCATCTCCATCTTTGAAATTAACCACAGCTCCACTAGATGTCGGCGCTTTCACCGAGAAAAATTTCTTGTGGGAAAGATGGGATGTAAAGCGCTCGTTTGAGCCTCGTCTTCACTCGCCATCCCTCGCTGTCGAGTAAAGTCACTTCGGCGTCTCCCCTCATCTTCGCCATCCCGGTCGCTTTTGTCCCATCTGCCAGCTCTATCACGTGGTCCTCGGGTCAAAAGTCCTTATCGACTGTCTTGAACTTCGCAAGGTCATTAATCATGTGGGTAGTGGCCCCACAGTCGACCATAAGACCTTTCTTATTTCCAGTTTGTGTCTGACAGTCACTTATTTTGAAAAAGAATGACACAGTGGAGTCATCTTCCGTGCCGCCGTCAGCCTTCTTTACCTGGTCGCGGTATCGCCCTCGGCCTTGCCCCCTTCCTCGGTGTGGCGTGTCCCATCATCTCTCCTCTCGCCTAGCTCGGGGCTCGTTAGGGCATGTCCGGGCCATATGCCCCTTCTTGCCGCACAACATCGGCTAGGTCCATCTTCTTCTCCCGTCCATGTCCTCGACGTTGCCCCGCTGGTCCTCATGACGTTGTCTTCGTCCACGTCCCTTGTCTTGTATTTTTCAGTACTCTCATAACTTCGGAGTTTGGTTCTAAACTCCACGAACGTTAGAGGGCCATCGGTCTGGGTGACGTGCACGACAAACGGTTTGAATGAGTCCGGTAACCCCTTCAACACCATGGCAATCTGCAACCCGTCACTGATATTTTCTTCGGCCCTTCTCAAAGACGTGAACAGGGGTGCAGTCGTAATATGGGCGAAGGCCAAACTCCCGCGCCCGCGCGCTCCCGTGCATGCGCATACATGTTCCCTCGATTGCGCACAGAACAGATGATATACCTTGTCTCATCCTTCCAGTCGAGAGATCAAGCAACCCCCCACCTACAGGGCTTGTATTTGGTTGTCGGTATCCTATTATTATGCAAAGTCTAGGTGATAAGTGCCGGCGACGAGTCATTTTTGTGTTGTCGCGCCGGTACTTATCACCTAGACTTTGCATAATAATAGGATGCGCGCACTTCGGCCTCAGTGACGAAGCCCAAACGTCGTTTGACCGCGTATGCCCAGCACTGCACCCCTGGACGTGAATATAGTCTCTGCTCGAATAATGTAGTCAGTGACCGTCTCGTTGCTTGCTTTGTGGAGGGAGGAGAGTTCACAGTACAGACTCACAACACGTGTTTTGTCCCTGCCTGCGTAGTGCTCACGGAGTATCGCCAACGCTCTTCTTCCATCCCGTGTCGCGTCTCTCATTACTAGAGATACACTTTTATTATCCAGACACTGCACTAATTCAGCATATGCTTCTGCATTCTTTGCTGCGTCTTCATCTAGTGCTTCTTCGTCGTCATGGTGAATCTCCGGCTCTTCCAGGATAATTCCACTGAGCCCGCGCAGTTCCATGTGCGCCAAAAACCTTGTCTCCCATAACTCGAAGTTTTTCTCGTCGCCGTCGAATAACAATTTAAACCACCTTTGGCCACTTTGACTGGGCCCATAACCTGTTGCGTGAGAATTTTTTGTCAGCAGAAGTCTCCACGTGTGTGTAACAGAGGCAACTCGCCCCTGCCACGAATTCGACCATGCCTTGAGTGGGAGTCGAACCCCAGGCGTCCGCACTGCGGGCGACATCACAAACCGCTGCGCCAAGAAAGGAATTCCCTTCTAAGCGCTCAGTTTGGATGCCTCTGGGGAGTGAGTTTTACACCCGTTACATTCACCCCCCCTAAACTCACACCACCCAAGGCATCCGGGTCTACGGCACCAGTGTAACAGAGGCAACTCGCCCCTGCCACGAATTCGACCATGCCTTGAGTGGGAGTCGAACCCCAGGCGTCCGCACTGCGGGCGACATCACAAACCGCTGCGCCAAGAAAGGAATTCCCTTCTAAGCGCTCAGTTTGGATGCCTCTGGGGAGTGAGTTTTACACCCGTTACATGTGCAGTAAACCAAAGTAGTTTGCTAACATCATCCTAGCTAGCATTCGACGTATAAAGAAAAATACATGACCACATGGACTGAGTTGGTCTGGGCTAAGAGACCGTTTATTTATGCGCATGCTCTTTTATATCAAACACCTTGTCTGTTGTACGCATGCACACTGTGATGTCATACAGGAGCAGACACATGACTTTGTCCACCAATTCAATATGCTCAACAGGTTATGCTTAGAGTTTGGAATCAGGGCTGGTGGTCTATCGCCCTGCTCTAAAGATAAACTCTAAGCATAACCGACTTCGAAAGAGGGCCTAAGCATAACCAGTTCGAAACAAGGCGGACATTAATAAAATTGTCAATCAATCAATCAATCCAATAACACACGCTCACTTAAAACAGCACAGGTTCGTGGCTGCCACAGGCTTGCCCCTTGAGAGGATTCTCCGGCGCTGCAGCTGGACCCTACTCATTATTTCAAGTCACATCCCAAAAATAAATAAATGTAGCCACAGCTTTTATACTATATGGTTATGTACTTGTTCGTAAACCCAAGACATTTGACAAAAAAAATTGTTCCGATCCACGTTCCAGAACTTCCATCATGATCCATGTCCGATGTATCATGTTCCCTGCTGCCGCCTGCGCGCGTGTCTATCTATCGGTGTGGGGGCGCGTGCAAGGCAAGAGGAAAGATGGCTGCATGTGCGCTGCGCAGAGGGCTTCTGACGACTGTCAGTAAATACAACAAGAAACACACACAGCGAATATTAAGTATTATTGACAGCAGTAGTGGATTTGAGGTGTTCAGACCACGGTGGCAATGCCGAGCCTGTGGACTGCCCAACAGTATTCAGCAGACGAGGTTCATGTCGTCACGGTAAGGGGCGCTTTCAACGTGCTGGCTTTGCTGCTAATTACTAGCACTGCTGAGCTAACGCGCTGAGCTAACGCGCTCGCGCTGAGCTAGCTAGAGACTTGTCTTTAGCCGGCTAGCTGCTGGTGGATGCTCTTTTGCACTCAAGCCCAATTAGCAGAGATCCCAGTCTCGTTTTTGGTTGGGTAACGTTAGATAGCAAGCTCACGTCGTAGACACACACTCACATAGAGGGTGCTGCTTACAGGCCATAATAAACAGTTTAACGTTATCAGCGAACAGAGAATAAGAGATGCCCTCTGCGATTAGCTAGCTAGCAGGTTAACACCGTTACCGTGGCATGGATTGGGCAATACCTGGTGAAATCTGATTTGACTGCCCCTCTCCGTCTACTAAAGACAATACGTGTCCAACAAAGACAAAGTACTGTCAGACGAGACACGTCTGCTAAATATAAATGGAATGACCTCATGGCCACTTCTGCCCAAAACCCTATAACATGCACTGGCATACCGGTATTGATTGATTGATTGAAAACTTTATTAACAGATTGCAGAATGGGTACAATACAGTACAGCTCAATACACACAATTGTTAAGGGGATGCAGACCAGAGAAAGACTTTCGTCTTGTTTACATCAGGGTCCCCCATTTTCAATTCATCAGGACATATATGACATACATGACATACAGATAGTCAGTACTGCTACATCTATACATTTATGACATACCAGATTTGCAAATACAGTACTGTTTGTGATACAGAAGGAGTCAAGAAAAGGGAGTATATACATTTGACGTAGAAACTGTACATTGGAGGAGGTTGGGTGGGGGGGGGTTGGGTACACTGGGATATTGACAACCATACTGGGTAATTTACATTGGAGGTGGTTGGGGGGGGGGGGGCACACTGTATAAACAAGCAAAACTGTACATTGAGGGGGGGGGGGGGGGGAGACTGTACAAACAAACAAAATTGTACATTGGACTATTGACAACCATACTAGGTAAATGACTGTACATTGGAGGGGGTTGGGTTAGGATATTTACATGTTGGTATGTTGGGCAGGCTTACACTCCACACAAACAAACACACTGCGATCGAGTCGTTTCTTTGCTACACATGGACAGGTCCACCACAAATACATTTCCCAAAATGACAACACATTAACATCACTAGTCTTTTCTCCTACTGATTATAGGTGTACACATCCGGCTTTACGTCGATACGATATGATTCTATATTTGGCGATTATGATTTGGTTCAGTATGAACACAATCGTGTTACAACGTTTCTATCAACCAAAACAATGCAATTTCATTATTGAGCTTAACACTTATTTGGTTTATTTTTATGACATATTGACGATTTATTTAGGCTACGTTATATTAATTGACTTGAATTGCTGTATTGATCCAAATCGATGTATTGGCAGTGGCACATACCTACTATTGACAATGGCACAATAGACCCTTTTCACAGCAGACATTTTACACGTAAGATTAGGGGTGGGAATCACCAGATGTATATGTTTCAAGATAACGTTTTCAGTCTGTTCACCTCACTCCAATAATCTTTATTGCAGCAAAATGGGATTGTCAAGAAATTATTATTTTATTTGTTGAAATATTGATACTTGGCGTCAGTGTATCTATATAATGTTGGCACGCAAAATATCACAATATATTGCTGTATACATTTTTTGCACCCATCTCTATTATAGATTGTTAAACATGGCTATAATTAATAATGTTAATAATAACTTGGTCTGTTGTCCATTTACCCAAATGGAACAGACCCAAGGGGAACCTCACCAATGCTGATTTATTTTGCACATAATCTCATCTCATCTCTTTCTGGGACTGCAATGGAAATAAGAACCTTCTTGCGCTATCCCTTTTTTTTTATTTATCTTTTCCCCCCCCCTTTTCCGTTTTTCTCTCCTCCCAATGTTAGTCGTTAGGCCCATTCCCAATCCCCTTCCTGGTCGTTGCGCACTCTACCCCCTACCGTCGGTCTGGGAGGGCGGAGACTATCGCATGCTTCCTCCGACACATGTGTACCCAGCCCACCGCTTCTTTTCACCTGGCAGCGTGGACTCTCACTGAGAGAGTGTAACGTGTGGAAGGTCACACTACCTCTCTTAGATCCTTCCCTCGCTGTGCAGGCGCCCCGACCAAACTGTAGGAGTCGCTGTCCACAACGACCCAGACCCACCCACCGGCTTCCCTCCCGCTGACTGCCAATCGAGCCAGTATGACGGCCGGCCAAGCCGGAAGCAACGCTGACAGCTGGATTCGATACCAGTGTCTCTTGCGTTGGTGACGAGCGCCTTGTCCGCTGCGCCACCCAGCTGCCATTTTCTTGCGCTATCCTGATGTATTTTTATACTGTATGCACCTGTGTATTGTATTTTATTATGTCAAATAAAATCAATCAATCAATCAATCAATCGGGGACATTGAATCCTAGCTCAATTAAATTATAAGGTAGCAGTCCCTATAAGATAAGTTGTTGCTCATTTACATAATTTCATGCTTCTGTAATTAACACAACACAAGGATTCGGTTTCACTGATGACATCACTGGTGGCCATATTCATTTACTTTCAATAACTGTCAAACTAAATGAATTTGTGCAAAACTGTTTCCATCTTTTGGATGTGTGAGATTATGTGCAAAATAAATTTGCATACTTTTTTGGTGAAGTGCCCCTTTAAGGTTATTAGTAGTATAGCTTGACTGATTAATTAGCCAAATGATTTGCAGATATTAAAACTTCTTATTTTACAGAACATATGCTAATGCAGAGAAAAATGCATTTTATTTATTTTTTAAATAATTTTATACAGATGGCTGAGGGTGGAAGAAGTAAAGTGTGGGACACTGGGACTATATAATTAAAAAAAATCTTTAATGAAGAATATCGTCCAATATATCTATTGACTATTGGAATATTTTACTCCCTACTATCGGTATTAGGGATGGGCATGAGTAATAGATTAATTGATTACTCGTAGCTATGAGTAATCGAGAAATTATTCATTTTTATGAATTAAAAAATATATATATATTTAATTATAATTTTTTTACATATTCTTTCACATGTATGTGTACGATTATAACTGTTTGTTGGTTTCCTTAAACATATATACGTGAATGAACAAAAATAAGTAAACAAATTAATAAAAATAAATAAAAATTCAAATATATATATATATTTTTTTAAAGTTTTTTTCCCCCCTTTTCGAGTAATACACGATCACTCGAGTATAGCATGCGATCAATCTATCTGGATTTTTCTTTAAAATGCCCATCCCTAATCGGTATCAGTCCCAAAAATTCAGTATTGGTCGGGCTCTAGTTATTAGTTACTGCTGGTTTTTCTTTACCCATTTATGTCACATCAAATGTCTGCAGTGAAAAAATGTATATTAACCAGGTTTGGAAATGAACACCAGCCAAATACTGGTAGCCCTTGTTTGTAGCTGGTACCTGTAAGTTTGTCTACGATACTTTGGCAGTGATGCACCGATGTGAAAATTGTGGCCGATGCCGATTACTGATATTAATATTGCTGTTCTGGCCGATACCGATATTTACCGATGTCGATATCAAGTTCAAGTTCAAGTTCTTTAATAGTTGTCATACAGAAGTACAGAATACTTTCATACAAAATGCTTCTTACTGTTACGCTCCAGAGACTGTGCTAGACAAGATAGTATCAAATAACATAATAACATAATATAGCATGAATTTAGAAGAAGAAAATGAGGTCACAGTTGTTCGGTATAGACATATGTACAATGTTCTGAGTTACCATATAATATACAATACACAACTATGCAGTGTACTAATGTACAGTACTATCTAGTGCAGGGGTGGGCAACTTTGTATATGGTGAGGGCCACAAAATGTCCACAATCAATCTGGGGGGCCGCATTGTTTATCGGCAGTCCCGCCAGTAGTACCCCATCACTCAAATAGCCCTAATAGTCACAAGCAGTGGTGCGTTATTGAAATCATCTGGGGTGACACGCACCACGTGCACGCGCGCTCCCGGCGCGTGCGCGCGCTCCCGCGAATGCGCATTTAATGTCCCCTCGCTTGGGCACAGACTAAAGACAGTGCCTAATTGCCTCTACGAATGGAATGTAACACATGTCTTCACAACAAGTTAGGTGTGAATGCATCTGAGAACGTATTTAACACACCTGACGACCGGCGCTATTGATATGCAAATAGCGAGTACTTATCATGGGGTGGCACGGAGTGCAACCCCGTCCCATGAAGAACGCATGCCTGGTCACAAGGTATATAAACAATTATAATTTGTTGTAACTTTGTTTTTATTCCATTTCAAATGCATTTAGTAATGCAATTTCAACTTTATGAATTTATAAACAGCTGAATTTAAAAGTATTGCTGTGTAACCCCAAATATATACAAAAATGATCAATTATAATTAAGGCTTCTAATAAAATAAATGTATGAACTTAAAGCCCACTGCTCAACAAACACAAAGCAGCATTCCTGCTGCATTTCACTACAACAGTAAATCAAAAGTGCAATAATAAATGATTTTGTTAAATGTATAAACTTTTATCCTGCTACTAAACAAAACATTATAACACTGAAATGCATGTTATGGATATGAAGCACTCAGGAATGTTTTGTTTAGTAGCAGGATAAAAGTGTATACATTTAACAAAATCATTTATTATTGCACTTTTTATTTACTGTTGTAGTGAAATGCAGCAGGAATGCTGCTTTGTGTTTGTGTTATTAGTGTTATCTGAACACTACAAAAGTAAACAAGTAAAGTGCAAGTAAAGTAAAGTGCAATACTACATGCCTCCCATTGACCCTTTATCAAACTGGCATGACATTCACCCTCGCCCCACAGTGGGTCAATAATGGTTATAATAATAATAATAATAATAATAATAATAATAATAATAATAATAATAATAATAATAATAATAATAATAATAATAATAATAATAATAATAATAATAATGGTCCCCTCTCTACACCTCTCCATCATCTCCCCCCCTCTCTACACCTCTTCATCATCTCTTCCCCCCTCTCTACACCTCTTCATCATCTCCTCCCCCCCCCCCCTCTACACCTCTTCATCATCTCCTCCCCCCCTATCTTTAATGAGACACTTGTGGTCTCTCTTGTTGGCGCACAATAGCAGGAATGTCAACTTCAATGTTTGTGCATGCAATCTGCATCAGATGAAATAATGTTTCATCCAACAGCCTGGTTCTCTCCTTTGACTTGATGTGCTTCATGTTTGAGAAATTGCTCTCACATATGTATGTGCTCCCAAACATACTGGCCATAGAGAGGGCAAAGTCCCTGAGGAGTGGGAAGCGGGGCTCAGGTAGCAGTTTCCAAAACGAAATTCCCCTCTCATTTCTCTTTGCTTGAAAAAAAGGATCCGACTGTAGCTCGCACAGTTCAAGCTGCAACGGTGGGGGCTGCTCTGACACCGTAGCGGTGAGGGGGCCGACAAACAGCGCTATCCGTGACTGCATGCCGTTGAAATCTTCAAACCGATCATTGAATTGCATTTGCAGTGTTTCAATGTTGCTCCTGTACTTTCCGACAGCTCAGCCATCGGATTTCTGTGTGTAGCTGCAAGTCGCCATAATCAGTGTCCATCTCTTCCAAAAAGGAGACAAACTTTCTATGGTTTAGTGACCTGTTGCCTCCACGAATTAGATTGGTAACCTTGGTAACCAAATCCATAACATGGCTGTAGTAGTCAAGCTTCTTGGCACAGAGAGCCTCCTATATCAGATAAAAAAAAAGAAAAACGATTTAACGACTCTCGCATATAATTTTACTACACTCGACTCACATTGGTCATTATTAGTGACCCACAATAGATGGAAATTATGTTAGCGAACTTACCTGATGTATAATGCAGTGCAGCATTGGACACTCAACGCCACTCTGCCTTAGAAGCCCGGCGAATCCTGTGCGTTTTCCTTTCATTGCCGGTGCTCCATCGGTAACAACAGCCGACAGTTTATCAAAACCCCCATATTGCTGCACGGCACGTTCAACAGCGTTTCATATGTCCACACTAGGGCTGACCCCTATTAGTCAAATAGTCGACTAATCGATCGAAAGGAGCCATAGTCGACTGCCAACTATTCTTATTCGAATACAATACAAAAAAATTAAAAATTAAAAAAATTAAAAAATAAAAAAAATAAAAAATAAAAAAATATTATATATATATATTTTTTTTTTATATTGGCCTGGGGCCGCATGGAACGTCGGTGAGGGCCGCATGCGGCCCGCGGGCCGCCAGTTGCCCCTCCCTGATCTAGTGCAAAGCAGAAATGGGATGAGGTACAATTTTAGGTACAATTTACAGTAAGGTGTACGAGTTGTAGTGCAATCCTTCATCCATAAATATAAAGTGTGGGGAGTGGGTGCTACAGTGTGTTTGTTTAAAGTGGGTGTGTGCTATAAAGTGTGTGTAGAGGGTGCTACAGTGTGTTTGTTTAAAGTGAGTGTGTGCGTGTGGATGTGTGTGCTATGTGTGTTTGGTGGTTGTTGTTGTGTAGTGTTCATTCATTGTTCGTTTAGCAGCCTGATGGCCTGGGGATAGAAGCTACTTCTGAGTCTTTCTGTGCTCGCCTTGAGACTCCTGTATCGCTTGCCTGACGGCAGCAGTTCAAAGAGGCAGTTGTTCGGGTGGCTCGAGTCCTTAATAATTCTCTTAGCCTTCCCCTTGCAACGCTTGTAGTAAATGTTCTGGAGGGTGGGGAGCCCCCCTCCGATTGTGCGTTCGGCTGAACGTGTCACTCTTTGTAGTCTGCTTTGGTCTTTTGCAGTGCTATTCCCAAACCAGGAGGTGATGTTGCCGGTCAAGATGCTCTCTATTGTACATGAGTAGAAGTTCTTAAGGATCTTCTGGCTGACTTGGAACTTCCTTAGGCGCCTGAGGAAGTAGAGGCGTTGTCGTGCCTTCTTCACCACACTGTTAATGTGTATGGTCCATTTCAAGTCCTCGGATATGTGGGCTCCGAGGTACTTGAAGCTGTTGACTCTCTCAACCGGTGCCCCGTCGATGCTGAGGGGGCTGTAGTCCTTGACCCCCGACCTCCTGAAGTCCACAATCATCTCCTTTGTTTTGCTGACGTTCAGGGAGAGGCTGTTTTCCTGGCACCATCCCGCCAGGACCTTGACCTCTTCCAGGTAGGCCCTCTCGTCGTTGGCAGAGATCAGGCCCACCACCACTGTGTCGTCAGCAAATTTGACGATTGTATTGCTACTCCGCTGAGCCACACAGTCGTGTGTGTACAGGGAGTAGAGGAGGGGACTCAGAACACAGCCCTCTCTGTAGTCTGTATAGAAAACACTTTTTTATGATAATCAAATAAAGAGCTATTTTCCAAAACGCATAATTTTTTACTTTTGTAACTTATTTTCAGAAATGACTGATATTTTGAAACTATTTAACACTATGATAGCCGGGGACGAGTTAAGACGTCATTCCTAGCCATGCTCATTCTGCCGAAGACGCCGTAACTCGTCTTTGATGTCAATATTTCAAAAATCTGTGACCAAAATCATATTTCCCCTCCGGAGCCCTGAGACACACTGCAAAGCTCCACTCAACTCTCTAGCGGTTCAAGAGCGCCATCTGGTGGCCGATCGGCAGATCGCCAACCAGAAATGAGCCTTTGAACCGGTAGTGCTCATCCATATGTGGTCCGGGCACTCGCTATCGTTAGAGAGACTCCGTCTTGATACAGTGAACATCGATCGGTGCAAATAACTCGAAAAAACAACATGATTTGGACGTATATACTATTATACAACCTGGAAATGGATCGGGCATTTCTCCATCCCATAATAGAAAAAATTCTGTTCCACGCTCATCTGCCAGCGGCGCGAGGAAGCCACGGTAAGATTCAGCGTTATATTCTAACGTGTTCCATATAAACTGCTATGATGAACATATGACCCACTCTGGATGAATCATCTAACGCTGCCCACGGAATTATAAACGATCCCCCGCTAGGGCTGGGCGATATGACGATATTATATAAATATCGGGTACAGTTCATTAACGATACACTTTTTAAACGTATCGTGGATATCGTGATGTTTTGCCCAAGAGGATTGTGTCGCGTCAATCTGGTCCACACGTTCAAACTTTTGAACAGCGCCGCCCCACACACACACTACTCACTGCATCAAAGTTACTACTTATGATAACAAAGGCATTTGTTTTGTGGCATTAACGTTATATAGTTACACGTTCAATAACATCAGCGTATTTACATAGCAACGTCAGAGGTCGACCTAGATAGATAGCAAGCATTAGTCATTCATATCTCAGCCCGTGCTGACTCAGTTGTGCCCATTCTGCGGTCTGTTAAAGTTTTCAATCAGACAGATGTATGGAAAGGTTTTTATTATAACATTCGTTGCAGTAAAATCATTATGCCTCATTTAGTCATCCTGTGGAGCTAAAAGCTAAACGTCGGCCGCAGGGAGCTACTGCTACCGTTGTTGTCATTGAGCTCTCGTCAAAATCAATGGCGGATATAGCGGAAGTAAAAAATGTATACGCGCTTGCCAATTGGTGCTAAGAACAGCAGGGCGGGTGCAAGCGTGTGACGTAATTGGCAGACTCGACTGTCGATCAAAATGATTCTGTTTGCCGTCTGAATTAATGAAAACGTTATTAACAGATTGCAGAATGGGTACAATACAGTACAGCTCAATACAACAACAGTGGACTGGAGGATGCAGACCAGAGAAAGACTTTCGTCTTGTTTACATCAGGGTCCCCCATTTTCAATTCATCATATTTGATATCTAAATCATATAATATCGCATTGCTAAATATATGCAATATATAATATAATAATCCAATAATCTGAATCTAATATATATAATATAAAAATGCTAAATGCATGGGTATTTTATTTTGTCTTTAATGTTAGCTTGCAAACTCAAATACTGTCTTGGTAAGCCTCATAATGAATTGTTTGGGGAAAAAAAGAAAAACATTGTGATGCGTATCGTGTATCGCCAAAAGGTCAGAAAATATCGTGATATCATATTTAGGCCATATCGCCCAGCCCTATCCCCCGCCCATCCGGTCATCATCAGATGACACGTAGTAACTTCTAGAACCACGTCCAGTTGACATTTTTTATCTTGCGCCGATTGCTATCAAACTGTATTTCATCATCAATATAATGCATTTGGAGCTATAAATCAAGTTCTGGAGAAAGCTGCAGAAAACGATAAAAACATACTTATACTTTAGACCATATTTTAGTATGAATATGTGAATGAAAAAGTTTAACGTTGCTACACCCTGAACAATACATATAGGACATTGAATGGGCCATAATAATGGCAATTTAGCAATAGAATTAAAAAAGTTATAGCCCTGCAAAGAAGGGGAACTTCTCCATAGACAAATAGAGCTGGCGAGGGATGGTAAATTATGAATTTAACCCATGGCGATCAAAGTGTTAAGGCCAAAACATGTACAAATTATTTTTTTTAAATTCTTTAAAAAAAAAAAAAAAATTATACCGGCCCATATCGGCCCTATCTTGATATCGGACCGATACCGATGTGTACAAAAACGGCCATATCGGCCGATATTATATCGGCGGCCGATATATCGTGCATCACTATAAACAACCTATTTCCTATTCTAAAGGTTTATTTGGCTGGTACAATAATGCATGTTTCTGGTGAATTTATCTAGCCCTGCAAACAGTCCCAAGAACCTGTGGGAATGGGAAACACAAGGCTGTACTAGGCATCCAATAGAGTTGCCAGCAGAAAGCAGACTGAACCCAGGCCTGTACAGTGCGATATATATATCGCACGTGCGACACTGACGTCAGTCTGTGCGATGAATGAATTGACTTTAGTAGCACTGGTGCGATGGCCCGTGGCGCAAGCAAAAAAAAAGAAAGTGTGACGGTAAATTGAATGGACCACAGCGCCACGCTATCCACTTGGTACTTGTAGTCTCGTGCGATTAAAAACAATGTCCCGTCTCGCCTAGAGTCCATAATCAAACACCAAATCCCATAATCCCTAGCGAACAATATCCCCGCGACTAAATTGCGAGCTCAATGTACACTGACTGGGTGACTTCGACAAGATGAAGCGCTTTTTTAAGGTATTAAATCCAACAAAAGAAGTACAAGATCAAAACCCCAAACGAGCCCGAGAGGGACCACCGTTAATAGAAACGAGACAAAAGGAGAAGATTAACAAGATGTACAGATATATAACGCAGAGTGGGAAAATGATTTTCCGTGGATATTTTTTAATGAGGAAGCACAGCTATTATTATTCTGTCACTGGTGCCGGGAGACTCCGGAAAAGATCCGATCAGAGAATCCCTATGTCGCGGGTAACAATATCCTAAAAAGGGATAACATTAATAAACACAATACGTCCCATCGACACGTTCTTGCCCAGGATGCCTTCAACGCTAAATAAACTCCTGAGCGGGCCGGCACCCTCTTGCACTCGCTGACTAAACACGACCAGAGCGGATGATGCTGATCTCCGTGAGGTAAAGTTTAAGATGAATGTGACATATTGCATCGCCAAGGAAGAAATGCTATTCACTAAATTTAAGCCGCTAATTTTACTCTGTAAAAAGAACTCCATCGTATGGCTACTTAAATTCCCCTCCGGGATCAATAAAGTATTAATTATCTATCTATCAATCAATCTATCTATCTAATAACGAGACAATATGCAAATAAGGTAATAATAATAATAATAATTAATTTAATTTATAAAGCCCTTTTCATTCATGCAGAGTTCCTTGTACTTAGTTCTGATTAATGCAATAGTGTGTGTGCAGGGGAGGAAATTAGGCCACTTTACTGGCCAAATGCTGGTATTTTTTACGTTTGGCTGGTAAAAAAAATCAGATACCCGCCAGTTGGCTGGTAAGCCAAAAAGTTAGTTTCCTCCCCTGCTGGCGAGTATACAAAAAAATAAAACATTCTGCAATCACTGCACTGGCAAACGGTGCTCGTCTTCTGAGTGTTCGCTTTAGTTGACAGTGCCACGAGAGCACTGCACAAGACCACCCGCGGACATATAATGTTTAATAAACGTTTGCGCAGTACTGGCCAACCCGCGGACATATAATAATAAAAGTCCCGCGGTACTAGGCTAGCCATCAGGAGCACTCGCAAACAGATAACGTTAAACACCGCAGAAGATGGAAAACAGACAGACTGACCAACGGGGAACTGCATCCAACCCTAGTACAACCCTCGAGTATAAGTTACTAAGGACACATTTAAATCACAGAGGTGTAATGTTAGTCTACTGGAACTGTATACAGTGGTTAGCTTCTAGTTAGCGTTTTAGCTATAGCTGCTTGCTAGCTAACGTTAGCCCTGTGTGCTCAAAGCAGCCAGCTAGGTGTATCTGTTATGACTATAATGTTTCCAAAAAAGCACCGGACTACGACGTAAGGTTAGACATTTTATTTCATGCTCAAAAGCCCCTGGCTTGCACATCGCAGTCACGAAAGGGGCTAGCTCAACCAGTGCACAACAGCACACCAACCCAACTGACGTTACCACAACACTTGACGGTACTTCACAGCACTGTCGTAAGACCACCGTGCTGTCTTAAAGGCACAGTGTGCCTACCCAGATGCATACACAACATTGACACGGCTTGACATACAAAGAAGTAATTATCACAATTAGCGATTTTTTTTGTCTGGTAAAAAATCTGTTTGGCTGGTAAAAGAAATCAGATACTCGCCAGTTGGCTGGTAAGCCAAAAAGTTAGTTTCCTCCCCTGTGTGTGTGTGTGTGTGTGTGTGTGTGTGGATCTGAAAAAGTGGCCAGCAGACATGATGCTGGAACTGTGACACGTGTGCAGTGCACACACACACACGCACGCACACACACACACACGAATAATAATAATAATAATAATAATAATAATAATAATACATTTATTTATTTGGTTCCACAAATATGTACAGGTGTTTGTATGCATTATATCTATTTGTTATGTTGGTTTATAGGTGTTTCTAGGTTGGTTTCTAGCTTTCCCTGTAATCTGAGTCCACACCAGCGCTGCCTGGTCTCGGACTGCTTCATATCGGTTATATGGTTATGTCCTTGTTCTTTTTGTTTTACATTATGGGCAAATAAAGAGAGAATTTGTCTAAAAGCATTTCTTGTTAAAGTTTGGATTTTGTGTGCCCTGTATGCAAGATTCATGTCCCTTGCCAGTCACATAACTATTTAAGTAATGAACTGCACTACTTGTGGTTGTTTTTAGAGATTTTAGAGACGTTTTATACTCGTGCTACAAGATTTTGGCCTGTGCTACAAAACTATCAACCTCTGTAGCACCAGTGCTATGTGCAAAAAAAGTTAACGTACAGCCCTGCAGAACCTGACTGTAATAATAAAGTTTGGCCTATATAATTTTTTTTCTAGAGTTTGTTAGCTGGGTGTGCCTGCTGCCTTGCCTAACTGTTATGGAAGGATTGGTTAAGCTTTTAAACTATCTCTCCAGGGCCTCCAGAGCCAGCACAGGGTTACGTTTTTTACATATCGCTGCTGTCGGGAGTCGGGACAAAACCTCATAACTCCAAAAACCCAACTTTTCACACAGATTTGAGGGTGAATAGAGTTAGGAGGTTTAGACAGATGATCGGTGTAATGCTTTCCCATTGTTTAAACTTTGTAAAACCCACACACGCATATGGAGGATGATCTACGGAGTTGATTTATATAAACAAAAATATAAATGGAGTTATGAGGTTTTGTCCCGATAGCACAAATATATCAATATGTGACCGCCGGACGCCACTTATCGATATCACGCAGTTATCGATAATTATCGATATATCGATAAGTGATCTCAGCCTTAGATGGAGTACTTTGAATGTTATAGTCAAGGCTTGATAGAAATTGTGGTTGTTCAGAGTAGCAAGGGTAGTGAGTGATCCATCCAGCAGCAGCAGTTCCAACTTGTAATTGTGGCTTTATTTTATGTAACCATATTATTATGCAATCTCTCCTCCTGTCGCTCTCTTCCCACCTTTCACTGTGTCCTGACATGATGAAGGCCATAATGCTCTGTGGACCATATGGAATGACTTTGTTCAGATTGCTGGTTGGAAGCAGTGCCATAAACGAGCACTCAGTTTGTACTAGGGTTGACTACTATTAGTAGATTAGTCGACTAATCGGTCGAAAGGAGCCGTAGTCGACTGCCAACCTCTTAGACGAAAAAGAAAAAAAAATTATAAATTTTTTATTTTTTTTGTATCATTCTTTCCAAAAGAAAATAGGCCTAGAAGCGTGGCTAACGCGAATGGCATGCATACCAGAGGCTAACTGCCTACGAAAACAGGCACAGAGGCACTGAAAGAGGATTTCACCCATCTAATGAACACACTAGACTAGACTAGACAAATATCAAGATGTATCCATCAGTGGACCAATTGCATGCTTTTGCAGAGGACAAGAAGCCTTCAGTCGACTCCTTCAGACATTAGGATAAGATATTCCTTTATTGATCCCCTTGGGGAAATTCAGGCATCATAGCAGCATGGGGGAAGGGGGGGGGGGGGGGGTACAGGTAGTAAAAACAACACAAGCAGTGTAAACAAATAGGTCAATATAATTGACTATCTAACTAACTGAAAAATATATTCACAGTATTCACAGTGTCACATAAGGTGCAGTATTTATAAGGTAGTGTTATAATTTACTATCTACTGAAATATACATTATTCACAGTATCACAGTATCCACATAAGGTGCAGTATGCATAAGGTAGTGTTATAATTTACTATCTACTGAAATATACATTATTCACAGTATCACAGTATCCACATAAGGTGCAGTATGCCCAAGGTAGTGTTATTGTCCTCCTTGGGTTCCTATTAGTCCTAGGTCAATGTCTGGCAGCAGACATTAACACTAGCACAGCCGACAAGGGGTCAAATGACCCCTAGGCATATTCAATAAATGTATCCTCGTCACTCGGTCGAGCTCCAGCTCTGTCACTCAATGACTTTTCCTAAAAGTACCCGTTTTATCTGGCACGGTTTCTGAAATTTCAAAATGACTTCAGGAAAATGTAATTAGAACGTTATTCCACATATATGTGGAAAGTCACAGCACTTTGCGAGCGTCTAGCGCAGGGGTGGCCAACCCGTGGCTCTTTGCCCGTCAATTTTTTTTGCTCTTCCATCCAAAAAAAAAAGAAAAAAAATTAAATCTTTTATTATTATTATTATTTTTATTTCTTTGTCACTCAAACCTGTGGTAAACCTCATATTTTTATATTAAGAGGTAATTATATAGTTTACAATGTTTATTTTTCTCATATTTCTCATATAAGCTGTGGGATCATCTGACCCCTTCCGGCGGGAATCAGTGACATTTTCTCCATGGCTGAGCACCCCCCACAGCCCAAATGGAATGATTAAAAAAAATATATATATATTATACTTTTTTTTTTAAGTCCACTAATAGTCGACTAACGGCAAATTTTGGCCAATCATAGTCGACTATCCAAATCCTTAGTCTGGGACAGCCCTAGGGCTGACCTTCGAAGCTTTTTTTGGCAATCGATTTTTTTTTTAAATATATATATATATATATTTTTTTTTTTATCTTATGTTGTGGGACTTGTACAGCACGTTGGTAAACTTTGTTGTTTTTAAATGTGCTCTATAAATAAAGTGGATTGGATTAATTAATTAAGTAGCCCCTTTTGTGACTGTGACGGTGTGACGCAGCCAACAAGGTTTCACTCGGCTGTGTGATTTAATTCAAGGTGGATCGCTGTTGTCGTTTGAACAACTTCAGATTTCATGGGAACTACCAATCCCCCAAATCAAGAATGTATGAATGAAGTAAGATTTTGATTATTTGAAATATGGCCTGTGTAGACTAAACTATGCACAGAATTATGTCAGTCTACAAGGTCCGGATTCTACATGGTCCGGCAATGTAGACCTTGTAGACTCCACTACAGACCAATTATCAGTGAATGTTCATGCATTTTTAAGAAGGGCTACTTCCACAAAAAAACAAAGAACTCACCAAAACATCTCGTTGCACCTTATCTAAATGTTCTATTTCATATATGGAGTTTCATATTTATTTATTGCATGCATTTCTACATTTTATTTCCTATTTTGTTTATTCATCCCAGTATCTTTCTTTCTTATGTGTGGAATTCTACAAGGCTTCAGTATAGGGCTGGGCGATATGACGATATTATATAAATATCGGGTACAGTTCATTAACGATACACTTTTTTAACGTATCGTGGATATCGTGATGTTTTGCCCAAGAGGATTGTGTCGCGTCAATCTGGTCCACCCCGTTCAAACTTTTGAACAACGCCGCTCCCACACACACACTACTGCATCAAAGTTAGTACGTATGATTAACAAAGGCATTCGTTTTGTGGCATCAACATTATATAGTTACACGTTATATAGTTACACATCAGCGTATTTACCCAAACATAGCAACGTCCAATGACGACATAGATAGCAAGCGTTACTGTTCATATCTCAGTCCGTGCCGAGTTGTGCGTGCCCATTCTGCGGTCTGTTAATAAAGTTTTCAATCAGACAGATGTATGGAAAGGCTTTTATTATAACATTTGTTGCAGTAAAATCATTATGCCTCGTTGTCATGCTGCGGTGCGCTAGTAATCACTCGTCGGCTGCGGTGAGCTGTTGTTGTTGTCGTTGAGCTGAGCTCTCGTTAAAATCAAGGAGGGCATTCAGGAAGTAAAAAAATAATAGCGCTGCTTGCCGATTGGTGCTAAGAACAGCAGGGCGGGTACAAGCGGTGTGACGTAATTGGCAGACTCGACTGTCAATCAAAATTATTATGTTGCCGGCTGAATGATTGAACGAATGAACGTTATTAACGATTGCAGAATGGGTACAATACAGTACAGCTCAATACAACAACAGTGGACTGACTGGAGGATGAAGACCAGAAAAAGACTTTCGGCTTTTTTACATAAGGGTCCTCCATTTTCAATCCATCAAAACATTTAGAGACATACAAATATACAGTAGTTTCATAAAAATGCTAAAATCCTATTGATTGATTGATTGATTGATTTAAAACTTTATTAACATATTGCAGAATGGGTACAGTACAGCTCAATACATACAATTGTTAAGGGGATGCAGACCAGCGAAAGACTTTCGTCTTGTTTACATCAGGGTCCCCCATTTTAGATTCATCATATTTCATATCTAAATTATATAATATCTCATTGCTAAATATATGCAATATATAATCTAATAATCCAATAATCTAAATCTAATATATAATATAAAAATGCTAAATGCATGGGTATTTTATTTTGTCTTTAATGTTAGCTTGCAAACTCAAATACTGTCTTGGTAAGCCTCATAATGAATTGTTTGGGGAAAAAAAGAAAAACATCGTGATGCGTATCGTGTATCGCCGAAAGGTCAGAAAATATCGTGATATCATATTTAGGCCATATCGCCCAGCCCTACTTCAGTATATGTGTTTGAGGATGATATCCTTCAAACAGGCAATAGTGATGATATAATTTGGGCAGTGCTGAGCTGGGTTACTTTCCTCCAGTGTATTTGTCCCCCGGCCCCACCCAATGGCCCCATGTGCGCGACCACATACACATACACATACACACACACACACACACACAAATCGAAGTTATTTTTTATTTTATTTTTTATTTTATTTTTAAACTTCGATTTCTTTTTAATGTTTGAAGCTTGTGCCATCGAACGAAGCTTCGAAGTATTTAAGACAGCCCTAGACAGCCCTAGTCTGTACAGGTGCTGAAAAGGGGTGGTAGAAATCTTTGGGTTTAAACCCAGGCCCAGTTTAGGGTTGCTAAATGTTGATCCAGACAACACTATTTCAGCCAAGTTTCTTTATTAGTTGTTAGGCTTGGGCGGTATGACGGTATTAAGGTATACCGGGGTATTTAGAGATACCGACGGTATTGAAAATCAATACCGTCGTCACCGTCAAAATCACAGCGCTTCAGTTGCTATAACAGTGAAACAGAGTTTTGAGTGTAGTGCACACACGGAGTGTAGTGCACACATGCGCCAGCAGAGGGCGAGACCGCTCTAGTGGAGCGAGTGGGTCGCCTATTGCTTATTAACAGCGAAGGAGTGCGCCGAATGCTTCCGCGTTTTCCCTGATTGGCTGCGACACGCCCCGCGGCAGGCGCGGCAACCGCAGAGCGGAGCGGCAGAGCTTGCGGCATTATTTAGTCGTAAACCGCCATGATTCTCATTCGAAGCTTAGCTCCCCTGGCAGCGCGGCGGTCCTGCGGTCCTGCGGGCCGTTGGTTTCAAGTTCGAATCCCATAATTTTTTTTTTTTTTTTTTTTTTATAAACGTGTATTCTTTCGCCGGTTAAGGTTAGGCATGGTTAAGGTTAAGGTTAAGGTTAGGCATTGTTTCGGAGTTGGTTAAGGTTAGAAAGGTTAAGTTTAGGCACTGTTAAGGAGCTGGTTAAGGTTAGAGTTTGTCTTAGAGAATGGCAATATTCTTTCTATGGTTAAGGTTAAGGTTAGGCATGGTTAAGGTTAAGGTTAGGCATTGTTTCGGAGTTGGTTAAGGTTAGAAAGGTTAAGTTTAGGCGCTGTTAAGGAGCTGGTTAAGGTTAGCGTTTGTCTTAGAGAATGGCAATAGACAGCCTATTTCCGCACTGTCGCTCTCTCGCGCTGCCGCGGTCACATGGTCACATTGTCACATTCTTGCACTCCTCCGCTGTTAAAAAGCAACACGTGAGTGGGTCACAACGGTGTTCACGTTTTACGGTAATGTTGCGACAGTGCTGTGAAAATACCGTAAAGCGTTGTGACGAGAGTTGGTGTGTGTTGTTGTCGAGTGGTGCACTGGTGGAGCAAGCAAATAATCCGTCTCTTATTATATGTGAACTAAAGAGTACAAGGTTTACACAACAGCCCCCACCCGCCTTTTTATTGTATTTGTACCGTCCTGTACTATCCGCTGTCAGCTGTTTATCTCTCTCTGTGAGCTACTGAGCTTGAATAACTAGCGTTAGCTCACCCTAACTAGCGTTAGCTCTGCGGCTAATCTTAGATTACCCTGAACTAAATCAATGACTAGGTTATAAAGCATTCGAGTAGTTTTCACTGCACATAGAAGTAGCCAAACAACGGGAGCATTTCGGGAGCATATCACCAAAACCGCCATGATTCTCATTCGAAGCTTAGCTCCCCTGGCAGCGCGGCGGTCCTGCGGTCCTGCGGGCCGTTGGTTTCAAGTTCGAATCCCATAATTTTTTTTTTTTTTTTTTTTTTATAAACGTGTATTCTTTCGCCGGTTAAGGTTAGGCATGGTTAAGGTTAAGGTTAAGGTTAGGCATTGTTTCGGAGTTGGTTAAGGTTAGAAAGGTTAAGTTTAGGCACTGTTAAGGAGCTGGTTAAGGTTAGAGTTTGTCTTAGAGAATGGCAATATTCTTTCTATGGTTAAGGTTAAGGTTAGGCATGGTTAAGGTTAAGGTTAGGCATTGTTTCGGAGTTGGTTAAGGTTAGAAAGGTTAAGTTTAGGCGCTGTTAAGGAGCTGGTTAAGGTTAGCGTTTGTCTTAGAGAATGGCAATAGACAGCCTATTTCCGCACTGTCGCTCTCTCGCGCTGCCGCGGTCACATGGTCACATTGTCACATTCTTGCACTCCTCCGCTGTTAAAAAGCAACACGTGAGTGGGTCACAACGGTGTTCACGTTTTACGGTAATGTTGCGACAGTGCTGTGAAAATACCGTAAAGCGTTGTGACGAGAGTTGGTGTGTGTTGTTGTCGAGTGGTGCACTGGTGGAGCAAGCAAATAATCCGTCTCTTATTATATGTGAACTAAAGAGTACAAGGTTTACACAACAGCCCCCACCCGCCTTTTTATTGTATTTGTACCGTCCTGTACTATCCGCTGTCAGCTGTTTATCTCTCTCTGTGAGCTACTGAGCTTGAATAACTAGCGTTAGCTCACCCTAACTAGCGTTAGCTCTGCGGCTAATCTTAGATTACCCTGAACTAAATCAATGACTAGGTTATAAAGCATTCGAGTAGTTTTCACTGCACATAGAAGTAGCCAAACAACGGGAGCATTTCGGGAGCATATCACCAAAACCCAGGCAATTTCTAGCCCTTAAAGGGGAACCCCACTTTTTTTGGAAATTAGCTTATTTAACATCTTCCCTGGAGTTAGACAAGAAGATGCATACCTTTTTTGTCTCTGTGCGTGCATTTTAGCTTTGGGAATAGACGCTCCGTTAGCATAGCTTAGCTTCATCACTGGAAGTGAGGCAGGACAGTAGCCTTACAGTGCCTTACAGTGTATTGCAAGGTCTGACATTGACCAAACTTGATATGCATGACCTTGGTGGGCTCTAGGTCAACTCCTGAAAAGGGGGTCAATGTCAGACTTTGCAATCAAAAGTTAGGGGGCTAATAACCCTTGCCATAATTTCAGTGCGCCCCCTAACTTTTGATTGCAAGGTCTGACATTGACCCTAGGGCTGGGCGATATGGCCTAAATATGATATCACGATATTTTCTGACCTTTCGGCGATACACGATACGCATCACGATGTTTTTCTTTTTTTCCCCAAACAATTCATTATGAGGCTTACCAAGACAGTATTTGAGTTTGCAAGCTAACATTAAAGACAAAATAAAATACCCATGCATTTAGCATTTTTATATTATATATTAGATTTAGATTATTGGATTATTAGATTATATATTGCATATATTTAGCAATGAGATATTATATAATTTAGATATGAAATATGATGAATCTAAAATGGGGGACCCTGATGTAAACAAGACGAAAGTCTTTCGCTGGTCTGCATCCCCTTAACAATTGTATGTATTGAGCTGTACTGTACCCATTCTGCAATATGTTAATAAAGTTTTAAATCAATCAATCAATCAATCAATAGGATTTTAGCATTTTTATGAAACTACTGTATATTTGTATGTCTCTAAATGTTTTGATGGATTGAAAATGGAGGACCCTTATGTAAAAAAGCCGAAAGTCTTTTTCTGGTCTTCATCCTCCAGTCAGTCCACTGTTGTTGTATTGAGCTGTACTGTATTGTACCCATTCTGCAATCGTTAATAACGTTCATTCGTTCAATCATTCAGCCGGCAACATAATAATTTTGATTGACAGTCGAGTCTGCCAATTACGTCACACCGCTTGTACCCGCCCTGCTGTTCTTAGCACCAATCGGCAAGCAGCGCTATTCTTTTTTTACTTCCTGAATGCCCTCCTTGATTTTAACGAGAGCTCAGCTCAACGACAACAACAACAGCTCACCGCAGCCGACGAGTGATTACTAAACTGGCTATTTCACAGGTTACCTGCCGAGTTGGTGTGTGTTTTGAATTCTGAGGGTAACTGTTATAGTAGTGTGGGGTATACGGTGGACGTCGTTGCAATGAATTGGGCGGAACAGAGTATTTTAGGGTCATTTTTTAGTACATTGTCATGAAATACTCCGCTTGGAAAACGGGGCTGGCTATGGCTAATTAGCTTGCACGCCGCTATTTCACAGGTTACCTGCCGAGTTGGTGTGTGTTTTGAATTCTGAGGGTAACTGTTATAGTAGTGTGGGGTATACGGTGGACGTCGTTGCAATGAATTGGGCGGAACAGAGTATTTTAGGGTCATTTTTGAGTCATGAGATACTCCGCTTGAGATACTCCGCTCTGCTAACGTGCGCGGACTGATGACGACATCAATTCGACTCTCGAGACATTCACAGCAGCAAAACAAGTCAGCCCGCGTATCGGCGCCGGGCATAATAAGTTAATTAAACTTGACAGACATTATATCGACGATAATTATCGATATCGAGTTATATGAAAATAATTTTATAATTTTATCGCGATAACGTTTTTGGTCATATCGCCCAGCCCTACGCCCAAGCCTATTAGTTGTCATACAGAAATACAGAATACTTTTGCATGAAATGCTTCTTTCTGTTTTGCTCCTGAGTGTGCTAGATAAAATAACAAGATAGTGTAAAATAGTATAATATAAGTATAAAATAGAAAGTCAAGTACGTAAACAAGTGTAAACAACACAAACATTTTCAATATACATATATACAGTATATGTACAGTCTATACTTCTGTACAGTCAGCTACTATACAGTACAGTGTAGAATGGTGAGCTATAGCTTAGCTTGTGGTGAGGTGCATGGGATTGATACCAATAAATATAAAGTGTGTGTTAGTGTCTAAAGTGGGTGCTACAGTGTGTTGTTTATTTAAAGTGAGTGTGGATGTGTGTGTTGTGGGTGTATTTGATGTTCTGTTATTGTTCATTGTTCATTGAGCATCCTGATGGCCTGGGGATAGAAGCTCCTTCTGAGTCTCTCTCTGTGCTTGCCATGAGACTCCGGTATCGCTTGCCTGACCGCAGCAGTTCAAAGAGGCAGTTGTTTGGGTGGCTGGGGTCTTTGATTATTCTCTTAGCCTTACCCATACAGCGCTTGTTGTAAATGTCTTGGAGAGTGGGAAGCCCCTCTCCAATTTGTGCGTTCGGCTGAACGGGCCACTCTCTGTAGTCTGCTACGGTCTTGTGCAGTGCTATTCCCAAACCAGGAGGTGATATTGCCAGTCAGGATGCTCTCTATTGTGCATGCATAGAAGTTCTTGAGGATCTTCTGACTCACTTTGAACTTCCTTAGGCGCCTAAGGAAGTAGAGGCATTGTCGTGCCTTCTTGATAACACTGTCAATGTGTGTGGTGGTCCATGTCAAGTCCTCGGATATGTGGACTCCGAGTCCAAGGTACTTAAAGTTAAAACTGTTCACTCTCAACCGGTGCTCCATCGATGCTGAGGGGGCTGTAGTCCCTGACCCCCGACCTCCTAAAGTCCACAATCATCTCCTTTTGTTTTGCTGACGTTCAGGGAGAGGCTGTTCTCTTGACACCATTCCGCTAGAAGCTTTACCTCTTCCAGGTAGGCCCTCTCGTCGTTTGCAGAGATCAGGCCCACCACTACTGTGTCATCAGCTAATTTGATGATTGTGTTGTTGTTGTTCCGATGTGCCACACAGTCATGTGTGTACAGGGAGTAGAGGAGGGGACTCAGAACACAGCCCTGGGGGGCCCCTATGTTGAGAGTGATGGATGAGGAGGTGCAGTTGCCTGCTCTCACCACCTGGGGTCTGCCCGTCAGGAAGTCCAAGACCCACTGGCACTGGCAGAGGTCATAGTTCAAGCCCAGGTCCCTGAGTTTGGCTATGAGTTTGGAGGGGACTATGGTATTGAATGCTGAGCTGTAGTCTATGAATAGCATTCTCACATAGTTCCCCTGCCTTTTGTCCAGGTGTGATGCTGCTGTGTGCAGCACATGGGCTATGGCGTCCTCCGTGGACCTGTTGGGGCGGTATGCAAATTGCAGGGGGTCCAGGTTGATGGGGAGGGAGGAACAGATGTAGCCCTTCACTAGCTTCTCAAAGCACTTCATGGCTATGGAGGTGAGAGCTACAGGGCGGTAGTTGTTGAGGCAAGCAGCTGTTCAGTGTTCCCATGTGTTGGCTCCCCAGTGTGCTGGGAAGTTAACTGCTAGGCAATTTTGAAACTAACTAAAAAGCATCATCCAGTTTTCACACCAGCCAAAAATGTATGAACATAGGGAATTGTTCCTACTAGTATAGGCATCTGAACAGGAGCCATGTGAGACAAGTTCTACTGGCTCTGGAACTGGGGCAGTGATGGTTTCAGGGCTGTCTTCACCCTCCACTGTGAAAGCAATCCCATAATACACCAGGGCTGGGCAATATGGCCTACATTTAATATCTAGGCTGTATCCATATTTTTGAGCAGTAATGATATCACAGTATTTGTCTTTCTTGTACCATCTAAAAAGAAAAAAGGTTTTAGGAATATAAGAGCTCTATTAGAGCTATATGGAATCCGCGATCACGGAATCGCGGACGGAATCGCGGAATTGAGCAATAAAAATGGAATCAACTAAAAAAAAAATTATTTTTACTTTTTTTTTTTATGTTGTAGGACTTGTACAGCACTTTGTTCAACTTTGTCAGTGCTGTAACGTTTAAACCTTTTTAAATCTTAGACAAACAAAACACTTTGCTTTCATGAAATATTGTAAGGTCATTTGAGGCTTTATAAAAGCAGCACAATGAACACATCTGTCAGTGCCGAGTCCGACCTAATCTTAAATAACAAACAGCATTGCTTGTTGTAGTTAACAAAGAGAGGCAGAGTTGATTTTGCAAAAATATATATTTTTTTATTTTTTTTTATCAAATTTTATTTTCATATTCGAATCCCATGCCCATCGAACGAAGCTTCGAAGTATTTAAGACAGCCCTATTAAATGGACTGTTATATCTTATTAAATTGTGGACATTTATTCATTCCCACTTATTAGACACTATTTCTGATGGTAAAATGAGCGTACAAAGCAAAATACAGAATTCTGAAATATTAAAACGGAAAAAACAGAATTTGGAAAAAAATAAAATGGAATTAGGAAAAAAATTAAACTGATTTCATATGGCTCTAGGCTCTATGTGGGCATACTTTGCCATGGTTCGCAACAGTGCAATTAATAGACTATATATTTATAGCCCAATACTCTTATTGTGCAACATATACAGCTTTCAACAGTCTAATACAACCTAGCTGTAGTCCAAGCTAATGGTGGTCAACAGTTCTTGGTGTATTATTTTTACTACACAGAAGCACACTTAAGGTATATTTTAGGACCGATGCAGTGTCTTGATTGAACTTAGAATAATGGCCTAATGCAATTGAGATCATTTAGACAAAAACACTTCAAATATGTCTGTTTCCTAGGCCTAATCCCCCAGTGTATTCCCCAACAACCTCTGAAAATATAGGCTATTGTTTTTTAGCCATATCTTCCCATTTCTAATCCGAATTTCATCATTCCACTGGCAGCTGTAATATTTGCTTCACAGGGGTCAGATGTCCACTACCTTATCCTCATTTTGCCTTAACACCAGTGATATGGAAATAATCTGAAACAAACCTACCATGTAATATTAATAATCTGAAACAAACCTACCATGTACTATTAATCCCCCTCTCTGTATACCCCACTTCTCTCATCTCTGTGTTGAAGATTAGCTCAGTGGGACTGAAGTGAAGAAGTCTGTGTGATATATTGGAACATGGCCAGCTGTTCTTCTGTGGCCGGTTGATTGTATGTACAGTATAATAAGTCTACCGTGTGTGTGTGTGTGTCACAGCAACGTAATGGAGATGTTTGTTGAACCTCTGATAAGTCTAAGTGTTTTCAATCTTGTCAGATAGGCTTGTCGTGATTGAGATTAATATTGGAGGGAGGTGGTGAAGGGTGTCAAGGGATTTGTTTTCTTATGGAGAGATGTCCTGTTGATTTACACACCTCAGTCCACGTGTGTGATTTCCAGTTTGGGTTCTTTAGCGATTTAGGAGGCTACCACATCACAACAATAATCTCATCTGTTCTTGTGTTTTTGCTATATTGTTGTTGCCGTGTTTTTCTGATAACAATCTGAGTCGCCTTGTTAAGTATATACCGGTAGGCCTAGATGTTTAGTTTAATTTATCGTCTGTGGTGCTTGATGGCCAGAGGGGAACGTTGATTACACGCACACGCACACGCACAGGTTTGACAGGGAGGCAAAGAAGAATGGCCTCCCACAAGGATGGATGGACGGACAGACATACACGTCACGTACACACACACTCGCACGCGTCCAGTTTTTAATGGTGTTGCCTGTATTTGGCAGGAACAGGCCAGAGGGGAAGGTTCTGGAAACGGTGGGAGTGTTTGAGGCTGTGAAGCAGCACGGAAAATATGAAACAGGACAGGTAAGAGAACACACACACACACACACATATATATTAGTGGTGCAGCTATCGATTATTTCAGTTATCGATTGATCGACAGACTTTCAAATAGATTAATCGATTGATCGGATAAAAAAGATTAAAACATTTTGACCTTGTGACCAAAAACTGCATGCATTAAATAAATGTGCATGGACCTGGGACTTGATTTATTACATACATGCTGAACATTCTTAAAGAACAGTATTAATTGTTGAAAAGAGTAAATATTAAGACGGATACTGTACATTGCAATGCATTTAGTATGCAGTCAGTGTTTCCCCTAGGTTTTTATTCAGGGCGGGTGGTAGGCCCCCCAAAACGACTAGTGTTGTCGCGGGGCGCGCATGTCACGGATACATGGTGTCAACAGTGTCGTCATAAACGTGCGCAGTAAAGGCCTCTACATGCTACAGCAACTTCAAAGCAACTGCAACAAAACATCAGCGCGATTTCAACGCGATTGTTGCAGAGGGTCTTGTAGACTATGTTGCGAGGATGTTGCGTACATCTCTCTCAAATCTAATCTGAAGAACCTTGCGCTGATGTTGCGTAGCAGTGATTGGTTGGTTAGCGAATGGGGGCGGGGCTGTCATAGAATAATATTGGTCCCGCAGAGAATACCATGACCTCCATTGTTGTAGCCAGCCAGCGTTGATGCTAAATAATTAGCGTCACATAGCTGGCCTTTTTCTGAAAACCCAAGCACATATTGTTCCATAGCATACGCCTTCAGTTGATCATGACAAATCCTCTCTTACCTTGACGATTAAAAAGCCTCCATAATTTAGTAAATAAAGCTGTAGCCAGCCAGCTAGCATTGGTGCTATTCAAAATGCTATCCACATTAGCTACATAGCTAACCAACTAAATACAATGGTATCCTGAGGTAACGTTAAATACAACGTTTGCTAGTCGAAATGACTGGACACACACAGGGACAAGTTAAACATCAATCAATTAATTTATTCCAACAGGTAGTTTGAGCTGCATGAGCCGAGGTCTTTCTCTCCTCTCCATTGGAAACTAATGACGTTACGGTAACGTTAGCTCGAAAAGCACAGAAACGGGCGACAGAAGTTAAGCTGCTAGCAACAGACACTATAACACTTCCGGTCGGGGGATTTCAAAATAAAAGAGCGACGTCTAAAAGCACCGGAAATACGTTTATTTTGTACATTATCTAACGTTAACACGAACCTAAACAAGGGCTGTACGCTAAGCTTTTTCACTAGGGGCACACTTGCCCCTAAATGAGAAATTTAGGGGCAAAGAATATTTTTTAGGGGCAAATTTTTAAATAACTATTTTATCATTATAGTAGGGCTGGGCGATATGGCCTCTAAATGATATCGCGATATTTTTTGGCCATATCACGATACACGATATATATCGCAATATTTTGACATTTCCTCTAAAGCACTTAAAAATGCTTGATTTAACCCTTTGATGCATACAGTCACGCCAATATGATGATTATAATAAGTCCCTGCAACATATGTTTGCATTATTAAACCATGAAGATGCTTTAAAAAATAATTTAATGAAAATGTACTAAGAGTAGTCTACTGACACACTAATAAAAAATGTATTTACATCTAAGACCATTTATATAAAAACTTTTGGGTGCCTTTTTTTTGCACAGTACTGTGTTTTCTATCCACTTTAGCCAAACACACACACACACACATACAGGGAGCGAAATAAACTTTTTGACTCACCGGCCAGTGGCGGGTAGATGGGAAGAATCTACCCGCCAAGCATATTTCTTACCCGCCAACTTTTTTTTGATACATTTTTTTTTTATTATTATTTTATATAGATTTTTTTTGAATAAAATATATATATTATATAATCATACTTGTGATTGTGTTATCTGCGAGACATCGACACCTCGCTGTCTGCAAACGGCTCCACTGTCTGTGTATACTCGAGTGGCCTCCAGCTCCAGCAAGGATTCTCCGGGGGTGCAGCTGGACCCTAAACGCTACATTCAGCATGCAAAAGAATTCTCCGGCGCTGCACCTGGACCCTAGTCAGCAGCCCTCACTCATGCGATGTAAACCAGGGACTCGAATACGCATGTTGTTGTTGTAGGACATTGATGCCAAGAGCTATCTGTACACAGTAAATTTCGCAGAGTAAATTTTACTCAAACTGAGTCCATTTGAGCCCAAGTGAGTAAAATTTTACTCAGTTTGAGTAAAATGTACTTAGCGAAATTTACTGTGTAGCTACTGCTGGATGGCGTTGGGACAACGCCTCAGTGAACTATTTAGTTTACTGCGACATTTCGTAGTGACTAGTTACCTAGCCAACGGAGGTATTATGCACTGGACTATTGCTGGAGGATTTGTTGATGTCGGGAGCTAGGCCTGCCGCGATAAGCAATAAATCGATTAATTGCCGCGATAATTAAAATTAATGCAATGATTTTGACGGGCGCGATTAATTGCTATTTGCGCGTTTGTTTTAATGAGGCGGAACCAGTGCCCCTTGTCAGTCACTGTCCGTGTTGGGAGGCGGGCCGCTGGCTTTACTACAGAGCAGAGCGCACAGCACAGGAGCTCCGTGGGGCAACACCACATAGCTTAACTACATTTCTCAATAGTGTTGCTCCTTTTAACCAAGTAGCGTTATTTGTAGTGTAACGTTAGTGTTTTAACGTTAGTAGCTAACGTTAAAACTAACTTAAAGTTAGTTGTTCACCAACAATCTCAACATTTGTTTTATCATTAGCTCATGTCGATCTACTAGTAGCATCAGCAAGCTAACGTTAGCTGGCCCCAGTCCACTAGCAGCATGTCGATCTACCAGCAGCATCAGCAAGCCCCAGCCCATTAGCAGCATGTCGAAGTAGTAGTAGCATCAGCAAGCTAACGTTAGCTGGCCCCAGTCCACCAGCAGCATCAGCAAGCTAGGATAATAACAACAATACTTCCGGTCCGGTCGGTGGGCTTCAAAATAAAAGTCTAAAACACCGGAAAAGACGGAGCGGTGGGCTTCAAAATAAAAGTTTTGGGAAATAAATTTCTCAAAAAGAAATTCTCTAACCGGTCGCAATAATATCGCTTATCGCGATATTTTCGGGGGCAATTAATCGCCCAGCAAAATTTGTTATCGTGGCAGGCCTATCGGGAGCTATCCGTAGCTAGCCGACTGGATAACGTTACACAATGCCTTGTGTATTAAACTAAGTGAATAGTTGACTGGGTCATTTTGTAACGGTAGCTAACGTTATCTCACGAAGGTCCCACACTGACTAGACTAACGTCACGGTGAGGCAATAGCCTCTGTTTACATGCAGGCATACAGGGGTAGGAGCAGCAGTGCTAACTAACGTCACGGTGACTCGGAGGCAATAGCCTCTGTTTACATGCAGGCATACAGAAACAGGTGGGGAGGGGGTAGCAGCAGCAGTGCGCGGTGCGCGCTTCATGTCTGCTGAGACAGCGAGTGAGAACTCCGCTAAAGAATTGGATCATGATTTTCGGTTTTCACATGACTATTTGATTGCCCGTCACACGGCGCTCAGACGTCTCAGTGGGAGGCGCCAAACGTAAAAACTGAGCGCAAATGGCGGGTGGCGCTCTCTAGTTTCGGTCCCTGCACACATATATATATATTAGTGCTGTCAAACGATTAAAATATTTAACTCGATTAATCGCATGATTGTCCATAGTTAACTCGCGATTAATCGCAAATTAATTGCATTTTTATTTTTTATTTTTTTTATTACCTTAAACAGATCTTTTTCAAGTTCCAAGTTTTAATACTCTTATCAACATGCGAGTCAACAAATGCTTGCTTTGTGCAGCCATTTAACACAAAAGGATGACCCTCATGAATTGCAAATTTGCATCAAATTCAAAACAGAGTGATGCACAAAATAACTTAAAAGAAAATAATAATTTAAAACAATGAATAAAGTGTGCATGAAATAATAGGGGAAAGAAAACGTTAGGAACTTGTTACATTCACACACACAAGGGCTGATTAATCACACACACCCCCCCCCTCTCTCTCTCACACACTCTCCCAGCTCTTTTTCTCTTTTGCCCCTTCCTCATCTCTCTCACCCCCCTCTCTCTCTATATCTCACACACACACACACACACACACACACACACACACACACACACACACACACACACACACACACACACACACACACACACACTTCAGAAACAAACATAGTATCAATGAGAGCATCAATAATACACCTGAGTGAAGTATTTTTTTTTTTTTAGTTAATCTTGAGTTAAAAAAATTAGTGGCATTAATAGAATCGGGAGTTAACGCGATATTAACGCGATATATTTGACAGCCTTAATATATATATATACACACACACTACTGTGAGAAAATAATAATCACACACACAAAGGGATAATGGCTTATAGCAGACTTAATGATTTTAGAATATTTCAGATAATGAAATTAAATGTTTATATCAACTATCCAGTTAGTATTTATACTGTCTGTAACGTTTGGCTACTTTAAATCATTGAATGTAGAGAGAGCTGTACTGTATTGTACCCATTCTGCAATCTGTTAATAAAGTTTCCAATTAATCAGAGCGAGAGAGAGAGAGAGGGGGCGAGAACGAATGAGAGAGCCAGCCCCCCCCCCCCCGGGTTTTGTTCTAGGTTCGCGTTTGATCGTCTAAGCTGCCGTAGGTGATGACGTCACACTCGAATGTAAACAGGAAGCGTTTAACAGACGGAGATGGAAAGTGGATGATATACAGTAACAGAAACGAATAACCAATAAATATGAAGTTATGTTTAAACTTCTGTTGTCAAGCGTTGTCAATATAACCCACCCCCTTTCCTCCCTAATGGAACTAGTGTTGTGGAGTCCACTTTGACTGGTGTCCAGGGTTAGCAGCAGCTAACGCTAGTTAGCTTAGCATAATCCTAATTGTTACAAAGGATCAGATTAAACCGAATATATATATTTATTGATTGATATATATTGCATAGTATTTGTATATAGTTTGATATCCCTTGTATATTCCTTGTACATATACACGGAATATCCCTTTAGCCCAGACCATAATATTTCATTCTCCTATTGGACAGCGGTCCACAGGCGCCAGAGCCATGCCTCCGGAGTCAGGTTCAAAGTCACCGTCAAGACATGTCTGGACATGCCCGGCCTTGCCCAGGAATACGCGACAGAAATGAGGTTGGCACTAGTTTGTTCGCCGTGCATATAAATATGGCGCAGGTGAATACAGAAGCACTTAGTCAGAAGTCAGAGTTACCCAATAAGTTGAAGCCTCACCCACGATACTCCGTGCGGTGAAGTATGGCCTGTTTGGCCCCAAATAGAGCATTGAGACCGCGTGCGAATTAATAACTGAATTGTCAGAGTTTGGCGCTATACCGTCGAGTGCGACATATTTCTATTAAGTCAGTAATAGTCTATTTGTGTATAGTGTATCGTGCGGCTAAAGTTCTACAGTGACCAGCATCACCAACGCTTCCTCGTACCAGCTAGAGTGCTTATCCAGGCTGGGCTGCTTTCATGGCGCTTTCACCCGAGGAGACCTAGACGAGAACCGTGTGGACATGTACACTGGATTAATCTACCCGACGACTACATAGCCCTTTGCGGCTGGATTATATTTGTTTTTGGTCCTGTGATTTATGGAGCGGAGAATCGCCGACGCCTACACGTGTTGGATTTACCCTGTGAGGAGACCAGTCGAGTCTGCGCCTCAGAGAGCCTGAGGCCGGCTAGCTTTCTTCACTGTGGAGCTACAGTCTACGGAGAACAGCTGTATTCGTCTGTGGATCAAGAGACTATTGCACCGTCTCCTGTACTTGGAGTCTCCTTAGTCATCGTTGACCAGACTTTCTACTACCGACAGATCCTCTACCCCTGCTGGCTTACAACCGGGGGGACCCTTCCAGTATCTCCCGCTATATATTACTAGTGTACCATAGATATAATTCCCTAAGATTCAGGTTGTATAATTACCTCCTGCGTAACCAGAGAATGGACATTCATTATTGATTTGCCTACGCACATTCCTTTGCCTTATAAGCGCATCCAAAGTAATACAGAGAAGTATATTATGTACCTTTTGCTGCAATAAATACTTAATTATCACTGTGTGGAACCGATTCATTGTGGGAAGTGTTCATTATATTTATATATCATGTACTGTATGGCCAGTAATTAAAGTACATAAAGCGGTAGTGGTTTAATGATACCATACTTATCAATACAGTCAGGGAATTGTACCCCTCAGTTACACTAATGGTACCGTGGATAGCAGCTAACGTTAGCCCATTGCTTGTGTCAATCAAATTGCATGTTATTAAAGGTCCGCGCTGGTCTGTCTAATGAAATTACAACCGCAACATTATGCCCTGGTTGTAGGCTAATGTTTTATCCAAGTTGTATGGATTCATTTAGGAGTGAAATGCGAATGAAGGGTTGCAATCACTACTCGCAAGCTTGCCCCCAGATGATATTTTCCACTCGCACCGGCCAGATTAGGGGGCAATTTGCGACGAGATGCTCGCAGTGTACAGCCTGTTAAACTAACTTTAGTTAAACTAACTTTGCGCGTCGATGTTGCAGAAGCATAAAGGCAGAGTGTCTACAACACCGTTGCTTTGTCGATGTTGTGGTGCAGTTGCTTTGGAGTTGCTGTAGCATGTAGAGGCCTTAAGGCGGTTGTTAGTATCGGTGCATTTCTCTACACTGAGCTGAAATGAAACGATTGCACATAAATTAAGTAAATAAATATTAACAATATTTATTTACAACACATAAATTAACTTATTTACAATTTTACATACCGTAGTGACAATACACGTATGAACTATTTACAATACAGGGACAGTGTTTCACACAGGATTTTCTGAGACTGTGGTGGGTGAACCTCGGACCCGTAATAATTTTTTGTGTATATTTTAAAGTTAAATGCATCAATCTGGTGCACTTTGAGAGCAAAATAAAGAGGCCAGATCTATGATGAACTTTGTGCTCAAAACCCAAAATCGACTACTAGAGCATACATTTGAGCCATCAAAGAAATGAAGCAAAAGTGGTTACCTGTGTTGAACTGGTTTATTTTTTAGAAAATATTAAAATATACTGGATTACTATTAAAACTACTACCACTGCCAATACTACTGATACATCCCTATTGGCAATGTATCAGTCTAGGTAATTAATGGGAAACACTGAGGGAGGCACATACAACACTCATAACTATTTACAACCAGTGTCAGAGCGAGCACACTCAAGTTGTTCGGAAATTCTGAGTGCACACTGGACACTCTGACCAAAGAGTCAGTTTATCAGAGCGGAACAGATTTTCAGAGTGAATTTATTAACTCACCTTAACTAGGGCCCTATGAAATCCGTTTTTATCTTTTCCTGTTTTCGGATATGAATTTTCCTGTTTTCGCATTTCTCTGTTTTTAATTTTCCCGTTTTCGGATTTCTCTGATTTAATATTTTTTCCTTTGGATTTAACCAAAAAAAACAATTAATAATAGTACATCTGCAAACAGTGCCAGTGCAGTTTTAGGCTTATGAGGTTTCTTTTTTCAATTCAGTTCAGTTGAATGCAGTTCAACTGCCAGTGCAGTGCAATTATCATTGCTCTCTTCTAGTGTCGTACACCTAGCCTCTAGCTCGTCCACCCTGCCAGTCCAAGTATTCAAGCCGTCTTCCACGGAGGTCAGACGCTCGGCATGGTCATTAACCGACGTCCAGAGGCTGTCGAGTTTGGCTTCGAGCGAGGCAACGGACGCTCTGATTTCGTTGGTTAAGGATTGCCTGAGCTCTTCAATTAGCCCAGCAATGGCGGTTATATCAGCGGGAGCGTCGTCCTTCTTGGATTAATTTCTCAGTTGTCTCGTCGCCATTATGGTTCTTGCAGCCAAAATAAATAGGTAGAAACACAAGGGGTTAAATATTGTTATTTAACATTGTCAGCTTTCCCAATGTTGTCGGCGCTATTGATGGATTGATTTTGAAACCAGATTTAGATTTTGCATCATGCTGCAATTTTTATTTCTGTTGTGCATTGCTCTTGCTGCTTGTTTTATTATGTCTTCATTATATAAAGCACTTTGAACTGCAATCCTTGTATGTGCTATATACCGTAATTTTTCGCACTATAAGCCGCACCTGAATATAAGCCGCAGCAGCTAAATTGAATGATGTATACATATATAAGCCGCACTGGACTATAAACCGCAGGTGTTTTAATGTTTAATTACCTATGTAATAGGGATGCACCGATATGAAAATTGGCCACCGATACCGATTGTTCAACTAACACAATCGGCCGATACCGATTTGTGGCAAAAAATAAGTATTTGTAATTTCTTTTAATATTTTTTTTTTTTTATATATATATTTTTTTAATGAAACTACTGTATATTTGTATGTGTATGTTTGTATTTGTAGGCCTCTTTACTTACTTAAAAAAAGGAAACATCAAGAAATATGTTTATGGTATTAATTCCACCATGCCATGTAGCACTATCCCTCTCCCAGTATCATCTGGCGGCCTGCAGATGGATACTATTCTCTCAACCAATGCAATAGAACCATTTTGATTGATTGACAGTCGATTCGGCCAATTACGTCACACCGCTAGCACCCACCTCCTGCTGTTCTTACCACCAATCGGCAAGCGTTTATTCATTTTCTACTTCCGGGCATGCCGCCATTGATCTGCTTGCGAGAACCACAACAAGCTAATACGTTAGCTGCCCGCCGACCAGCGCTCCACAAGATGACCAAACGAGACACAATGATTTTACTGCAACAAATGTTATAATAAAACAAAGCCTTTCTATACATTTGTCTGGTTGAAAACTTTATTAACAGATTGCAGAATGGGTAGTTGGGTACGGAATGAGCAACGGAATGGAACTGAGCTATGAACGGAGTAATGTCTTGCTTACTTGCTATCTTCGGGTAAATAATATGCTGATGTTATTGAACGTGTAACACTAACTATATAACGTTAATGCCACAAAACGAATGTTTGTCATTTTAACAGCAGATACTTTCTTAAATGCCATCTTCCCGAGAGAGGGGTGTTGACGGGGAGCTGTGATGGGTTCGCTTGGTTGTGTTATTAATAGCATTGAACAGCTAACCGAAAGCTAGCGTTAACTAACGTTAAAGGTTTAGCCATAACGTTACCTTGGCTAAAGTTGGGGCTATTCATAATCCAGCAATAATGGCTGCAGACCTGCAAGCAAAGTACAGCAAGTTGGCAAAGGAGTATTCCAACGTAAATCACATTTTCACCAGTAACGTTAGTCTTCCATCTGCCGGTAGCTCATGCTAGCTAACCTAGCTCATGTTAACGTAGTCACTGAGCGACCACCTCGCGTACATAATTAATGACAGCCATATCGGTGACAATGTTTAGCTTTTAGTGCCAAATGATAAGAGTCTGAAGCGGAGTCTCAAAAGAGAATGTTGAATATTTAGTATTAACTTTGATGCAGTAGCTTGTGTGTGGGGGACTGGGGGCGGCGCCGTTGTGCAGGACGTGACTGAACTTATCGGCTACTGCCATCGGCACATTCGAGCTTATAGGCCGATTGCAGTCAACAAGGCACTTATCGGCCGATACCGATACCCGACCGATACATCGGTGCACCCCTAATATGTAAGGGTTTGTGCACAGAGGGGATTGTCGGGAAAGAGATGGCTGTTTGAGGAAGCTCCCATTTATTAACATTTCAACAAACAAGTTGCATATTTGCATAACAAGTGTTACCATTTAGTGCAATAGTATACAGAACATGTACTGTGCTGTGTAAACTGTACTGTACAGTACAGTATCGCATAGCGTTTCAGACACACAAACTTTTCAACTTTCAAACCTAAACGGTGCGCTCCCAGCGCACGAACCGGCATTGATCTACAGCTGGTAAAAAAAAAAAGATAGTCACTTACTATTCTAATGAATCTGTATCGCAACGGAGTCAAGGATCTGGTCGGGGCATATAGCATTATGTCGGGAACAATTAAATTAAATAAAGAAATGTGAATTTAAAAAGAAGTTTAGCATATTAAATAGTTTTAGAAGCCTATAGCCTATTTTAACTCTCGCTCATTGGACGACGGACTGCGAGGAGGAGGAGGGGGGGGGGAGGGGGAATTGCAACCAGTTTACGAGGCAATATCAATGGCTAAATTAAATGTGTTTTTTAAAAAGTGCAAAATAAAGTGCATGTAACACGACAATAAGCGCGTAAGCCTAAAGTTGCAGTAACACGGCTGCTTAAAATATACGGTAATCAGCCTACCAGAAAAGTCATTACCGGTAATCTTCATCTTTTAGGCTAAGGTGCAGTACACGGCTGCTGTAACCAGAAAAGTCAAGTCATTAATCCTCATCTTCTTCTTCTTCCTGCGTACTAAAACCACCAAAGTCCTCATCTTCAGTGTCAGAAACGAACAGGCTCAGGGTGGCTTCGTAACAGCCTCTGAAGGGCCTCAGCTGTGGCGGCGTCTTCCTCTTCATCACGCAGCAGTCCAGCCTTTCGGAACCCGTTGGTGATCGTGGATGTTTTGACACTCCTCCACGCTGTCAGGATCCACTCGCAAACTTCAGCTTTTGCTTTCGTTTTTAGGATAGATTTAGGATGTCCCCTAGTGGCCATTAGCTGTAAAAATCCATCTTCCAAAAGAAATATAATACCTACAGTAAGTTGTCTGTTGTTTTCTTTGAGTTTTCCCCATTTTCTTTTGAATATTGTAAAGGCCTATTTTCTTTGTTGCATGTGCAAATGTTTGGTACTTTATTTTGAGCAAACACATCGCAAAATGACTAAATGTAAATGTATTATAAGGAGGACCTAGTATTCATATGATGTGGGTCAATCTAGCCAGATCATTTCTTATTCTGATTGTCGCGCTGCACGCTGCCGGTACACCAACGAGTCACAAAGAGAAGCAACACAGAGAACAGGGACTGCTTCCAATCGACGCTGCAGTCAAGCCAAGGCACACGAAGGGTTAAGTCACACTTAACCCTTCGTGTGCCTTGGCTTGATTGCAGCGGCAGAACGTGCAGCATAGGGGCGAGATGACAAGGCAGAGGTGCGCGCATAGTGGCGACTGTCCAGGCGAAAACAGTACTAAACTGTATTTGATTAAATTACTTTCTGATGACATTAGGTTGCAATAAATAGACTCGAACGAAATTCGTTCACTCATAAAATTCGTGACATTCTAAATGTGATTTAATGTTGTTTAATGACAAAACGGCCCGACTCGCATTTTATGATGGTCTTTTCGGAGTCAGTGCAACGCGTAATAACACTGGCGTTTGTCACAAGTTAAGTTGCTATAACTTATAACGTTATGATAAGTGTATTAACATTTCGCTATTCTTGTGTGTTTCAACACCTCGCTAAGTGCACGCGCAGACAGACCACACCCAGCTTCTGTTTGTAGTCTTCCAACCAGCATTGGGACACAATACTGTCGGACAAATAACAAGAATTAACTCATTTACAAGTTGTATTAAGTTTAGCAAATAAGGGAACAGATAAATAACATTTCAATGCAGTCAAAAAAGCAATATTTAGATTTTTACATTTTCGGGTTTGGTCACGTGAGTCACAAGCCGCACCGTTATATAAGCCTCAGGGTCGAAAAATTGGGGGGAAAGGCGCGGCTTATAGTCCGAAAATTACGGTAAATAAAGTTTATTATTATTGACTGCACTCATGTTCCAATTGAACCACCAAGCGAAAACGATTGTACCACTGCACACTCATATGCTCCAAAATAAACGTTTAATTTATAACGTTTTTTCGGGTCCATGAGGAGTAGACGCTAGAAACATGGCCAATGAAAAGTTTATTCTGGACTCGAGTATATGATGATGTAGGTTCTATTATCTTGACAAACAAATGCAATGATGAAAGATAGTGACAAAAACAAAGGATGCAATGTGTCATGAAAATACTAATTATTAAGCAAGCTCTATACATTACGAAGTAAACAAAATACAATACGAAATAAACGGAATGCTAATGGTATGTATGTACTGTATAATCCAACATATCTGTTGTGTTGTTGTGTTCTATCCTCAGCTGTTCCTCCACAGTGTGTTTGGCTACAGAGGCATTGTCTTGTTCCCCTGGCATGCCCGGCTCTATGACAGAGATGTCACCCCGCCCATGACGGACAGGTAAACTAAATCCTTTTCCTCAGTTTCCTCAGACCCGCATATATCGGTATCGGTTGATATCGGTATCGGAAATTAAGAGTTGGACAATATTGGTATATCGGATATCGGTAAAAAAGCCAATATTGAACATCCCTACAAACAATACATTCAGAAAACAACCATTTTAAGCTTCTGCAATGCAGCGTTTCCGTTAGCCGGTAATTACCGGTATTTGTCCGGCAAAATCTCCTGAAGTCCGACATATTTAATTTCTCCGGTCTTAATGTCCGGTGAAAATAATTCCCTGAGTCTAAGCACAATTTGATTATTTGAATTGTATTAAAATAGGCTAAAATTAAATAGCCTATGCGATGAACGAAACGATCATTACATTTGTTTCCTCGTTGCTTCTAATAATGACAACGACGTTGTCAGCGAGAGCTTTAAAAACGTAGGTCTCGGTTCGCTTCATCGGACCAAACGCGAACCAAATATAGGAAGTGATTATTATTATTACTGCTCGCAGCACTCACTGCAAAACAAGCACACTGCATCTAATCTCTCTATCTATCTATCTCTCTCTCTCTCTCTCTCTATCTATCTATCTATGTCTGTGCATCTTGGGAAGAAGGAAGAAAAAACGCGGCTTATTATTATTACCGAGGCGCGCGGCTTATTATATTATTAAAACGGCTACTTGTGGGCACTCATAAAAACACCGTGGTCTACAAGTTGTTTAGCGAGAGGATGGTGGTAGGTAATGTGCTTCAATAGAACAATGGATCAATGCCATGTCAAAACTCGGCTCCGCTGATCTGGGCTCCGCAGTACACACACAGACACACACACACGCGCGCGCGCACACACAGGATCGCAGCCACACACACATTTCCACTGTCCAATAGACAAGCGCCCTTTTCGACCGCGTGACATTGAGGTGGAGAGAGTAGTCACGCAAACCACGATAATGTTGCAGTCTCTCTGCTTTCTCAGTTCTTCGCTTGATATAATTAATACAAATGTCCAATATAACGGAATTCGTTAGCTCATAAAAATGTGATTATAACAGACTGCTGTTTAGTGTCGGACCGACTGCCACATACGCGGTCTATTTTATTTCAAGTCAGCAGCAGCACGGAGACGGAGTATCGAGGGACTTATTTTATTTGGAATATATTAATGACTGTATACGCAAAAGTAGCCTAGTTTTAAGTAATAATATTATAAATCTACATGCCTTGAGGATGACATGAGCCTGCCTATCAATTGTTTTAAAGCTCAATAAACTATGACCGGAATTAATCTCATTTGTCCGGTAGTTGAAATCTTGCAGGTCACGGAGACCGGCAACAATTTTTTCTAACGGAAACCCTGCTGCAATGATCATTTTACATTTCCCATGCACCCATATAGACTTGAACCATTAGTTATACAAAAATGTTTTGAGAAAAAAAGATTGTGATATATATAGCAAATTTTTCTAAATTTGAGAATTAATATCAATATAAAAAGTTCAGGAAATTGTTAAAGTTAAAGTTAATTCACTATCAAACATGCTTATAACCTAGTTTACACCTATCCAGTAATCTGATGGTCGTTAGCTAGGTCCTGTGGTTGGGTCTGAGGTAATGAGTTATTTTGCTTTAGCACCGATATTGCAATCGGATATCGGGCAGATACCAGATAAAAAATGGGTTTGGAGAATCTCCCCAATATTAAAATCATTTCGGCATTTTTGCCACATCTTTTTGCCACATCTTTTGGCACGTTAGATCTTTGTAATTATCAATATGAATGAGGTGAACAGACTGAAAACATTATCTTATTAGATAAAATAGTACGGCTGTCAAAGTTAACACGGTATTAACGCGTTATCGCCCGATTCTATTAACGCCACTATTTTTTTTAACTCATGATTAACTTAAAAAAAAAGAAAATGTTTTTTTTTTGTTTGTTTTTTGTACTAGACTTCACTCGGTGTATTATTGATGCTCTCATTAATACTATGTTTGTTTCTGAAGTGTGTGTGTGTGTGAGATATAGAGAGAGAGGGGGTGAGGGAGATGAGGAAGGGGAAAGAGAGCTGGGAGTGTGTGTGTGAGAGAGAGGGGGGGGTGTGTGATTAATCAGCCCTTGTGTGAGTGAATGTAACAAGTTCCTAACGTTTTCTTTCCCCTATTATTTCATGCACACTTTATTCATTGTTTTAAATTATTATTTTCTTTTAACACTTTGGCTGCCTATATCAATCAATCAATCATGATATACCATAGATTGCCAGCGCTATTTGTCTATGGAGAAAGTCCCCTTCTTTGCAGGGCTATAACTTTTTTAATTCTATTGCTACATTGCCATTATTAGGGCCCATTCAAAGTCCTATATGTATTGTTCATTGTGTAGCAACGTTAAACTTTTTCATTCACATATTCATAGTAAAGTATGGTCTAATGTATAAGTATGTTTTCATCTCTTTCTGCAGCTTTCTCCAGAACGTGATATATAGCCCCAAATGCATTATATTTATGATGAAATACAGTTTGATGGCAATCAGCGCGATATAAAAAATTCCAACTAGACGTACTTCTAGAAGTTACTACACGTCATCTGATGTTGACCGGATGGGCGAGAGGGCGTTTATAATTCCGTGGGCAGCGTTATACCAATCATCTAATGTGGGTCAAATGTTGATAATAGCAGTTAGTATCGAAGACGGTAACGTTACACGCTGAAACTCACCCCAGTCTCCGCGCGCTGTTGGGCGATCATCGTAGAGTAGAAATCTTATCATTATGGGATATATTTTTACCCGGTCCATCTCCAGCTTGTATAATGGTATATACGTCCAAATCATGTTGTTTATCGAGTTATTGCCAATCGATCACTGTGTAGCGTGACGAGCCAGAGTCCCATGACCTATAGCGAGCGCCCGGAAGTACTACGGACGTCTAGCACAACCTCTATGGCACATCCTGTTTGGCGATTGCGCCGATCGGCCACCAGATGGCGCTCCTGAACCGCCAGAGAGCTCAGTGGGTCCTGCTGGTGGATCTCAGGCCAGCGGAGGGGACATATGAATCCGATCGCAGATTTTTGAAATATTGATATAAGGACGACGTAACGCGTCCTCCGGCAACTTTAGCATGGCCAGCAAAGACGTCTAAAGACGGTTCCCGGCACCCAAAGTGTTAAGTTATTTTGTGCATCACTCTGTTTTGAATTTGATGCAAATTTGCAATGCATGAGGGTCATCCTTTTGTGTTAAATGGCTGCATAAAGCAAGCATTTGTTGACTCGCATGTTGATAAGAGTACTAAAACTTGAAAAATATCTGTTTAAGGTAAAAGAAAAAATAGATATTTTTTTATTAATTTGCGATTAATCGCGAGTTAACTGGACAATCATGCGATTAATCGAGTAAAATATTTTAATCGATTGACAGCACTATAAAATACATGATGTGTATATATTTTTATTGCAGATGGTAACAACGTTTTCTGTTAGGGACATAATTAATAGGGATGCCCCGATCACGTTTTTTGCCACCGATACCGATCACCGATCGTCGTGAGCCATATCGGCCGATACCGATCCGATACCGATCGTTTTTGATTAAAAAGAAATTAAAAATTATTTTATATAATTTTTTTTTTTTAATAAAATATATATATTATATAATTAGACTTGTACTTGTATTATCTGCGAGACATCGCCACCACGCAACAAGTCAAAATGCTCGCTATCTGCAAACAGCTCCACTGTCTGTGTGTACTCTAGTAGCCCTAGCTCCAAAAAGGATTCTCCGGCGCTGCAGCGGGACCCTATTGCCTTGGTAACGTTATGCTTTGGTCATTTCACATTCAACATGCCCTCAGCTCGAATACGCATTCAATCAATGTTATAAGACATTGATATCAGGAGCTATCTGTAGCTACTGCTAGCCGGCTAGATGACGTTAAGACAACTATTTAGTTCAATCGGACATTTCGTTTTGAACCGTGAACTAACGTCAGCTAACGCAAGCTAACGGAGATATCAACATGGGCTACTAGACTTCCTGGGGCATTTGTTGATATCCGGAGCTATCAGTAGCTAGCCGGCTAAATACCGTTAGACAATGCCTACTAAAAGTGAATAGTTGACTGGGTAATTTTGTTTAAACAGTAACGATAGCTAGGTAGCTAACGTTAGCTCAGGTCGAATGCACTATCTAGACTCAGCAGAGGAGGTCCGCCTCCGTGTTTACAAACTCTACACGGGTACGGGCGGGGCTAGGGAGGAGGAGCAGTTTGCAGGTCCTGTGCGTCTGAGACAAGCGAGTGAGATATCCACTTGATCAGTTTCCGCAATCGGCGAATATGACTAATTATCGGAATTCCCCGATCGCATATTTATACTGATTATCGGCCGATAACGATCGGTGGCCGATCGATCGGGGCATCCCTAATAATTAATAGTTAATAATAATCAAGTTTCGGTCAGTGTGTGTTTAAAGAGGCACTATACAATTTGTTGTACATTGTTTCATGTACAGTTGGCCAGTTTGTGATGCACACTAAATAATCTGATAATTCTGTGAATAAATACATAACAGATATTGTTACACAGATATCATAATGTATCATACATGACATTTTTTACAATATATTGATTATCGCAGATATCATATTCGTATTGTGATATTATCGTTATCGGGGGCCAAATGCCGTCACAGCATCATATCATGAGTTACTTGTGTTGTCCCACCCCTATTTATGAGTCTATAATTGGTATTGGCAGTGAAAGAAGTGGTATCGTTCCATTCCTGCTTCATACTTGGAATTTCCCGGTGAGGGATTAATAAAAGATATCCTTACTTCCTATGTCTCTTTCTCCCCAGCAAACCTGAGCCCCCAGGAGCCCATGGTTCCAAGGAGGTGAAGGGGAAGACGCACACCTACTACCAGGTCCTCATCGACACCAGGGACTGCCCTCACATAGTGAGTCACTAGTATATCTGCCTCCTCAGTAACGCTTCAGACAGCTCCCTCTGTTCCACCCAGGAGCAGCATAATGTATCATCCCTCTTTGCGATCTCCAATCTGCCATTGTGCTATACTGTAGATTAGATTGCCGCGGTCATGTGACATTTTCCATGACTAATAAACTCATGACAACACCGGTATTACTGGTGACACCGGACATTTTACAAAATCAATATCTGTAGAGCACTTACTTTAATCTTTAATGTTATGCCGCTATATTGATCCACTGTGTCTGTCCGTCTATGTCTGTTTTTAATAAATTTTCAATGACTAGTATCCATTTGTTGGACAGACAGAGTTTACGTTATGTCCTAATTTAAAAAGAAACCAACGGACAGTAATACCTTCCATCAATTTTCTATCCGTTCATTGACTGATCAATGTAGCTTCAGGTTTATTTAGCAAATCGCACAAAAAAACATGCTGTTGCTGGTCTGGAGACTCTGGACTGGTCCTCTGAGCTCCTCTCCAGTCGATCTGCTGCAGCGTTTAATCAGAAATATTTCCAAATTCTCTGCCATTGTTGTGTAACCCGTTGTTTGTTTCTAAAAAGAATGGATAAAAAAAACCATACACCGGTGGGGCAGGTGGGCATGTAATGTACTTGATGGATGCCTGAACACTGAGTAACACACTGAGTAACATGGTAACTGTAACTGAGGGGTACAATTCCCTGACTGTATTACTAGATATGATACTTACTACCACTACCTTTATACTTAATATTCGGCCACCCAGTACTCGGCATAAATATATTATGATGAACACTGTCACGTAGATGAAACGGATCCAACACAAATGTACGAATTAGAAATAGGTCTTTATTTCTACACAGCGATGGTGTGTAGAGCAAGCACTTAATCAAATCAATCACATTTATGAATGGGAATTAGTATGCACTTTTATGGCAAGAGTATTCGTCGGTATATCAATAGAGAATGTCCAATCTCTGAAGGCGCAGGTGGTACATATACGACCTGGAATAGTTAAGGAATAATAGCAATGATACTTTAATGATTATAGAACTGGATACACTAGGGGGGAATTCCGGTCGCTTGTAAGACAACTGGAGGAGGGGGGGGGGGGTAGAGTCTGGCTGTATCCGTCTGGCCGAGGGTATCCTGGGAGAACCCACGGTTGTGCGGCTCGGTGCCTCAGCGATCCTCGATCCACAGATGAAAGCAGTTGGACTCTCTGTGGGCCGGCTTCCTTCGGTCCACGATGGAGAGACGTGAAGCGACCTCGTCGTGTAGAGCGTCTCCTCACCTGTCGTCCTCTCCGGGGGGGGGTTTCCAACACACGGCAGTGTTGGTCTTTATCCATAGAATAATCACTGTATACAAAGCATAATCCGTGCCTGGGAAGGCGGGCTGTCGTCGGTAGAATAATCCGGTATGCAGGTCCACTCGCTCGTCGGCTCTGGGGCTCCTCGGGTGCAGCCTCACATGGGGTCGGCCACCCTGGATAAGCAGCCAGTTCTCTGCCCGAAACGATGGGGTACTGACTACGATAGTATTCTCACCGCACGAAGCACTACATATTAACAGACTATTATTAGCTTAATAGACTACGTCCAACTCGACGATATAGTGCCAAATATGACTATTCAAATATTAATATACACGATGTCTCAATACCGATGGTAGGCCGAACTTGGCCTTACTCCCACACGTGGCGTCGCGGGGAGGCTTTACGTCTGTCACTCTATTGGAGGGTAAGAAACTGGACTAAAAAGGAAGTCCTACTTTAGTAGCGCAGTATATATACGCACTATGAACAAATAGTACCGTTAGTGGTGCGGTAGCCAGATTCCTACGCGGAACTAGGACTTGTTCGTACATGTTGAGCGGTACGTTTGAACTGGGTCTGGGGGGTATGGCAGCCTGGCACCAAGGTCTCGACCAATAGTAGAATGGAGACTATTATGGGATGTTCAGTAGGCTAGAATGGATATTCAATGCATATTGTACAAGGAATATACAAGGGATATCAGGGAATATTAGAGAATATACAAATACAATTAAATATATATATATAAATAAATATATATATTCGGTTTAATCTGGCCCTTCACAACAGTAACACTGACTACCGTGGCAAGCCTACTGTAGATCAGTGGTTCTCAACCCTTTTGGAAATGTTACCCCTCCCCCTCATGGTCAAGCATAGACATAATGGTGAATTCGTTTTCGAGTGATTCGTTTTCCCCTTTTCAGGCTACTTCACTTGATTCATAATTGGAAGAGAGCATTAGACTTCAAATATTTCTTATTTCACATGACAAAAACAACGCAACTGTACCAAAGATTATAAACGTGATGATGTATTTGTATATCCTTTCGTGACCCCCCCAAAATCATCTCAAGGGGTCCAAACCCCTAGGTTGAGAACCACAGCTGAAGATACAATGGAAAGCATAGATGAAACAAGATTAAAGTTGGGGTAAAGTGAAAATAAATGTGTGTCACACCACAGAAAATGGTATTAACCACCCAGCCAAATCTGAATGATTAAAAACATTAATAACTAGTTTGGGAAAAGCGCCAAATGAGATGTCGGAAGAAGCATTGAAAGGCAGTCAGTGGATCTTGTCTGTTGTTTCGGTTTTATGTGCGATATTGGTATCAGGAATTGTTCTATTGTTAACATAGGATAACAGGGAGGTTTAGTGTGTGGCTATCATGGACAAGTGGAAGCTAGCATGGAGGTGGGTGGTTCTGGGACGCTGGAACTAACCCTTCCAGCGTCCCGAGGTGTTGTGGGCCTAACTAGACGAAACACCAGGCCTCTGAATAAACTGAGTAGCATAGATGGGTTTGGGTTTCTTCATTGAGCATTCATCCTTATCATTAGGGCACAAGTATCTTGTGTTTTATTATAAATGATAAAACCCAGTCAAAATCAGCTCATGTGGCTGCTCAGACCATTTCTCAGGATCGTGGGGGTGGGGTCAATCATGCTTAATTGACAATTCCCTTTCAGCTCAAGTACCAAGTACTGTCATTTTTATATAGTGTTAGGGGAGGGGTTATGCCAAGGACAGCTCCTGTGCGCCAACGAGCCATGATTTAAGCCCCGCCCAAAAATATCCTGAACACCAAAATGGTGAAAAACAGGTTTAACATTCTAACTCCACAATTTAGTACTACATAATTCAGTCTTTTCACATGTTTTCAGTAACTATTTTCTAACCTGTATAATGTCTTTAGAAACAAATCTCTCAATTGACTTTCCCCCAGACTTTAAAGACTGTATTCTACAATCTAGCCAAGCTTGGACAATAGTGTTTGTGTGGCCATTATAGATGTAGCAGTTGTTCTGACATGTCTTTGTCTCCTATTCGACAGTCCCAGAGGTCCCAGACAGAAGCAGTGACGTTTCTGGCCAACCACGATGACAGCAGAGCTTTGTACGCCATCCCAGGTATGGAGCCTAATCAAAACCAGTACCACATGTCCAGTATAGTGGTAAGACCCTCTCTGCCTTTGGAACCACATGTGCCCCCTGGATTTCAATTCAAAGAGGGGGAAAATGTATATACATTGTAGTTTCCTGTTCCTTCGCTCTCCATGTTCAATGTAGAGCGTTCTGTTTCTTCGCCATCAATGTTCATATCTTATCATATGTATTTATCCACACAAAGAACGCCTCATCCGTTTTGTTTCTTTTATGTGAATAGTTTATTTACAACAAGTGAACCAAACTTCTCCATTACAAACACCACATCACTCCCAGCTGTGACACCATTTCACCCCTGTGCGCACTGACAGCTGACTGATGACAGCTGACAGCTAAGTATACGTTCTCGGCTTCCCGCCAGTGCGTCATACCATCACGTCTTTACGTACTGCAAGTACAAGAACAAACACAAGACTTAGAATAGAGTTGCACCACATTTCAATACAACACATGCATATGAACGTATAGGCTACTCACTTTAACACAAACATAACAACCATAACATATGATCCCATTTTCATGAGAACATATATCTCAACATACATCTGTGTATGTATATATATATATATATTTAATCTCATCAAAACCCTCTCCACTGTCCCCACTGTGTCTCCCTTTCAGCCTTCCTACTGTTTGGATAAAGACAAACCACTCTTAGAGAATGGACCTTGCCAAGGAAACTATAAAAGAAGGAACGGTCATCACGTCACTATGTAGCACCTGAACGCACATTGGTGCCAAATGTGGAAACTTTCAGTTTGGTTGACATTGAGTTGAATGGGATCAGCCATCGCCTCGTTTCTGACCTGTAATTTAAACAAGTTATTACCTTAGATTTGTTGCAATGGACCTCATGATCGAAAGTGTATACGTAACTATCTTCGTAATTAGTTTGAACTAACAAATTTAGAAAAAGATTTGCGGATGCCTGAACGTGTGAAAAGGTGTTCGTAAATGGCCAAAGTGTGCTCAACTACCCTCCCCTGAATGAAGAATGTCACTCATTCTTAAACTGAAAGCGTGTTCTCGTGCACATGAATTTGTATACAGAAATGCCCAGCCAGCTCGTTATAGGGTTATGCACAGGACATGTGCAAAACAGATTCAACAGGTACTGTAGCGCGAAAGATTAGATTCAAATGTATTGTCAGTATACAGCACAAGTACATTACAACGAAAATAAGTTTGGCATCTAACCAGAGTACAAATCTAACAGTAAAGTGAAATAGTAACATACAATGCACATAGCCTGAAGTCTTATGTAGTACAGGTCCAAAGTTTATAAAAATCCCACAGAAAATGACTTTCACAAAGGCTTTTGTAATAAAAGAAACCAGTGTGAAAATACAAAATGCCCGCCCACGTTCATTCATTCAGACGTGCGCATCAAAACACTTGTCAGAACGGCTTGTCAAATGACGCTTGCAAGTGCCGTGACGTGCGTGTGAGTGTGACGGCCCGCATGCGATAAAATGTGTAACTCTTTCTGCGCCAAAATTAGAATTCTCGTGTTTCAAATCCAACCGTTTTCTCGTTTTTAGATCCTTGTTTTTGTTTTTGATTTCCCCATTCTAAACACTCGCGCAGACCTGCCTGTGTCTCCCTGGCACCGCTGCCTAAGTTATATTTATTTATTTGATATATCGTTATATATTATGATGATCGGATCCCGACAGGTGGCAGTATCGCCTTCCTTTTGAACTGGGTCTCTTAAGGTGTCTTTCAGTGCCTCGCTATCCCTTCCCCCTCAAAGTGAAGTCAGCACACAGTCATCTGTCGGAGATTTGCTTGACTGAAACCTATTGTTTCCCGTATTATAGCCAGACCCAATGCACACGAGTAATGGCGATCGCGATGGAACCACATGGATTATTCATTGTGGAGTACCTTCTGACTAAGGTAAGGTCTATTTTAGGTCTATTTTACAGAACCTAAAACATGCTTTTGTATTGATCACAGCATCGTATTTTACCGGACCTAAAACAGGCTGGTCGCTCATACTAATACAATTGGCAGTATTAGGGGGTGGGAAGCTGGTGGGTGGGGATCGGACGTTGTGGACAGCGACTCCTACAGGGCGGTTGGTGCGCCTGCGCAGCAGAATCAGGAAGCAACGAGGGCGGCGTGTCCCTCCCACGCAGACCCTCGCCGCTGAGAGAGATTGCGCTGTTCAGGTGAAAAGATGCAACAGCTGCCTCCTCGTGTACCGGAGGGGACACGTGATGCAAGGCTTGGTCCACATTGCAGTCGACCTGTGGGAGGCATGGCCTAACAGCGTTCGAGACAGGGGAGGGTAGAATTGGACAATACGAAATTGGGATGGGAAAAAAATAGAAAATGGGAGAAAAAAGTAGATAAAAAAATATATATATATCGCAATCTATATAGTGTATTGTCGTGATAGAGTAAAAACATATTGTGATATCATTTAGAGGCCATATCGCCCAGCCCTAATATGGTATATACCTTTTGATTTGGAAATAATATAGGTTTCAGGCGAGCAACCCGAATGATTTGCGCATATGCATATAACACGTCATATCTCACTATCTAGAAAACTAGACTGGATTATTTTTAAACGGGGCAATGTTTAGCGTGGAATAGCGCACAAACGAAAGTATGTAGAAATGAACTGGTTTGTCAATGTTGGACTATAAATATTGGCTGTCAAATGAGCCATACTATTGTCTCCATAGCTATAATAGAATATACGATGGGTCCGCAAACATCGTGAAAATTGTCTAACGCTGGCGCCAGGCAGTACAGATGGAAAAACAGTGTGGCGCTCAATGAGTTAATTGTGTTGAATTCTTTCTGTAGTTAATTAATCAAAATTAACGCGATAAAGTCCCAGCCCTAATAAGAAATAAATATATATATAATTGGTTCATTACAATTTACTCAAGCATAGTAAATATTTCTAGATGAATAGATGTCCCTAGATACCAAGAACATGCAAATGGACCTTGTAGAAGTGGAGCAATCTTCCATATACTTGGGTATGTACTAGGGATGTCCCGATCTGATCTCGGGATCGGGGGCCGATCACGTGATTTTCAGAAGATCGAAATAAAAAAAATAACAGGATTATTATAATTTTTTTTTTTTTTTAAACTTTATTCAACAAACATGACCATGTTCAAGTTCAAGTTCAAGTTCTTTAATAGTTGTCATACAGAAGTACAGAATACTTTCATACAAAATGCTTCTTACTGTTACGCTCCAGAGACTGTGCTAGACAAGATAGTATCAAATAACATAATAACATAATATAGCATGAATTTAGAAGAAGAATGAGGTCACAGTTGTTCGGTATAGACATATGTACAATGTTCTGAGTTACCATATAATATACAATACACAATACTATGCAGTGTACTAATGTACAGTACTATCTAGTGCAAAGCAGAAATGGGATGAGGTACAATTTTAGGTACAATTTACAGTAAGGTGTACGAGTTGTAGTGCAATCCTTCATCCATAAATATAAAGTGTGGGGAGTGGGTGCTACAGTGTGTTTGTTTAAAGTGGGTGTGTGCTATAAAGTGTGTGTAGTGGGTGCTACAGTGTGTTTGTTTAAAGTGAGTGTGTGCGTGTGGATGTGTGTGCTATGTGTGTTTGGTGGTTGTTGTTGTGTAGTGTTCATTCATTGTTCGTTTAGCAGCCTGATGGCCTGGGGATAGAAGCTACTTCTGAGTCTTTCTGTGCTCGCCTTGAGACTCCTGTGTCGCTTGCCTGACGGCAGCAGTTCAAAGAGGCAGTTGTTCGGGTGGCTCGAGTCCTTAATAATTCTCTTAGCCTTCCCCTTGCAACGCTTGTTGTAAATGTTCTGGAGAGTGGGGAGCCCCCCTCCAATTGTGCGTTCGGCTGAACGTGTCACTCTTTGTAGTCTGCTTTGGTCTTTTGCAGTGCTATTCCCAAACCAGGAGGTGATGTTGCCGGTCAAGATGCTCTCTATTGTACATGAGTAGAAGTTCTTAAGGATCTTCTGGCTGACTTGGAACTTCCTTAGGCGCCTGAGGAAGTAGAGGCGTTGTCGTGCCTTCTTCACCACACTGTTAATGTGTATGGTCCATTTCAAGTCCTCGGATATGTGGGCTCCGAGGTACTTGAAGCTGTTGACTCTCTCAACCGGTGCCCCGTCGATGCTGAGGGGGCTGTAGTCCTTGACCCCCGACCTCCTGAAGTCCACAATCATCTCCTTTGTTTTGCTGACGTTCAGGGAGAGGCTGTTTTCCTGGCACCATCCCGCCAGGACCTTGACCTCTTCCAGGTAGGCCCTCTCGTCGTTGGCAGAGATCAGGCCCACCACCACTGTGTCGTCAGCAAATTTGACGATTGTATTGCTACTCCGCTGAGCCACACAGTCGTGTGTGTACAGGGAGTAGAGGAGGGGACTCAGAACACAGCCCTGGGGGGCCCCTATGTTGAGGGTGATGGATGAGGAGGTGCAGTTGCCTGCTCTCACCACCTGGGGTCTGCCAGTCAGGAAGTCCAAGACCCACTGGCAGAGGTCATAGCCCAAGCCCAGGTCCCTGAGCTTGGCTATGAGTATGGAGGGGACTATGGTATTGAATGCCGAGCTGTAGTCGATGAATAGCATTCTCACATAGTTCCCCTGCCTCTTGTCCAGGTGTGATGCTGCTGTGTGCAGCACATGGGATATGGCGTCCTCCGTGGACCTGTTGGGGCGGTATGCAAATTGCAGGGGGTCCATGTTGATGGGGAGGGAGGAGCAGATGTAGCCCTTTACTAGCTTCTCAAAGCACTTCATGGCTATGGAGGTGAGAGCTACAGGGCGGTAGTCGTTGAGGCAAGCAGGCTTGGATTTTTTGGGTACAGGGATAATAGTGGACTTCTTCAGGCAGGTGGGGATGACAGCCTGTTCTAAGGACAGGTTAAATATGTCAGTGAATACTGGGGCCAGTTGGTCGGCACAGACTTTTAGGACGCGGCCGGGGATGCCGTCCGGACCTGCTGCCTTCCTGATATTCACTTTTTTAAAGGTCCGCCTCACCTCATGCTCTGTTACCCTGAACACTGCGCCTCCATCAGCAGCCGACCCCCCCCCCCCCCATTGCCGAGGCTTGTGAGCTGGTGTTGTTATTACCAGCATCAAACCTCGCATAGAAGGTATTGAGGTCGTTTGCTAAGGAGATGTCATTGTTCAGTTTGAGGGAGGCGCCTTTGTAGTCTGTCATCGTTTTGAGCCCCTGCCACATAGCTCTAGAGTCAGCTTGTTCAAACTGGAGTTCAATTTTATCCCTGTAGCGCCGTTTGGCCTCTGACACTGTCCTCCTTACGTTGTGTTGCGCCACCTTGTGGTCATTCATGTTGCCTGCCACTAGGCCGTCATTGTATGCTTTGGTGCGCTCTCTCAGAGCTTCACGGACGGATTTGTCTACCCAGGGTTTTTGATTTGGGTAAACTTTCATTTTGGTAGTGGGGATTGTTTCTTTCACCCTAGTACAGACATGATTCACGTCTTAAACTCATACTGAGGTCTTAGTTTTGGTTTTAAATTGCATATCATCATTTATTTATTGTCACACAGAGCAGAATAATTTTGCCAAAACAAACGCATTTCCTTTGATTTAATTATACATCAAATGATTTATGTCAAGGATGAGGGACATCCACTAGTTGCAGAACTTGCAGTCACCTGATTTTTACAGACGATGGCGCCATTGCTCTCATGAAGCAGCAGGTTGGAGGTGGAGTTTTTAGATTACTCCGGTTGCAATGCCTCACTTGAATGAAGTTAACTTTTCACCTGGTATCGGTAGATACTCAAAATCACATGATCGGGATTGGATCGGGAGCACAAAAATGTGATCGGGACATCCCTAGTAAATAATTTTCAGAAAATATGGCTAGGGCTTAAGAGGTTAAGAACACGGGCGCACACCAGTCTGTCCTACTTCCGACTGCCTTTCCTGCGTTCGTAAATCCTGTCCGTAGCTACGAACGAATCTCAGAAAAGAAACCGTTCGATCATGCCAAAATCGCCAGAGATGTTCGTAAGTGGAGTTAGGAAGAAATCTGTTTGTAAGTTTCTCATAAGTCTGTTTTAAATTGTAATACAGGCTTCAATAGAACTGGGACCAAGCAGAGTATAGAACACTGGTATTTTGACGTTGTGACCCTTTTATAGTTTCCTTGGACCTCACACCCTCTCCTTTTTGGTACCTTCCCAGTACCACCCTTTGCCCTTCCACATTGTCATGGTAATAATTAGCACTGGTCCCATTGAAATAGAGCTGACATATTGGTTACATAATGTATTGTACTCTACAGCAAAAACGTTGGTTCTCCAATTTTCTTTGGTTTTTGTAAATAGTTTGTAATTGACAGCTCACACGTTCCCCCATGTACAGGAAATGTTTAAGACATTGCGACAATGGCAAACTGTTGAAAGTGCATCATAAAATGTAAAGAAATGCATGTGCGTTATTGGAAAAGTCTACCAGCTTTTCCCACTCACTGAGAAGTTTACTTTTACTTGGGACAATCCAGGTCACTGTACATGGCACTGACTATATACAAAACATACAGTGCATCCGGAAAGCATTCATACCCCTTCACTTTTCCCACATTTTGTTATGTTACAGCCTTATTCCAAAATGGATTAAATATTTTTTTTCCCTCAAAATTCTACACACAATACCCAATAATGACAAAAGTGAAAAAGGTTTTTTAGATTTTTTTGCAAATGTATAAAAAATATTTAAAGTATAAACAGATAAGTATTCACTCCCTTTACTCAATACTTTGTTGAAGCACCTTTGGCAGCAATTACAGCCTCAAGTCTTCTTGAGTATGATGCTACAAGTTTGGCACACCTATTTTTGGGCAGTTTCTCCCATTCTTCTTTGCAGATTGTCTCAAGCTCCATCAGGTTGGATGGGGAGCGTCTGTGCACAGCCATTTTCAGATCTTTCCAGAGATGTTCAATCGGGTTCAAGTCTGGGCTCTGGCTGGGACACTCAAGGACATTCACAGACTTGTCCCGAAGCCACTCCTTTGTTATCCTGGCTGTGTGCTTAGTCATTGTCCTGTTGGAAGGTGAACCTTCGCCCCAGTCTGAGGTCCAGAGCACCTCCAGAGAGTTTTTTTTTTTTTTTTTTTTTTTTTAAACTTTCTTTTTTAGCGTTTATCGCTTTTCTGGTCAAGCATGACCGACAGTTGTAGGGTGAAACGGGAGAGAGAGCAGGGGGAGACATTCGGCAAATGACGGCGAGTCCGGGAATCGAACTCGGAGTCAACCAGATCCGTGACGCAGCACGGAGTCCCGCGACGCAGCGCGGTAACATGGTGTGCTACTGGAGCACCCCCTGGAAGAGGTTTTCATCAAGGATCTCTCTGTACATTGCTGCATTCATCTTTCCCTTGATCCTGACTAGTCTCCCAGTTCCTTCTGCTGAAAAACATCCCCACAGCATGATCCTGCCACCACCATGCTTCACTGTAGGGATGGTATTGACCAGGTGATAAGCTGTGCCTGATTTCCTCCAAACATGGCGCTTGGCAGTGGCGGCCGCTGGCGCTGGTGCCTTGTAGGTCGCAGTTCAGGTCGAGTTGAAAATGTAATGCTCTGAGATGCTCTGGAGCAATCTCTCTCTGTTTCTCGGATCAATCAAATCAAATAATTAACACATGTATGTTGTCATTTTAAACAACTCACCATTCATTCATTATGCATCAGCAGCAGCTAAATTAATGTTATAGTTCACAACACAGCAGCGCGTTTTGAATCGCTAGCCTATTAATTATCGTCTCAGCAAGCACAGTCAATACTTTTTTCCATAGCCACATTTCGCGGAGACAGCTGTGTATAGCGAGAGAGAGAGAGAGCGAGAGAGAGAGAGACTCACTGTTTAGTTGAAACGTCCAGGGCAGGAGAGCTTGATAAACGTGTATAATCCACTGTTGAATGATGTATTCCAGACCACTGTCCACTGTCTCCAGACTGCATCCGCCAGTTAGCTTGTTAGCACAACACAAGTACATTTCTTTGTACATTTTTCCGCGTCGAACAGACTGCAAACTACCTGGCGTTCTATCGCCATGCTCTAAGACAAACTCTAACCTTAACCAACTTTGAAAGAGTGCCTAAGCTTAACCATCTAAAGAACTTGCAGTCACGGCACGCTCTGCTGCCTGCATTTCACAACAACACAACAACACAACTATCTCTCACCAACGGACCGGAATAAGCTAGAATTGGAACATTAGAAATTGGATTCGGCCAATCAGAGATCGTCTCTGTGAAATTCTGCTACGGAAAAAAATACTGGCGTCGGCCAATCGGAGAGCGTCTCCGCGAAATGCGGCTACAGACATTCTTGACGCTACTGGCTAGACCGCTTAAAATCGCGCCCGGATTCCAACATAATAGTCATATTTCAACGCACAACGCGTTACGCACTGATTGGCTTCGACGGATACAGCGATCAAACCGTGACGCGCACTCAGAGCGCTATTGCGTCTAGCCCGGGCCGATAAAAAAAAAATAAAAAAAAGGTGATGTCACTTCCTGTTCAAGAAAACGAGTATTTTTTTATTTTATATAATAACGTTATATTGTGCATTGGAAACACAAACATACTTAAATGAGTAAATATTATTAATTTTAAACATGTTTATATTATTTATAGGGCTATAAAACTAAAAACTAAAAAGTTTTATTTTATTCTTCTTCTCTGATTTAACAGCAGTCAGCAGGTGGGTCGGCGCCCTTGCGCCCCTAGTGGCAGAGCCGCCACTGGCGCTTGGCATTCGGGGCAAAGAGTTAAATCTTGGTTTCATCAGACCAGACAATTTTGTTTCTCATGGTCTGAGAGTCCTTAAGGTGCCTTTTGGCAAACTCCATGCGGGCTGTCATGTGCCTTTTACTGAGGAGTGGCTTCCGTCTGGCCACTCTACCATAAAGGCCTGATTGGTGGAGTGCTGCAGAGATGGTTGTCCTTCTGGAAGGTTCTCCCATCTCCACAGAGGAACACTGGAGCTCTGTCAGAGTGACCATCGGGTTCTTGGTCACCTCCCTGACCAAGGCCCTTCTCCCCCGATAGCTCAGTTTGGCCGGGCGGCCAGCTCTAGGAAGAGTCCTGGTGGTTCCAAACTTCTTCCATTGGCGAATTATGGAGACGACTGTGCTCGTTGGCTACCTTCAATGCTGCAGCAATTTTTTTTGTACCCTTCCCCAGATCTGTGCCTCGATACAATCCTGTCTCGGAGGTCTACAGACCATTCATTGGACTTCATGGCTTGGTTTGTGCTCTGACCTGCACTGTCAACTGTGGGACCTTATATAGACGGGTTGTGTGCCTTTACAAATTATGCCCAATCAATTGAATTTACCACAGGTGGACTCCAATCACATTGTAGAAACATCTCAAGGATGATCAGAGGAAACAGGATGGAGCTGAGCTAAATGTTGAGTGTCATAACAAAGGGTGTGAATACTTATTAAATCTTTAAATTTTTAATACATTTGCAAAAAATTCTAAACATCTTTTTTCATTTAGTCATTATGGGGTATTGTGTGTAGAACTTTCAGGGAAAACATTTATTTAATCCATTTTGGAATAAGGCTGTAACATAACAAAATGTGGAAAAAGTGAAGGGGTATGAATACTTTCCGGATGCACTGTAGAGTATATCATTCAACACTCTGTCTCAGTGATAACAACGGCTGTATTGTTCACACACCAGCATGGCACAGCAGAGGTCAGTGGCATCTGTCTGTTTAACTGTGCACATGACGATAAACAATCTTGAATCTGACTCAGGAGTGTAGCAGTGTGTGAGATACTGCTGCACGAGATAATGGAGGAACTCATTAGTAGCTGTTTTGTTCCAAGTCACATGCTCATCTGCCAGCAGCCCCAGTGAGACTTAGGCCATGTCCAGACTAAGACGATTCTGGTCGTTTTAGGCAAAGTATTTGATCGTTTGCATCGTTCTGCCAGATGGAACTGCGTTCTGGCAGCCTGAAGACGGTACTTTTTGATACCACCCCCCCGTTGCGTCACCATATTTACAAGCGATACGCGGCTTCTCCTGAACCGATGCTGCGTTGGCCCACCTCTCCCTTACCCCGCATGCGCAAACTCTCAGCCAAACATCACCAACCACCGTCGACAACAGATTGACATCTCACATTGGTCGCCAAGAACAAGTTACGCCGTTTTTGCCCGCCATGCGTTGAACGCCAAGAACGACTTACGCCGTTATTGGGATCAATATAAAAAGTTTTGGCCATGGCATTCATAATTCATCCAGCCAACCTCCGGACTGCAGCGGGACCCTTTATGAGATTGCAACGCCTCAATACCGCCGCCTGGTGGATGGTCGGGCGAGTTACACTCTCGCCAAAACCGGAAGTGGCACTGGTGCACGAGGAAATCCCTCCGGCAGTAACATCTTGTTACGTGGATCCAGACAAACACTATAGTGCATTTGGATCGCTTTCTAAACTTAATAATCGATATGATTTCTGCGTTTATTGCGCCATACAAACCGGAAATGGATCTAGGAGATCGGCGTCAAATAATTGGGATCTTTTTCCTCCAGTCTCATCGGCGAACGGTAAGAGGACAGTAACGTTATTTTCAGCCCGATTTGTTTATTCATTTCACTGCAAACCATCTGATCAATATATCAACCCATACTAAATAAAGCCGTTACTGACAATCAAGTAATTATAAACGACCCCCCCCTTTCCATCACGCATGATGAAGCATTATGTATACCGATCATATGCATTTGAATTTTTTTATATACAGTAGCGTGTATAGGAAAGAAATGCTATCATAGCGTCCGGGCCTATAACTCTCGTTTTTGGAATTACAGCAGAAAAGCTTAAAAACATACTTATAATCTAGACTGTATTAACACAACAATGTATGAATGAAAGATTATAACGTTCCCACATCCTGAACGATAGATAATCGATGTTGAATGGGCCATAGTAATGTCAATATAGCAATAAAATTTAAAAAGTTATAGCCCTGCAAAGAAGGTAAACATCTCCATAGGCTTTCAACGGTGGCAGACTGGGTACAATGATGGGCACAACCCCCGGCGCCGAATGTGTTAACAGTGTTACAGAGCTTGATCGGGCTTACAGCTAAATGTACTTTTTCTGAAAACCCAAGTAGTAGCCAAGCATACTGTTCCATAGCATACCCCTTCAGTTGATCATGACAAATCCTCTCTTACCTTGACGATTAAAAAGCCTCCATAATTTAGTAAATAGTATCCCCATGGCATAGTGTTGAGCTGTAGCCAACAAGCTATGCTACCAACATTAGCTAAATAATTAGCGTCACATAGCTGGCCTTTTTCTGAAAACCCAAGCACATATTGTTCCATAGCATACCCCTTCAGTTGATCATGACAAATCCTCTCTTACCTTGACGATTAAAAAGCCTCCATAATTTATTAAATAGTATCCCCATGGCATAGTGTTGAGCTGTAGCCAACTAGCGTTGATGCTATTCAATGCTAACAACATTAGCAAAATAGCTAACCAACGTTAAATACAGACAACATTTGCTAGTCGAAAGGACTGGACACACACACGGACAAGTTAAACATCAATTTATTTATTACAACTGGTAGTTTGAGCCGCGGTCCTCTCTCTCTCTCTCTCTCTCCACTCCCAAACGCGTGTAGCTTTTCTCCAACGCGTCCGTGTTTCCGGGTTCCCGTTTTGCGCTCTGATTGGCCAGGTCATGTGACATGTGCGCCAATCGTGGGACGGCAAGTTCTGCGCCTGCAAACTACCGAACGCCTAGTTTATCACTGGTTAAGCTTAGGTTAGAGTTTGGAATCAGGGCAGGCGTTCTATCGCCATGCTCTAAGACAAACTCTAACCTTAACCAACTTCGAAAGAGCGCCTAAGCTTAACCAGTGTAAAAACCAGTGTAAAAACATGACCTGGTCAATCAGAGACGCGGAAACACGAACGTGTTGGAGAAAGGCTTCAAGCCTCCCGAACGTACGTGCCGCGGTACGTGTCTCTGGAAAACTAGGTCAACTCAAAAGCACAAAACCGGACGGCACAACAACACTTCCGGTCATGGATTTCAAAATAAAAGAGTCTAAAACAGGAAAGACATTTATTTTGTAAATTTCGGCAGCGTTTCAGCGGTTCAGTGTTCTCATTAGGATGCACTTGTTTTTTTTTAAACGATTTCGTGTTTACGGAAAACTTTTTTTTAAATGAAAACGAAACGGATCAAAATCGTTTCAGTCTGGACAAGGCCTTAAACTGTATATACTTTATGACCTGGTGATTAAGTCTCTCTCTCTCTCTGTCTCTCTCTCTCTATCTCTCTTCTTTCTGTCTTTTCCAGGTCTGGACTACGTGAGCCATGAAGACATTCTGCCCTATAACTCTACAGAGCAGGTTCCCATCCAGCACGAGCTGTTTGAACGCTTCCTCATGTTCAACCTTGCCAAAAGTAAACCCCTCCTTTTCCACTTTGCTTCTCTAGAATGATACGTTTGGTTGGGGTCGTCATGAACCCGTTGGAACGTGGCTTCCCCAATACCACTGGGAGACGGGTCGTTCACCCTGTCGGATGTAGCGTCGTCTCTCCCCTAGTGCTAAACCTTTCTGGTGAAAACGGTGGGACTGTGTCCCATACTAATAGAGGCCTTTCACAGAATGTTTAGAATGCCCATCGGTTGCTATGTGCAAAACAATGGTTGCCATGTGTTGATATATGAGAATGTATATATAAGAAATGTAATAATTTGGGGTCTTATTATTACTGGATCTTGTAAACAAGTTGCAGTGTAACAGTAATATCATGTTTTCCCAATGTTTTACCTAGTCCACCATGGAGCAGAACTAGAGGCCTTGCACAGAATTGTTGCCTGTAACCAGTTCCAAAAGACAATTCCTGATTTATGTGCAGTGGTATGAATGAATGAATGAAAACGTTTATTTAAAATGGACACCACAGCTACATTGGATTAGAGCCATATGAAATCCGTTTAATTTTTTCCAAATTCCATTATATTTTTTCCAAATTTTGTTTTTTCCGTTTTAATATTTCAGAATTGTGTATTTTGCTTTGTACGCTCATTTTACCATCAGAAATGTGTCTAATAAGTGGGAATGAATAAATGTCCACAATTTTATAAGATATAACAGTCCATTTAATGTTTTTAAGTGCTGCAACTCAGAAATACAGTTCAATTTTACACAATATTTTTCAAATAATATTGTGACAAAATAAAAATACCCATTTCAAGTATAAACAAACAATAGATACAGCTAGCTACTACTGACTTTATCACAATGTAAGTAGCCTAGCTATATCTATTATATTGTGATGAAATATAGTAATGCATAATTTAGGCACCTTTAGTTTAGTTTATAAAGGACAGTGTATACTGACAATCATTTGCATTAAACAAATAGATGGGTGCACCAGATTTAGCAAGAAGCTATCATTTCTAGTCCTGTGTACTTTATGTACTGCAACGTAACTATTGCTATTTCATCACAATAGTGTCAGTGATTAGCCTCGCCCTCTAGCTGTATCTATTGTGATCACCAGGGATCATCGTTGGAGAGCTGGTGTGTATGGGGCTGCGGCACTGCAGATATACCCTACTCTGTTTTGAAGCACAGTGTTCCTGACATGGCTTTTGGAGAGTGATCTTCGCACGTGTTTTGCGAGTCCAGTCCACGGCATGTTGACAGAATTTGCAAAACACCTTATCGCCGGTCATATACAAGTCATTAGGATACTGCGCTGCTCTGAATTTAGGGCTTAGTGTGGAATTTCTTCCGACGTTAGCGTTAACACCGAAGCAACTAGACGCTTGGAAATTGCTGCGTGTTGTGTGTAACACGCTGTAGCGTCCCCGGTCATGTTCGCGTTGCACCAAACGTTCCATGTTCTCCCGAACACGGAATTTCAGTCCAGATTGGGGCAAATTCTGCAATATTCCACGTTTACAGTTGATTCCGTTTTTATTACTCAATTCCGCGATTCCGTCCACGATTCCGTGAACGCGGATTTCATATGGCTCTACATTGGACCAGCCACAGTGGACAGACCAGATGGCGTGTATATTTTCCCTAACGGAGTTGCACTTCCGCGTTCGGTTTGCGCGATCTGATTGGCCACTGACTCTACGCCCAAACAGCGCGTTACGCTAGTTCTGCTAACAGCCTGCAGCCAGCATTATCCAATTCATATCAATCGAAATAACGTATTGTTTTCATCTCTCTATATTAACGTGATTCCATCAACACAATATAAATGTTCTAAACACGACAAGACAGTTTGCATCACTTCCCACGGTTCTCGGCACTTATTCTACCCGTAGTGCGGTAGTTGTTGCCACGGTATTGGGTCTTTGGCGGGGAAGAAGAACACTGATAGTGGTGTGTGGACTGCCCTGCGAGCCCCAGGCCATTGTCCTGCAAGCCTTGTTTCCCGTGCTCCTAAAATTCTACCTGGTCTCGTCCCGTGGGGCTCGCGGGGCAGTGGTCTGGGGCTCGTGGGGCGGTGGTCTGGGGCTCGCGGGGCGGTGGTCTGGGGCTCGTGGGGCGGTGGTCTGGGGCTCGCGGGGCGGTGGTCTGGGGCTTGCGGGGCGGTGGTATGGGGCTTGCGGGGCGGGGTATGGGGCTTGCGGGGCGGTGGTCTGGGGCTTGCGGGGCGGTGGTATGGGGCTTGCGGGGCGGTGGTCTGGGGCTCGCGGGGCGGTGGTATGGGGCTTGCGGGGCGGTGGTATGGGGCTTGCGGGGCGGTGGTCTGGGGCTTGCGGGGCGGTGGTCTGGGGCTCGCGGGGTGGTGGTATGGGGCTTGCGGGGCGGTGGTATGGGGCTCGCGGGGCGGTGGTATGGGGCTTGCGGGGCGGTGGTCTGGGGCTCGCGGGGCGGTGGTATGGGGCTCGCGGGACGGTGGTCTGGGGCTCGCAGGATGGTCCACACACCGCTATCAGTGTTCTTCTTCCCCGCCAATGAAGTATTCACCCAAAGACCCAATACCATGGCAACAACTACCGCACTACAGGTAGAATAAGTGCCGAGAACCGTGGGAAGTGATGCAAACCGGTGGTCTGGGGCTCGCGGGGCGGTGGTCTGGGGCTCGCAGGACGGTTCACACACCGCTATCAGTGTTCTTCTTCTCCGCCAATGAAGTATTCACCCAAAGACCCAATACCGTGGCAACAACTACCGCACTACCGGTAGAATAAGTGCCTAGAACCGTGGGAAGTGATGCAAACTGTCTTGTGGTGTTTTGAACATTTATATTGTGTTGATCGAATCACGTTAATATAGAGAGATGAAAACAAATGTTATTTCGATTGATATGAATTGGATAATGCTGGCTGCAGGCTGTTAGCAGAACTAGCGTAACACGCTGTTTGGGCATAGAGTCAGTGGCCAATCGGATCGTGCAAACCGAATGCGGAAGTGCAACTCTGTTAGGGAAAATATACACGCGACCAGATGCGTTGTTTTGCGTGTTTATATGCTAGTTTTCAACACTAGTCCATTGAGGCTTTTCTAAAAGATATAATAAAATGTACAGTAAATACAGAATTAAAATCACAACACAAATCGGAACAACAAATAACCAGAGCAAGAGTCCATGATCAAAACAACAAAACCAGTAAATTGGAAAAGCATGATATTACTGTTCCACTGTGACTTGTTTACAATAAGTAATAAAACACCAAACAATTTTTTTTTGCACATAGCAACTGTTGTATCTTCCAACATGAATGATAAATCGGCGTTCTAAAGATTCTGTGAAAGCCCTCTATTAGGCATTTTCCTTCAAAACCAATGGTTACAGGCAGCCATGTTGGAAGAAAGATAACTACACAAACATTCCGCGCACAACCTCTATTTCAGGTTTACCTCAAGGTCTTTGGATTGTTTAGACTAGACAATGATGACAAAATAATCCAGTTTCCTCAAACAACAATCCAGGTGTGGTTGAATAGGGCCTAACAAAAATAATGGTTGGTTTCAGGTTGCCGACCGACCCTGCCGATTTAGGTGCGACCCAATATATTTTATGAGTTTAAAAAAAAAAATTATATATTTAAAAAAAAAAAAATCATTTTTTTTTTTTTTTTTTTTTTTTTAGAATAAAGTTTCATAGAAATCTTAGTCAAACATTTAGTATTATGGATATTAAACATGCTGGCAGAGTACATGCATCCATGTTGTTGTGAAAATTTTAACCCTTTCACTGCCACACGACAGCCGGTTAACCCTTTCACTGTGACAATACAGAAGGTTAGCCCTTTACTATCACACAACCGACGGCGATGCTCCATCATTAGCATCATTAGCTCCGCATCCGCGGAGCTAATGATGCTAATGATGGAGCATCGCCGTCGGTTGTGTGATAGTAAAGGGCTAACCTTCTGTCGTGTGGCAGTGAAAGGGTTAATTAAATAAAGAAATTCCCTATCCATAGTCGCCGTGGGAAAGAATAAAAAAAAATAAAATAAAAAATAAAATTCCCTACCTACCCATGGCCAAACTGACAACCAACCTGAAACCAACTATTATTTTTGTTAGGCCCAGGTGCCGTGTGGCTCATGCACTTGTCCTGGACACCACCACACAGTTCCTGGCTGGTTCATTAACCCATAAGATAAGAACTAATTGTGACTGAAGCTATCTGATGTGTTTGGATTTACAAGGGCCTTTGTAGTCATCACGTTACTTTAATAGCACCTTGCCGTCTTGAATGAATGAGAACTTTTTTTTTTTTTTTTAAACTTTGGCCATTCCGCTGGCTCTTCTTGCGTTTATCGCTTTTTCTCTGGTCAAGAATGACCGACAGAAACAGGTTGAATGGGGGTAGAAATGGGGGGGAAGACACTCTGAGAAAGTTACGGCTTTGTCCGGGAATCGAACTTGCTACCCCAGATCCGTGACGAGCACGGTTGTCCCCGGCGCCGAAATGGCGCTCGAGGTACGCGGTGAGCTACTGGAGCCCCTGAATGAGAACTTTTATTTAAAATGGACACCACAGCTACATTGGACCAGTCACAGTGGACAGACCAGATGTGTTGTTTTGCGTGTTTATAACACAAGTCCATTGAGGCTTTTCTAAAAGATAGAATAAAATTAACAGTATGATACAGAATTAAAATCACAAATCAGAACAAATAGTTACCAGAACAAGAGTCCATGATCAAAATAACAACCAGTCCGCGTTAGTCTTGTGTTAGCGCCATCTGCTGTAGCACTCCCACCAGTGCCGTTTCTTCATCACACAATGTGTTGTAGCCATAGATATAACTAGATGGGGCAAGGCGGAGTCTCCAGCGTAGTTCACCGGCGGCCATCTTGTCACAGGCAGCACGCCCACTCATGACATGAATGTCTATGGTGCATGTACTATTGAAATAACAATAGCTTGCTAAATTTTCAACCGATTTACAAACGGTTTGGTTTATTACAAACGTTATTAACGTGGCTATGATTCAGGATGCTTGGACATGTTGAAATTATTTTCATATGAAAGTCCATTATAAGTATGCAGTATGATAACTACATCTCTGACGTTTATAGCTAACCAAACCGTTTGAAAATCTGTTGAAAATTGAGCAAGCTATGGTTATTTCAATAGTACATGCACCATAGACATGTTTATGAGTGGGTGTGCTGTCTGTGGCAAGATGGCCGCCATGTGGTAACGTCGGTCTCCATTGGCCAGCAGCGCGGGTGAGTCATCTAGCCTTTGTTATGTCTATGGTTGTAGCCCCATCTCCCATTCGGTGACTCAGCCTCTGTTCTTTAAGCCTTGGTTTCTCTCACTGTCTTTACATTATTATATGAGACATTATTTATTTTCAATGATGTAGTGTTGAAGTTTGGCAGTCATTCTTCAGGGCTCCACTTAAGCACTTTGCAAACCTCTGGGCCAGTAGATAAAGATCTTCACTGGCCCAGTATGCCAGTAGGATTCACACGCCCAAGTCACAGACATCTGCCACTTTATTCTGTGCTATTGATCCAGGTAAAAATAAATGGTGGTGTAAAGAACACTAATGGGAAACAATATCAATTTAGCCAGTGAGGTAACACGGGCTGAAATTAAAATGTCTTTAAAAACCCCTGCTCCTGGTCAAATGTCAACAGATGATAAAAGACAAAGACAAGATCACATAGAGTGCAGTCGACTATGAGACAAAGGAAGAGAGTTGTTACCTCAGAGGTTAGATCAGTGGCCCTAGCTAGCAGGTGAGTCAAAGTTCGGAAAAGTTGTGACATTAAGGTTGAATAAATGTTTCTAGCTAACTACCCAACAATCAAACAATGACTTAATCGGTACATTAATAACACTCAGTCACAGTTATTGAGAGGCTACAGAATATTTCATAATCGCATCAAATGATCCAAAATGCAAACCATCAACAGTTCCACAAGAGCCTAACAATGAAAACTGACGTATGTTGCTAATATGTACTCGATTATTTACAAAATATTATATATACAGTTAATTGTATTTATTATTATTATTATAATTCTTTATATATATATATTGTTTTTTTGTAGCAGCAGCAGCTATGTGTCTACCTAACAACCAGTTAAGTGGAGGTCTGTTGTCTGTCCTCTTGCTACCTTTTAGCTCCTCCGTTCACGGCCAGGGACACCCTGAAGGCGTGGCAGGAGAAGAACCACCCATGGCTGGAGCTGTCGGACGTCCACAGAGAGACCACGGAAAACATCCGAGTCACCGTCATACCTTTCTACATGGGCATGAGGGTAATGGCTGAGGATGGACACACACACACACACTATGGCTGGGCAGTACATTTAAAAAGAAAAAAATATATATAAATAAGCCTTTTGAATTGATTGTGGTTATATCCTCTGTGATTTCAATGGTTGTACTTACTGCTAGGAATGGGCACAAGTAATGTTTTCCCAGATCGAGTCCTCGCATAAATTACTCGTGCTGCAGTACTTGTTTAGGAAAATATATTTTTAGAATGCATCGTAAAGAGTGTGGCAGCAGCAATAACAAGATATTGCGCGGAGTTGCACACACACTACCGATCTTGCTCTGCCGACATAACAATGTACAGCATTATACCTTATGCTTATTGTCAGTCAAAACAGTCAGTTACCATTTGTAATAATTACATTACCGCCATTCTCTCTGCCGCAGGTCTCTCCGCTCATGGAATGGTATGTCCATATAATACTAGTCTATGAACGCTACGTAAAGTGGGCGACATGTTGTTGGCACAATTAGTGTGGAAGGATCACACTACCTCTCTCAGATCCTTCCCTTGCTGTGCAGGCGCCCCGACCGAACTGTAGGAGTCGCTGTTTACAACGACCAGGACCCACCCTCGCCGGGTTTCCCACCCACTAACACTGGCAATTGTGTTAGAATCGGCCAACCCGGAAGCACCACAGCTGGATTCGATCCCACTGTCTCTGTGGTGGTAGACAGACACTTAGTCCGCTGCGCTACCCGGCCGCCTTGTGTTTTACACATGTTTTTCTAATGGTATGTATAGGTATGTTTATCCAAAATCTCACGCGTAGCAGATGTCTGAACGAGTCTGGACCTTTCTGCAGATCTAAATGGAAATATCCCTTGCGTGAGATATCGTTGTTTTCAGAATTGTATTCCCTACAAAAAGGGTCAATCATTTTCACCGTCAGAGGTGATTGGTCCGGTCACTAGGAGGCGAAACCGGAGGTGGTAACTTTTTCTAAACTGACGCTTGTTGGCTGTTTGGTCTTGAAACTGGAAATTGGAAGCATGTAATGGGTCAAGTCAGGTATCATACAGCGGCCATCTTAGCTTTCAACTAGGGATGCCTCGATCAGCCAGCGATCGGTATCGGCCGATATTCAGTATAAATATGAGATTGGGGAATTCCGATAATGCTTTCTAGTCTCCGATTGCGAAAACCGATCGATGACGTGAAAAACATGAGCCAATTCTCAGCGGAGTTGGTGTCATTGTCGCATGTTAACTAACCTAAAACATGTCGGCGGTGTGGAACTATTACAAAGTGTCTGAGACGGATGCAACAAATGCCATCTGCAATGTATGCCAGGATTAAATACTTCGTGGGGGAAGCAATGTAAAAAGTGAAGACCCGCCCTACTCTGCCTCTGATTCGCAGACTGTGGGTGGGGGAATGTGATTGGACCAAAGAGTAGACTGTGCAGGCGCCCTGACCGACCTGTAGGAGTCGCTGTTTACAACGACCAGGAGTCCAGGACCCACCCCACCGACTTTCCACCCACTGACACTGCCAATTGTGTCAGTATGGACGACCGACCAAGCCGGAGGTACCGCTGGCAGTTGGATTCGATCCAGAGTCCAGAGACAGTTGTGGTTCGGACCTGATCTGGACCGGAGTCCGGACTTTGAGAATGCCTGTGTTAGACCTACAGTATAATACTGCCAGCTGCTATAACAAAACCAAAAACGATCGGTATCGGCAGTGTATCGCCGCAAAAAACGTGATCGGGACATCCCTACTTTCAACCGATGTATTGGTTCAGAGACACTAAAACGGCGGGACGCCATCAGACGAGGGCAAATGCACTGCTGACTGAAACCCAGATAAACTATATACGAGGTCTCCGGGCAAAGTCCAGTGGGTCAGAGGGACATAAGTGGTTACGTTAGTAGCATAGTTGGGAAGTGTTTTAAACAGGGTTCCCACACTCTGGATATGTTGTGGAATTTCTTGTTATATTTTCTAATATATAGAAATAAATACCCATAACGTTTTGGAAAACATGGACATGTAAAATCAAGAATAATAATGTACTACATTTGAAATGTTAAACGACATTGGGAGGTGAGAATTGGTCGGAGAGACTGTTGCAGTTGTCCAAACTTGATGCAGTAAAGCTTTCATAAGAAGTTTACAATATTGTAGCGGTTCAATGAAAGGTTATTCATTCATTAAACAGCAGAAATACAGTCATTGGAATTTGGTTTGAGGTCATTGAAAAGTCATTGAAAAGTTTTGGAATTTAATGGAATAACAAGTGTAGGGCAACCCTGTTTAAACCACATCAAAAGGTAATGTACACTGCACATTACAACTAGACTTCAAGAATGATATTGCATACTATAAGAAATATTACCCATATCTTGTTACGCTGCTGGCCAGTATGACTTACTACCATATTGTCTTTATACCTGTATCACTGTACATATTAATGCTACAACTCTGTATCTGATTAGCACTATACTCAGTAGTACTAATTTACTTTGATACCCAGTTTAATCACCTGTACATTGTATAATACGATTGTACTTTACTGTTACATTTGCACTCTGGTTGGATGTCAAACTTCTTTTCATTGTCCTGTACTTGTGCTGTATAATGACAATACATTTGAATCTAGTCTAATCAGACACACACACATACAGACAGAAACACACACACACACACACACACATCTTTTTTGCATCTTTAAGATTTGCAGTGACCTTTAAGTTGTTCCTCTAGTCTAGTCTGTATGAATACCATTGAATGACATTGTTTTCTCTTCCTTAGGAGGCCCAGAACTCCCACGTGTACTGGGTGAGTAGATGATACATTAACATCACCTGTAGGGAAGGCAATGTACTACTAGTGTTTCTCCTCTGTGAGGTCATCACCCTCAAACATGTTCCTTTTCAAACACAAAACAAGTTAACTTTGAGCACTGTTTTACATTAGTCCATAGCCGTTTACCAGTATAACATTATGTATTATAATAGTTTGGGCAATTCCACTGTGTCTCAGTCAGGGTTTCCGTTAGAAAAAATTGTTGCCGGTCTCCGTGACCTGCAAGATTTCAATCTACCGGACAAATGAGATTAATTCCGGTCATAGTTTATTGAGCTTTAAAACAATTTATAGGCAGACTATATAAAGAATGTCATCCTCAAGGCATGTAGATTTATAATATTATTATTTAAAACTAGGCTACTTTTGCGTATACAGTCATTAATATATTCCAAATAAAATAAGTCCCTCGATACTCCGTGCTGCTGCTGACTTGAAATAAAATAGACCGCGTATGTGGGCAGTCGGTCCGACACTAAACAGCAGTCTGTTATAATCACATTTTTATGAGCTAACGAATTCCGTTATATTGGACATTTGTATTAATTATATCAAGCGAAGAACTGAGAAATTTTGCAGAGAGAGACGGCAACGTTATCGTGGCCGGGTTTGCGTGATGTATTTCTCCACCTCCCAACGACTTGGTGCTGGTCATAATGTCCGGTGAAAACAACTCCCTCCAAGCACAACTTGATCACCCGAACCGTACCAAAACAGGCCAAAATTAAATAGCCCATGCGACGAACGATTCATTACATTCGTTTCATCGTTGCTCCACCAAGCAGCCGGTCCAACAATGAAAGCTGTTATCAGCGCGAGCCGGCAGCAGTTAGTTTGCAAGAAGCATCCAGCTGCAGACCCGCAGAGCAGCTTTCCAGGTCTGGGGACCGCACTGTGCCAGCAAAGCTGGTGGGTTATGTGGGTCTGCAGCTGCATGCCTTCCGCAAATCCAGCAGCAAGCTCTCGCTGAGCGAAGCAACGACAACAAACGCAATGATTGTTTCGTTCACCCAACTCCAGCCCATCCAAATACAATTCAAATAATCAAACTGTGCCCAGAGGGAACTATTTTCACCGGACACTATGACCGGAGAGATTAAATATGTCGGACTTCAACAGATTTTGCCGGCCAAATACCGGTAATTACCGGCTAACGGAAACGCTGGTCTCAGTGTCGCTGTCACAGTCCATCTTGTTCAGCCCAACTTTGTGATGTCACTTGCTACATACAGTAAGCAATATATTTCCATGAAAAGGTTCCATGGTGCAGATTTATTATACACACAAGCTTCTCATCTATTTAGGCCCCAGTCAGCCAACGCTGCTCTCATCCCTTTAGGCCCCAGTCAGCCAACGCTTCTCTCATCCCTTTAGGCCCCAGTCAGCCAACGCTTCTCTCATCCCTTTAGGCCCCAGTCAGCCAACGCTTCTCTCATCCCTTTAGGCCCCAGTCAGCCAACGCTTCTCTCATCCCTTTAGGCCCCAGTCAGCCAACGCTTCTCTCATCCCTTTAGGCCCCAGTCAGCCAACGCTGCTCTCATCCCTTTAGGCCCCAGTCAGCCAACACTGCTCTCATCCCTTTAGGCCCCAGTCAGCCAACGCTTCTCTCATCCCTTTAGGCCCCAGTCAACCAACGCTTCTCTCATCCCTTTAGGCCCCAGTCAGCCAACGCTTCTCTCATCCCTTTAGGCCCCAGTCAGCCAACGCTTCTCTCATCCCTTTAGGCCCCAGTCAGCCAACACTTCTCTCATCCCTTTAGGCCCCAGTCAGCCAACGCTTCTCTCATCCCTTTAGGCCCCAGTCAGCCAACACTGCTCTCATCCCTTTAGGCCCCAGTCAGCCAACGCTTCTCTCATCCCTTTAGGCCCCAGTCAGCCAACACTTCTCTCATCCCTTTAGGCCCCAGTCAGCCAACGCTTCTCTCATCCTTTTAGGCCCCAGTCAGCCAACACTTCTCTCATCCCTTTAGGCCCCAGTCAACCAACGCTGCTCTCATCCCTTTAGGCCCCAGTCAGCCAACGCTTCTCTCATCCCTTTAGGCCCCAGTCAGCCAACGCTTCTCTCATCCCTTTAGGCCCCAGTCAGCCAACGCTTCTCTCATCCCTTTAGGCCCCAGTCAGCCAACGCTTCTCTCATCCCTTTAGGCCCCAGTCAGCCAACGCTTCTCTCATCCTTTTAGGCCCCAGTCAGCCAACACTTCTCTCATCCCTTTAGGCCCCAGTCAGCCAACGCTGCTCTCATCCCTTTAGGCCCCAGTCAGCCAACGCTTCTCTCATCCCTTTAGGCCCCAGTCAACCAACGCTTCTCTCATCCCTTTAGGCCCCAGTCAACCAACGCTTCTCTCATCCCTTTAGGCCCCAGTCAGCCAACGCTTCTCTCATCCCTTTAGGCCCCAGTCAGCCAACGCTTCTCTCATCCCTTTAGGCCCCAGTCAACCAACGCTTCTCTCATCCCTTTAGGCCCCAGTCAACCAACGCTTCTCTCATCCCTTTAGGCCCCAGTCAACCAACGCTTCTCTCATCCCTTTAGGCCCCAGTCAACCAACGCTTCTCTCATCCCTTTAGGCCCCAGTCAGCCAACGCTTCTCTCATCCCTTTAGGCCCCAGTCAGCCAACGCTTCTCTCATCCCTTTAGGCCCCAGTCAACCAACGCTTCTCTCATCCCTTTAGGCCCCAGTCAGCCAACGCTGCTCTCATCCCTTTAGGCCCCAGTCAGCCAACGCTTCTCTCATCCCTTTAGGCCCCAGTCAGCCAACGCTTCTCTCATCCCTTTAGGCCCCAGTCAACCAACGCTTCTCTCATCCCTTTAGGCCCCAGTCAGCCAACGCTTCTCTCATCCCTTTAGGCCCCAGTCAGCCAACGCTTCTCTGATCCCTTTAGGCCCCAGTCAGCCAACACTTCTCTCATCCCTTTAGGCCCCAGTCAGCCAACGCTTCTCTCATCCCTTTAGGCCCCAGTCAACCAACGCTTCTCTCATCCCTTTAGGCCCCAGTCAGCCAACGCTTCTCTCATCCCTTTAGGCCCCAGTCAACCAACGCTGCTCTCATCCCTTTAGGCCCCAGTCAGCCAACGCTGCTCTCATCCCTTTAGGCCCCAGTCAGCCAACGCTTCTCTCATCCCTTTATCAATATTCTCGCTTGAGTGATCTTCTAGGAAAAAAGGAGTTGGCATAGAGAGTGACTTTTGAGCTTGAAGTCCTCATTAGTAAAGTACACTCAGACTTGTGAAAGGTTCTGTTGAAAGTGAAAGGTTCTGTTGTTACGGCTGGACCACAGGTCTGTTGTTACGGCTGGACCAAAGCTCTGTTGTTACGGCTGGACCACAGGTCTGTTGTTACGGCTGGACCACAGGTCTGTTGTTACGGCTGGACCACAGGTCTGTTGTTACGGCTGGACCACAGGTCTGTTGTTACGGCTGGACCACAGGTCTGTTGTTACGGCTGGACCAAAGCTCTGTTGTTACGGCTGGACCACAGGTCTGTTGTTACGGCTGGACCACAGGTCTGTTGTTACGGCTGGACCACAGGTCTGTTGTTACGGCTGGACCACAGGTCTGTTGTTACGGCTGGACCACAGGTCTGTTGTTACGGCTGGACCACAGCTCTGTTGTTACGGCTGGACCACAGCTCTGTTGTTACGGCTGGACCACAGGTCTGTTGTTACGGCTGGACCACAGCTCTGTTGTTACGGCTGGACCACAGCTCTGTTGTTACGGCTGGACCACAGCTCTGTTGTTACGGCTGGACCACAGCTCTGTTGTTACGGCTGGACCACAGGTCTGTTGTTACGGCTGGACCACAGCTCTGTTGTTACGGCTGGACCACAGCTCTGTTGTTACGGCTGGACCACAGCTCTGTTGTTACGGCTGGACCACAGCTCTGTTGTTACGGCTGGACCACAGCTCTGTTGTTACGGCTGGACCACAGCTCTGTTGTTACGGCTGGACCACAGCTCTGTTGTTATGGCTGGACCACAGCTCTGTTGTTACGGCTGGACCACAGCTCTGTTGTGGATGCATAGTGTTCCACTCGCATGATCTCTGATTCTGCTTCTGAAAATAGCCCTACAATACTGCTCATATCTATCAACCATGTAGCCCCTTTCGTGACTGTGATGCACGCCAACAAGGTTTGGCCCAGTGAATCCACAGTCCCCCGTCCGTCCCCCCCCCACCTCCAATGTACAGCCCCCACCCACCCACCCAACCCCACCCAACCTCCTCCAATGTACAGTTTCTACGTCAAATGTATATACCCTCTTTTTCTGGACACTTTTGTATCACAAACAGTACTGTATTTGCAAATCTGATATGTCATAAATGTATAGATGTAGCAGTACTGTCTATCTGTATGTCATGTATGTCATATGTTATGATGAATTGAAAATGGGGGTCCCTGATGTAAACAAGACGAAAGTCTTTCTCTGGTCTGCATCCCCTTAACAATTGTATGTATTGAGCTGTACTGTACTGTACCCATTCTGCAATCTGTTAATAAACTTTTCAATCAATCAAACCCCATAGGAAACCACCTTATTTTAACCCTGAAGAACAGGTCAGACGCGAAACGTTCGTTATAAAAGTGTTGCAGAGAAATTTCAAAAGGAATCACAGTTGCACGAGGGTCTTGGACAGAGAAACGCAATGGTTTGAAAGCTTGGCATTGCTAGTAAACATTTTAAATAATTTTTATAAATGTGTAAACATCACCGAGACGGCAGTGCGGCTCTGCAGATAATATCCTGCAATATACCCTACTCCTCATTGCGGCGTTCGGGGGAGAGCAGCCATATGTTCTTCGCTGTTTACACGTTTATAAATATTATTTAAAATGTTTATTAGCAACGCAGAGCTTTCAAACCATTGCGTTTCTCTGGCCAAGACCCTCATGCAACTGTGAGTACCTTTGAAATTTCTCTGCGATACTTGAACAAACGTTTCGCGTCGGACCAGTTCTTCAGAGTTAAAATAGGGTGGTTTCCTACGGGGGAGCAAGGGACTGTGGATTCACTCGGCCACACCTTGTTGGTGTGCGTCACAGTCACGAGAGGGGCTATCAACCATGCTGACTCTGCTGACACCAACAGGAATAATGTGAAGGACAGGAACAACCTAGATGATTGGTTGGCACAGACTTAAAACAAACAAACAACAATGTAATATAAACTTTTAACGGCTTTAGTTAAACTAAACTAACAAGTTTAGTGGTATGTGTGTTAAGATTAGGGATGTTAAATAAGTAATGCACATTGATATCCAACTACATCAATCTGTAACATTGATCGTCAAAATCAATTAAACTTGTTGCGTTTATCTAATTAATTGATTTATAATGTTTTATGTGCATATATTCCATTATTGCTGATTGAATCAATAATACTTGTCACACTTTTATTTTATTATCTAAAGTATACAATATTTAACAGAATTTACCCTCCGATTAGATTTTTTGATGCATCTCGTCGACTATAATCTGAATCAAATCACTGTTGGATTGAATTGTATTAACATGTTGTCTGTCCCTGTAGTGGAGCATCAGGCTGGAGAACATGGTATTAACATGCTGTATGTCCCTGTAGTGGAGGTACTGCATCAGGCTGGAGAACATGGGCAACGAGGTCGTCCAGCTGAGGGAGAGACATTGGAGGATCTTCAGCCTGTCAGGAACCCTAGAGACCGTCAGGGGACGAGGAGTCGTAGGCCGGGTCAGTACAACCAAAGCCCGGTTCACACTACACGCTTACATGACTACACACACACACACACACCCTGTAACACCAGGCGCAATCAATACAATAATGATCAATGGTCATTGTGTCTCCTTACAGGAGCCGGTGTTGTCGAAAGAACAGCCTGCTTTTCAGTACAGTAGCCATGTGTCCCTACAAGCCCCAAGTGGTCATATGTGGTGAGTTTGTTTACTCATTTCATTCACTCCTTCGTGTTGCTAATTTGCTACAGCTGCACCTCTGATTTACCTCTGAGCTATTCTTTTCCATTCAATAATTGACCTATCACAAGTCATGCCCTATTTTCTGGTTCTTCCAATCACAACTGTTGCTTCTCTGAGGGAAGCAACAGTTGTGATTGTGGATCAAGAAAAGGGGGCGGGGCTTGGAATAGGTCAATTCATCCCGCATACTATTCATTCACCTTCTCCTCTGTTGTTTGTATGCAGGGGGACGTTCCGCATCGAGAGAACTGACGGCTCCCACTTTGACGTGCGCATTCCACCTTTCTCCCTGGAGAGCAACAAAGACGACAAGGCGCCCCCTGCTGGCTATACCTTCTAACTGCATCTAGACGACTCCCACCTACAAGTACCTGCTGTAAGGGTTTATATAGAGCTGTCCTTTCCTTTCAACATTTCCTCAATCTTGCTCCTAAAAGTAGGATGAGCAAGGTTAAGGAAAGGGAGAAGTTAGCCTTTTCCTAGAAAATCCCCCCCCCCCCCCCCATTTATTGTCTCTGTTATGAGTGAATAACATTGATCAAAATTGGATCAAGCATGGGATCTACCGTTCTCTGCTTCTCTTTTCATGTTGAGATTTAAGGACAAGTGCACAGTTCAGGGAGAGAGTGAGAGCGTTGGGGTTTCACACACTGCCAAGCCAAGCTGATCTTTGTTCTGTGATAACCTGATTACACATCTACCACAGTGAGTGGAACTGCCAAAAAGGGCAGTGTGTGAAGGGAGTAGGCCATACACACTGGGCTTCAAGTTCGCTCCACTTCTGACAAATCACCAGGCAGAAGTCCAGTTCGGCTTTAGCACCGTGGTGTGAGAGCGGAGCACTTCAGATCACTGCAAGGGTTCAAATGAAGCCAAGCCATCCTCAAACCCACAGATCAAAAAGACACTTCCTTTCTTCCTTCCCACCCTTCTAGTTGAGATGTCTGAAAACATTGTTGATTGCTGAAATCATTGGTTTAAAGCAGCTACTAGGAACTTTCATTTTGTGTCGATTTTTACCTCTGGACAAAAGCGCTAGTGTTTCCCGAGAATGAAGACTGCATTTCCCATGAGCAGCCCCCTGCCTCGTGTCATAAACATCCTGATCTGGCTCAGCCCCTGCCTCGTGTCGTAAACATCCTGATCTGGCTCAGCCCCTGCCTCATGTCGTAAACATCCTGATCTGGCTCAGCCCCTGCCTCGTGTCGTAAACATCCTGATCTGGCTCAGCCCCTGCCTCGTGTCGTAAACATCCTGATCTGGCTCAGCCCCTGCCTCGTGTCGTAAACATCCTGATCTGGCTCAGCCCCTGCCTCGTGTCATAAACATCCTGATCTGGCTCAGCCCCTGCCTCATGTCATAAACATCCTGATCTGGCTCAGCCTCTGCCTCGTGTCGTAAACATCCTGATCTGGCTCAGCCCCTGCCTCATGTCGTAAACATCCTGATCTGGCTCAGCCCCTGCCTCGTGTCGTAAACATCCTGATCTGGCTCAGCCCCTGCCTCGTGTCGTAAACATCCTGATCTGGCTCAGCCCCTGCCTCGTGTCGTAAACATCCTGATCTGGCTCAGCCCCTGCCTCGTGTCGTAAACATCCTGATCTGGCTCAGCCCCTGCCTCGTGTCGTAAACATCCTGATCTGGCTCAGCCCCTGCCTCATGTCGTAAACATCCTGATCTGGCTCAGCCCCTGCCTCATGTCGTAAACATCCTGATCTGGCTCAGCCCCTGCCTCGTGTCATAAACATCCTGATCTGGCTCAGCCCCTGCCTCGTGTCATAAACATCCTGATCTGGCTCAGCCCCTGCCTCGTGTCATAAACATCCTGATCTGGCTCAGCCCCTGCCTCGTGTCGTAAACATCCTGATCTGGCTCAGGGATGCACATAATGCACTAGCATTTTGTTTTGGAAGCAAGTGAAAGAAAGACACAATTTATTTTTAACACTTTTCTTTCCTTCATAGAACACAGCTGTTTGCAGGACGCATAGCGATGTAGTGTATCTATTCATGGCTATGTAAGATTAATAACTAATATGACAACAGTGAAATGTGTAATGTTAAAGTAAACCTTTGTGTTAGTACCGTTCATACACCAAGGTTACATGTAAGCTTAGTACAAGTAACATTCACAGCTTTGGTTGCTCAGTAATATTAATTAGCTTATTAATTTAGCTGAGAAAGCTAAAGTTGTCAACATTCCCAATCCCTATTAATGTTATGTCTTCATAATCATTGCCAACAACAAGATACAGCTTGTTACCAAAAGCCAACATAAAATGTTACGTTATTAGCCAGTTGTACTACAGTAATGTTCACCATGACATATTGCATATCTGCTGAATGACCGACCAAGGTTTACTCTCATTTTTACCCGTTCTCTATCACGGTCCCTCTTCGCTTTTCTATGTTCCTCTGTCAATTATTTTATTTTTCTCTTTGCTGACCCTGCCCCAGTTAGCCATACAACAAAATATGACGTAAAAAATTTAATTCCAACCTAAGTTACTCACTCTGCAAAACGTGCCTAGGAAAATGTAAACCTAGGCTCTTCTGGTCTGCGTGCTGTAAATTGTTTTCTCTGCTTTCGCTCGCAATCCGAGGCATTTAGAATCACTATATAGAAATAGCCCATCTTCTCGCTAATCGTCTCATTGGATTACGTAGTTCGTATAGAGGCATCAGTATTAAATTTAAACTGTTTAATCAGTTCTAAAGAACTAGTAGCTGCTTTAATTGTTAAAAAATCAACACCGTTTATCAGTGTCCTATAGGAGACACTTTATAGGCTTTTAGCAGAAGAGTTGAGAGGACAAACTGAATTCTGAGAGGGTTGCTTGTGGATGGCTCTTAATAAGTGGGTAGGATCAAGCAAAGTAAAAAGTAGTGTTTTGTTTTTTTAGGGCGGTAGAAGAGACTATTAAGCTCTCAATTCTGGGTTTGTCATGGAGCAGGATTATCAAGTAAGCCAGATAACTTTGAAAAAGATTAAGCTAAAACTAGTTGAATTTAAAACTATTATTATTGAATATTAGGTTTAGGAATGTGATTTTGTCATACATATTGGTAATTGTTCATTATAGGCAAAATATGCAAAAGTTCTTCCATGATATTTTTGTGTTATCTGGTGTTAACTGCATAATCCTGCTTTGTGAAATAACCCCCTTGTTTGGCTAAACAAATCCAACACAGCATAATGTAAAAGGGAGAGCCAGGTGACAGGTAGTGCTGGCAAATAGGAAGAGGTGTGTTTGGAATATGTACATTCACCTTTTTGAAGTGTCTGCGACTACAGAAAGACGGGATGAGTCCTCATCATAGGACACAAGTACAATGTCTTTCTGTGAGGCGGACTATCTGTATTCAGTTGAGACAGATCTGTGACTAAATTAAGATTGTTTGTCCCCTTGACAGTTTCTCTATTGTGAAATGTGGAGAAAGAAAGATAACTTTGTTTTCATAAATGATTTGAACCCATCGTGATGGTTGAAATTATGTATTACTGTAAATAAAGTTGTAATTAAAGGCAAAACGGTAAATAAATAAATTTACATTTTGAAAAATACATGTTTGAATTTCCTTTTGCTTCCATGTTATGTAATGTATATTCTTGCCGATCAATATCATCAGCATGCATCAATTCCTGGCTGTGTAGAGGAGTAAACCGAAGCTACACTATATCAGGGATGCTTGTTATTCATTAACCACAATAAAGGTGTAGAGGGAAATGTATTGTCATGTTTGGAAAATAATTTCTGAGAATTGTCTAGTAAGTAGTGACTGACAATATCTATGTTTAATCCTTATAGTAGCAATGGTTGAATCTGCAATGATATATCATTTCTTAATAGTTATATCTTTGGATGCATGCTTCTTTTAAATCATTTTTAGGAGAATCTGAATTAATTAAAAATTTCAGCCACTTTCGTCTAGAAATTTGTGCTCAGTCATTGATCCAAATGTCAACATGCATCCAGCCTGAGGCCAGGTTCAAATGCTAGCTGGTTGTTTGTCACTTTTCATTTTAACTCGACCATGTCACATTTGGACTCTGTAATTTTTATATCTATGGTGGTCAGTTGCTTGTTTTTACTGAATATCCATTCTCATTAGTTTAATATGACAGTATCCAGCTGTCCTAGTGACTTTACTTTAATTTTTTTTATTACATTTATACCTTTCTTGAGACAAATTACTTGTGTATTCTCTAAATACAAAAATAGTGTCTTCAGAAGTATCTTGTTAAAAATTACATAAATATTTTGTGATGTTGGTAAAATCATAATTTGGTCGTCCTCGGATGAGAGTGACAACGGAGTCTCCAGTCTTCTCGGTCGTCCATACATCCAGCAAGCTCCACAGAATTCTCCACTCCTGCATCTCTCCTAAGCACGTCCACGTATGTCTGCGTGGGACGTCCTTGTGTTAGATGCCCCTGTGATGGATCCCACAGCACCATCCTGCTGACTGGAAGCTCTGTCTGGAAAGTTTCATCCTCCTGGCCGCCACTTTCTCACTCAGCCTTGGTAGCCCCCCATACAGCTGCTTGTTGGTAACATGCTCGTTCTGGTCGATGTTTAGCACTGCACGCAGCATTCTGGTGTAGCACCCATTTATTGCACTACCAAAGGACCTAGCATGTCCTCCATGCTCTGTAAATAACTTATGTACAAATACCGAGATGCCCCACTAATAGCCACTATGTTACCTGTTTATTGCACAATGTTTTATTGGATTCTATATATGTTGTACTACTGTATTGCACATCGTTGCGGGCAAGACCACCCGCATTTCATTGTATACTTGTATGCCGTGACAAATAAAACTCTTGACTTGACTTGATTTACCCATTTGGTAAAATACTAATTATATGTTATTATTATTATTATGATGACCTTTTCCCCCCCCCCCTCTTTTCACTAATTTCTCAAGCGGTCAGAAATGGCTCAAATCTATATAGCATCAACCCAAAACATCCTGCTGCCCTACATTTTGAACATTTGATGCAAAATTCTTAACACAATGTTTATTATGAATGGCCAGCATATTGACACACATTGTTAAGAAATGTGTTCATTAAGATCCCCTCCACTGTGATGGTCATAAGATCCCCCATCCTTCACTGTGATGGTCATAAGATACCCTGACTAACCCCCCCCCCCCCCCCTAGTCTCTGCTGTGATGATCATAAGATACCCTGACTGACCCCCCCCTAGTCTCTGCTGTGATGATCATAAGATACCCTGACTGACCCCCCCCCCCCCTAGTCTCTGCTGTGATGATCATAAGATACCCTGACTGACACCCCCCCCCTAGTCTCTGCTGTGATGATCATAAGATACCCTGACTGACCCCCCCCCCCCCAATAGCCTCCACGGCGATGGTCGTGCTTACTCCGATAGTCACGATCTTGGTGTTTGCAAATCTTGTTGTTATGGGAATTGTAGCAACTCATAAATAATGTTGCACAATGTCATTTTATTTATTCATTTATTTGTATTTATTTATTACTAAACATTCAAAGCAATGATTTTCAAATAACAGCTACATAAAATAGAGATTTAAAATGTCAACAAAGAAGCCGTGGCAGGCCTACATATGTCAGATGTGTATAATACAAGTTTACTAGAAGATACTTACAGTCTGGCGTGTCCTTCCGCGTTGCTCTGATTGGCAGGTGGAGGGCGCGCCCATGCACAAAATAACTGCATGGGCTGCTTTTGGGGTGAATGCCTGCTCCCTTCTGCGCATGTTCTATATGGCTTTTATCATTTTGGTCTGATCTTGGGCATGGTGACACAACACAAATATAGTAGTAGTAGTAGTACAGTAGTAATGGTGGCAGTAGTACAGTTAGTAGCAGCAGTAGTATTAGTAGTATCTTGTTTTCAATACAAAGTTGTTTGCACACCATCCACGCTGATTTCTTCCAGTCTAACCTAGTTACATTTGGAATAAATCATTTTCCTTCAAGTTCCACGTGGCCAACACCAGATGTCAGTAGAACCAAAAATGCCTACATGATTCCAAGGCATAAATAGAAAATAAGTTGAGCGCTGACAACTTCTATATTCTAGGGTTTACATTTTACGAATCCTATTTATTTTAAGGGCTCGGTTTGTAGGCTGTATTAAAAAAGGCTTCACTTTTTCTAAATATCTATTGATAAATTGATTGATAAACGACCAAATGTTAAAGACACGTGATGAACGTGTGTGTCCGGCTGCTGCTATGCATTTTCAAACTCGCATCCCCAGACAGTCCCTCTTCCAGCTCGCAGCCACCGCAGCAGCGCAGCAGGGGTGTCAGTAGATGAGGATTGTGCTCACATACGCATTCACTGCGCACGCAAGCTCTGTGAACAGAGTGCGATACATAATTCAGTCCCAACCAGGGATCTTTCAGGCAGCAGCCAGTCGTTCCCCTCCTCTCACAACGAAGAACTGCAGCCAGAGAGAGAGCCTCTCTCCGCCTATGGACTATAGCGCCGATGATGCGACCTGTTATTCCTTCAGGATGGCATGGCAAGGTTGAAGAATCAACCTTGATGGATCTAACAGCGCACAGGACACATGCGTTTTAATGAAGGTAACCCGTGCCTTGCAGAGGGTGGGGAATTGTAGATAGACCGACAACAGACGGAGGTGGTAGACGTAAACATTGCCATGCCCTGCCTGACCACCACCACCTCCGTGTCAGGGACGCAGAGGGCTCGATGAGAAGGGACTCGAAGAGGGTAGAGGAGGAGAGATGCTCGCCTTGACCACCAGTTATACCCGTTATTTAGGAGAGTGTCATGTTGGAGCAAAGATGAAGTTGTGCCCTGGATAGGAGCTGCGGCTGGCTACGGTCTGTAGTGCACCCCGAGTTTGCTTGTGTCTACGGGACTGGATCATCCTCCTCCATAACAGTTGCGGCCATGCTGCAGTCAGCATCCTCCGAGCTGTTCCCGACCTGAGGTTCATGGGGAGGGGGTTGAGCAAAACACATTTAAGAAAAAGTTTAAGGGCAATTTGCTCTGGAGTGTTTTGGGATGTTATTTTGTAGTCTATTCGTTTTATAAATATGTAATTTTCTACGTTTGGATACCACCATTATCGTTATTATTATTATGATTATATCATTACATATCATGTCTTTAGTTGACGTCGGACCTGTATGCTGGCAGGTGCATGTGCTAGGCCTAAACACCTGAGAACTGATGTTCTGTTGCTTTGGGTGATTCATATCTGGACTAGTGTTTCATCATTGGAGACTTTAATAAGGTGTGGCTAACGGTAGTCTTATCAACTATCTCTCAAATAACTAGGCTAAATCCTTTGGTCCATCATACAAAACATTAACACAAAACTATGGGCGCCAAGCAAGGCAAAGGCCAGGAGGCTGGAGGGCCCAGTCCTCAGCACAGCTGGAAGCGGACACCCACCAAGGATCGGAGTGACATCTTGGCCTCTTTCATGCTGAAGTCTGGGGATCGGCTGAGCCGTGGTGGGACGCCACCTCCTTACCAGCGCCGGATCAGCATGATCCAGGACATGATGCTGATGGCTAAGCAGGGCAAACAGGACGAGGCTACCGAGATGCTCAAGACACTCCGACAGGTGTGTTTTGTCTGTCTGTCTGTCTGTCTGTCTGTCTGTCTGTCTGTCTGTCTGTCTGTGTATGTCTCACTGTACGCGTGAGAGATTATTCACGAGTATGATAAATGCCTTCACTGGACTCAGATTGATCTATTCCAAATATTACACTTGACTCTACCCTCAAATATTACACTTTATACCAACCGCTGAAGTGCCCTTGAGCAAGGCCCTTAAAGGGGAACTCCACTATTTTGGGAAATTAGCTTATTTAACATCTTCCCTGGAGTTAGACAAGAAGATACATACCTTTTTTGTCTCTGTGCGTGCATTTTAGCTTTGGGAATAGACGCTCCGTTAGCATAGCTTAGCTTCATCACTGGAAGTGAGGCAGGACAGTAGCCTTACAGTGCCTTACAGTGTATTGCAAGGTCTGACATTGACCAAATTTGATATGCATGACCTTGGTGGGCTCTAGGTCAACTCCTGAAAAGGGGGTCAATGTCAGACCTTGCAATCAAAAGTTAGGGGGCGCACTGAAATTATGGCAAGGGTTATTAGCCCCCTAACTTTTGATTGCAAAGTCTGACATTGACCCCCTTTGCAGGAGTTGACCTAGAGCCCACCAAGGTCATGCATATCAAGTTTGGTCAATGTCAGACCTTGCAATACACTGTACGGCACTGTAAGGCTACTGTCCTGCCTCACTTCCAGTGATGAAGCTAAGCTATGCTAACGGAGCGTCTATTCCCAAAGCTAAAATGCACGCACAGAGACAAAAAAGGTATGTATCTTCTTGTCTAACTCCAGGGAAGATGTTAAATAAGCTAATTTCCCAAAATAGTGGAGTTATCCTTTAACCCCCAACTGCTCCAGTGGAGTTGCTCAGTGGCCAAGGGTGTCAGACTGTTGTTATACTCCCAGTTGTGAATCGAACGGTGTGAATGTGAAGCAGGGCGTTGCTGAAAAAGCATTTGTGCTCAGCGAACCTACGTAAATAATACAGCTTAAGAAATATACGGACTCCCCATATAGGCCTCCCAATCTCTCTCTTTCCCCATCATCACTTCCTTTAATTACCTTCCTTTCTCCTATTATACGATACAACATTTTTATTGTCACTGTACTGCTGTGTTTGGGTGTGTGTTGTAGTGGGTGTGTGGGTATATGGTATGTGTATATGTTCATGTTTGGGTTTGATTGATTGAAAACTTTATTAACAGATTGCAGAATGGGTACAATACAGTACAGCTCAATACACACAATTGTTAAGGGGATGCAGACCAGAGAAAGACTTTCGTCTTGTTTACATCAGGGTCCCCCATTTTCAATTCATCATAACATATATGACATACACGACAGACAGTACTGCTACATCTATACATTTATGACATACGTCCAGATTTACAAATACAGTACTGTTTGTGATACAAAAAGAGTCTGAAAAAAGAGAGTATACATTTGACGTAGAAACTGTACATTGGAGGAGTTTGGGGTTGGGTAGGTGGGGGGGGGGGGGGGGGGGGTTGGGTAGGCGGGGGGGGGGGGGGAACTGTACAACTGTACAAGCAAAACTGTACATTAGAATATTGACAAAACCATACTTGGTTCCAAGAAGAGGGTCTTGTGTATTATTGGGTTAGGAGTCGGACATTTACTGTACATTGGAGGGGGTTGGGTTAGGTGTGTGTGTGGTTGGGGGGGGGGGGGGGGGGGTGTCAGGCCATGTTCAACAGCTTTGAGGATGAAGCTGTTCTTCATTCTTGTGGTGCATAGCGTGTTCTGTCCTTTATTGCCTGACGGAGGGGAGTAGTTTTGAAGAGCTGGTGGGTCACGGATGATGTTGCAGGCCTTGCCCTGCCTGACTGACTGAGGCCCTGCCCTGCCTGACTGAATCAGTTAACAATTATCCTAATCAAATGTATATTAATATTGCAACATGAAAGAATGCAATCTGGTAGACATGCATGCTGGATGTATACTGTATTATATGAATGGCTGTATTTCGATGGCACTTTCCTAGTACTAGTAGTACTTGTCACTCAAATCGCTTTAAAATGAAATGACTGCATACATTCTTCAGTATTTGTGGCCCCGGCCCAGTGGGAATAAAACCCCTAACCCTGGCAGTGTTAGTGCCTTGCTCAGAGTGCCAATAACTCTGCCCAAGGAGCTACACAGGACCCCAGTCCTATGAGGGTCTGCTCATCAGTGAGAAGTCCAATAGGAGATATTCTCAGAATGCACCATTGTACAGCTACTACAAGTGTTTAAACGGTAATGGAGACTTAAAGCTGGACTTGAAAAAAAGAGCTTTATCACAGGTCATGTCACAACTGCAATATCCTTTTTAGACAATTCTTATCTCCACCAGACGGAAGCTTGGGAGGAGATCATGTAATCAGTTGTGTGTGTAAGTCTGTGCGTGCGTAATTCTATCTGTTCACAGCTAATCTCACAAACTACAGGCGCAATTTGGATGAAATGTTGGTCATAGGCTGACAGCAGGCCAGGGACCTGGGCCCCGTTCCCCGTACCTGGATAACTGAGTTAGCCGGATAACTTTAACTGGATAACTGAGTTAGCCGGACTTTCCGGTTCCCCGTACCTGGATTTTCCAAATCACCATGACAACAGATCCAAAAGTTTGAGCCTGGTCGAAAGCAGAGTTTAAGTTCAAGTTAGCCTGAACCATCGCCACGCCCCCGCAAAGAAGTGACAGCCCGTTTCCTGAAATTATTCCCACAGTCTACGATCTGCATTATACCATTCTGAATTACGTTTTTGTGCTCCATTCTTCCAGAGGGGGCTTTTGAAATGTAAAATAGACCCAAAATGCTGATACTAAATTCACTTTGTCCTAAATAATGCACGTTATATATACCGTGGCGCTCGCTCGTGCGATGTACACATTATGTGGTTATTTTAATTGTAACTGGGATTAAGATGTCTGATGAGATGCGCTGTTTGACGGATTTGAGAAATTGAATGAGCCGTTGACGTCACATTAATGAATGAGGATAAAAAAAAAACTTCATTCAAAACAAAGAATATTCTAAACACGGGTCTCTCGTTCATTAATGTATAAACAATGAATTTATCCCATCTGGCACAGTGGCTCAGCGGTAGTGCTCAATCCTGGCAACCCGGCGACCGGGGTTCGAAACCCCGTCTTTCCAATATAAATTTTTGGAATATAATATTAATGATTATACGCAAAGGTAGCATAGTTTTAAGTTAAAATATTATAAATCTACATGCATTGAGGATGTCATTCTTTATATAGCTCTCAACGTGCATCAAATTGAATTATTCCTATATTGCAAAAAGAAGGAGACGACTGGGTCTCGAACCCCGGTCGTCTGCGTGAAAGTCAAAAGAACAACCCGTTAGACCACAGAGAAGATAAGAAAAAGATCGACCATACATCAATCAATGGGTAAGGGAGCCGTATCGTTATTCTGTATAACAGTTTTACTAATTATTTTCGCTAGCAAGATCTCATTTGATTATTCAATCCAGCAGGCAAGTTTAAAGAAATATAATCTGATTGATTGAGGTAATGAGGGACTTGAAATTAGCCTATAGATAACGCATTTAACTTGTCGGCGAGGCGATTGAGCCGTACTGCAATATGTTAATAAAGTTCTAAATCAATTAATCAATCAATGCCGCTAGAGAATCAGATTCTCTGCTATCGATACGTGCTGGCTTTTCAACTGAAGCGGCCGCGCGCATTTAGCCTGGGTCGCAAGTCTGGCTTGAGTTAACGAGACTGAATCCACCTTCGAGGAACAGGAAAATCCCGGCTTCAAACATCGGGTTAACTGAAGCTGGATAATGACATCTTGATCGACTTAGTTGAACCAGGTACGGGGAATAGGGCCCTGGATTCTGTAATACCTTTCTGATCAGTTAATGACAAGTATTTTATTTGCCATCATTTCCATCATTGTCCATTGAAATACATAATTTCAGTATGAAATTACACCCTTTGAATGCAAGAAGGCGATACTAAACAGGTCCACTGGTAATTAGCTCTCTGGCACCTGTTTACAGCATGATATATTGTCATTGATATACAGTGCCTATGCATTCAAAACATTTATTATTTAATTTCCATCATTGTCCATTGAATGAAGCCCCACCCTCTTTCATATCTCATGGACCGTTTGTCTTAGAGACTTATGGAAAGTCTCAATGAACTTAAAGGTTTATTCCACCCATATAATTTAAAACGTTTATTCCACCCACATCGTTTTTAAGGTTTATTCCACCCAAACAGTTAGTGTGATAGTTTAATAGTGTACTAGTGCAATAGTCTGCTAGTGTAATAGTATAATAGGAATAATTAGTGATGCACCGATGTGAAAATTGTGGCCGATACCGATAACCGATATTAATATTGCTGTTCTGGCCGATACCGATATTTACCGATGTCGATATCTCTGTATAGAAAACACTTTTTTATGATAATCAAATAAAGAGCTATTTTCCAAAACGCAATTTTTTTTTACTTTTGTAACTTATTTTCAGAAATGACTGATATTTTGAAACTATTTAAGGCCAAAACATGTAAAAAGAAGATTTTTTTTTTTTTTTTTTTTTTTAAATATCGGCCCTATCTTGATATCGGTCCGATACCGATGTGTAAAAAAAACTGCCATATCGGCCGATATTATATCGGTAGCCGATATATCGTGCATCACTAGGAATAATGCAGGGAGATGATCTGCTCTCATTGGTTTATGTTGACCTCATCCCCCACACTTGAATCCCAGGGCCACTAGAAAATAAATGGGTGGCTGCGCTGCTACCAGGTGCTACCTTTCTAGTCATTTAATTGTTTGAGACAATTAAAGAATATCAGGATGTAATATACTTACTTACTTACTTACGCCTGCTACCCCTTCTGGGGCATAGGCCGTCAACAAGTGATCTCCAAGCATCTCTGTCTTGAGCTGTTCTCTCCAGTTGGTTCCAGGTCATCTTCATGGATGTAATATAGTATCTATTATATAATGTGTAATTGTAACTGAGGGGTACAATTCCCTGACTGTATTGAGAGTATGGTATTATTAAACCACTACTTAGTTATGTACTTTAATTACTGGCCATACAGTACATGATATATCTGGTGAACACCCACACAAGAATACGGCAATGACAAAGAAAGTTCTAGTTAGAGGTATTTATTATTATTAGAGCAGCAACGGTAGGTTACAGATTGAGAATTATAATTGCGCTTGTAAGGCGAAGAACACTTAAAGTAGGTCAAGAGCGTAAGTCCATGAGAATAGTAAGATGGGTATAACTGACGCCACCTGTAGCATAGTAATTGCATAAGGCACACTCGTAGTCCGCTGGAGACACTAGGGGGTTCCCTCCGGTTGTAAGCCGGCAGGGTAGAGGAATGTTCGGGAGCAAAGTCTGGATCAACGCGGAATAACGAGGCTCCAGATACAGGAGCCAGTGCAGTACTCCCTTGGTCCTTAGACAAAGCAACAGCTATAATCCAGTATGCACGACAGCATGGATGAAAGCTAGCCAGCCTCTGGTCCTAGAGGCGGGCTCGAGGGTGCTCCTCACAGGGGTAGATCCCACACGACAGTGGGGTAGACGGTTCTCTGCTCCAGCAGCCACGGTACCAAAGCAATATAATCCAGCCGGAAAAGGCTCTGCATTCGCCGGTGTAGGTTCTCTGGTGTACATATCCAACGGTTCTCATCTAGGACTCCTCGGGTGGTGGCGCGAGTTTAGGCCGCCCAGCCTGGCTGGATAAGTGCACTAGCTATAGGTACGACGAACCGGTGGTAATGCTGGTCACTGAAGAACGGTAGCCGCACGATACACTATAAATAATAGACTATTACTTCACAATAGAATAAGTCGAACTCGACGATACGGCGTTAAACTCTGACACTTTAGCTATATATTTGCATGCGGTTCTCAAGGCTCTATTCAGGGGCAAAGAGGCCCACTTCACGGCACGTTGTATCGTGGTGAAGGCTTCAACGTTTAGGATACTCTACTGCTGTATCCACCTGCGACGTATTTATACGTAAAGTGAATAATCTAGTGCCAACCTCAGTTCTGTCTCGTATTACTGCGCAAACCTGGACATGTTGAGACATGCCTTGGCGTTGTCTTTGAACTTGCCATTGGGGGTATGGCCGTTGGCGCCTAGGGGTCGCTGTCCAATAGGAGAACGAGTATTATGGTCTGGTTTGTACCTAGGTAAAGGGATATTCCGTGTATATATACAAAGAATATACAAGGGATATCAAACGATATACAAATATTATACATGGGATCTCAAGCAATAAATATATATATTCGGTTTAATCTGACCCTTTGTAACAGCCGCCTCCTAATTAGTCCGCACCTAATTAGATAAGCAGAGACAGATTAACCGTCTTGTCAACTACTCAATGTCCGTTGTGGGGAGTAGGGCAATTCACAAAGTCAGTGGGTCATGGTCGTCATCAAGGGAGTCAGGGAGCCTTGGCAACTCTATCAGCCTCGCCACGGGTCGGGTGTATGTCCGTCCCTGGACAAGAACTTCTGCCGCTCTGACCTTTCCGTCGGCACCAGTGATCACTTTGCTTACGCGACCGGCCGGCCACATAGCTCGGGGTAGTGACTGGTCTATGATCTGACGACTGTGCCCTCCGTCAAGTTGTCTCTATCTTTTACCCATTTCTGGCGGGTCTGTAGAGACGGTAGATAGTGGAGGAGGAAACTGTTCCAAAACTTGTCAGCCAATACTTGACTGTACCTCCACATTCTTCGGCCGTTCGCTTCCTCAGGTCTGTACACCGTCTGTGGGAGCGCGGGGTCCAGCCGCCCCATCAAGAGAGTGTTGGGGGTGACTGGGTCGACATCTGCTACATCACTTGAGACGTAACCGAGGGGCTTTGAGTTCAATACTCCCTCGATCTCTGTGAGGACTGTCGTGAGGACTTCTTCAGCCACGGTCTGGGCCCCAAGCACGGCGTACAGGGCTGTCTTTATTGAACGTACTTCTCGTTCCCAGGTTCCCCCGAAGTGAGGGGCGTTCGGGGGGTTAAACTGGAAGTCAATCTGAGAGGGAGCGAGGTGGGTCTTAAGTTCTGGGCCCATAGCTTGGAAGCTCTCTCTCAGCTCTCTTTCTCCGCCCTTGAAGTTTGTCCCGTGATCAGACAATAATATAGACGGTTTTCCTTTCCGCGCTGTGAATCTCCGGAAGGCCATAAGGAATGAGTCCGTACTCATGGTTGGAAGGAGTTCTATGTGCATTGCTCGGGTGGTCATGCATTTGAATACAATGCCCCACCTCTTCTCCGTCCCTCTTCCTTTCTTCACGTACAGCGGGCCGAAGCAGTCCATGCCGGTGGAGTGAAAGGGCTTGTCGCCAAGTCGGAGGCGACAGGGAGGCAGGTCAGCCATCCTGGGTAACTGGGGCTGTGCTCGCCACTTGCGACAGTCTAGACAGGTCCGCTGGAAGCGTCGTACTGCTTCTCTTCCTTGCAGTATCCAATAGCGACGTCGGATCTCAGCGAAGACTCTCTCTGCCCCAGCGTGGTGCACATCCTCGTCGTATTTCTTTATGATGAGCTCTGTGACCTTGTGTCGGCTGTTGAGAACTATAGGGAACTTGACGTCGTCCGTTAAGTCCGGGGCCCGTCTCAGACGACCACCCACTCTGATGAGGTCATGGGCGTTGCGCTCAGGGGCCAAGTGGAGCAGTCTGCTGTCTGACGGGACTGGCTTTGATCCCTGCAGACAGTCTAGCTCGTCGGGGAACGAGTCTCTTTGGGCTCGCTGTAGCAGAAGGAGTTCTGCTTCTTCGTAATTAGCTGCATTAATGTCAGTAGTGGAGGGAACCTCAGGGTGGTGCCACAGGAATGTCTTTAAGGCCTAACAAAATTAATAGTTGGTTTCAGGTTGCCGACCGACCCTGCCGATTTAGGTGCGACCCAATATATTTTATGAGTTTAAAAAAAAAATTATATAAAAAAAAAAAACTTTTTTATTTTCTTTTTTTTTTTGAATAAAGTTTCATAGAAATCTTAGTCAAACATTTAGTATTATGGATATTAAACATGCTGGCAGAGTACATGCATCCATGTTGTTGTGAAAATTTTAATTAAATAAAGAAATTCCCTATCCATAGTCGCCGTGGGAAAGAATAAAATAAAAAAATAAAATAAAATAAATTCCCTACCTACCCATGGCCAAACTGACAACCAACCTGAAACCAACTATTAATTTTGTTAGGCCTAACTGCGCACTCTCAAGGGTGGGGCAGTCGTCTATGTTAGGGTCGGTGGGGACTGGTGTGTGCGTCAACCCACAGAACATAGATTTCTTCATCTCTGCCTCCTCTTGACTAGCCTCCCGTGGGGTGGGGTTAGGCCACTCTTCTTCCGGGAGCTTGAGGAACTCGGGACCGTCACTGTAGATATTGTGACGTGTGAGGTCATCTAGGGACATCCCCCGTGTGATGACATCTGCTGGGTTCTGTTTTGTGTCCACGTACCTCCAGCATGCTGATTCTGTTAGGTCTTGGATCTCTGTGATTCTGACTCCCACGAAGACCTTGTATCTACACGAATCGGACTGGATCCATGTGAGTACGGTCATGGAGTCTGACCACAGGATTGTTCTTTGCACCGGGATGGTGAGTTCACGTTGGATTAACGTGGCGAGTTGCGCGCCTACTAGGGCTGCGCAGAGCTCTAGACGCGGGATCGATTGTTGCTTGCGGGGGGCTATCCTTGAGCGAGCCAGGATGAAGGCGGTATGTATTTCTCCTCCCTCCTCTCGGGCCCGCAAGTAAGCCACCGAGCCGTAGGCTACTTCTGAGGCGTCGCTGAAGACGTGCAGGTCCATCTGGCACGTCTCCAGCCGCACTGTGGGTGGGAAGTAGCTGCGGCGTATGTTGACACCTGGGAGCGAGTTGAGTTCCTTTTCCCACTCTCTCCATGTGGAAGCAAGGTGGTCGGGTATGGGGTCGTCCCAGCCCTGTTCCTTGTCCCACAGCTCTCGCACAATCATTTTTGCCCTGGTGGTGTAAGGTAGGATACATCCCAACGGGTCATATTGTCTGGCGAGTGTTCTGTATACACTCCGTCTGGTGGTCGGTAGTGAAATCGACCTTCCCTGCTCCTTGGTCAGGGGTGTGTGTCTGTAATGGAGCGAGTCTGTTTTGAAGCGCCAGACTAGTCCTAATGTCATTTCTTGGGCTTCACCTGGGATGGTCGCCATCCAGGTCTCGCTGCTTGCTGCCTTGTTCTCTGGGGAGAGGCTGCGCAGTACTTGAGGGTCGCTGCTGGCCCACTGCCGGAGATCAAAGCCGCCTTTGATCAGGGAGGCGCGGAGCTTGAGTAGGAGGGCTTCGGCTTCTTCTGGCGTCGAGACGCTTTGCAGACAGTTGTCCACGTAGAAACTCCTCTCTACACTTTGTCTGACCTCCTCGTCAGCTGCTGGGTCCTTTGCGACATGTTTTTGCAGTGCGAACGTAGCACAGCATGGGCTGCATGTGGTTCCGAAAGGGAGGACCTCCCATTGGTAGATGGATGGTTGCTCATCCCCGATCCTCTCTCTCCATAAGAACCGCAGCAGGGGCTTGTCCTCTTCCACTAGTCGCACCTGCAGGAACATCCCTTTGATGTCGCCGCTGATGGCCACCTTGTCTTGGCGGAAACGTAGCAACGCGCCTAGTAGAGAGGGGCCGAGTGTTGGGCCGGGCAAGAGTTCTTTATTCAGATTCTGTAGTCCGATCTGGTAGCTGCAGTTGAACACAATACGATCCTTGCCGTTGTGGTGGACCTTGTGGTGGGGCACGTACCATGATTCGGTCGTCTGATCGGCCTCTTGAATGTCAATTTTCTTTATGTGTCCCGCTGTGATTAGCTTGTCAATCTCAGCGCGGTACACAGTGGCTTGAGTGGGGTCTCTGGCTAGACGCCGCTCGGTGTTCAGTAGATATCGCTCCGTCGCTTCTTTTGAGGCGTGGAAGGTGGGCATACCCTCTCGCCTCAAGAGTGGAGTTGCGTATCTCATCACTCCATTGACCTCGACTCTCTTTGTCCTCTGCTCGAGGAGGGTTATGGCATAAGTGTCTTCCTTTGAACGAATGAGTTTTTTTTCATTCTTAAAGGGCATTGTGTCTAGTGTCCATAGCCTCTCGACGTGCTGTAAGAGGGTGGTGTCTTCTTCTGTCATTCTGGAGTGGAGGCAGCGAGTGGCTGCTGGTCGGTTGGGAGACCTGGAGAGGGGGCCTTGTAGTGTCCATCCTAGGCGGGTCTCGACTGCTGCTGGACAGCCTCTGGGCCCTATGTGGACCCGGTCCGTTGGGACGATGAGGTGTGCGTGGTCGGATCCTATGAGCAGGGTCGGGGTGGCGCCGTCGATGAGCGGTATAGGTAGTTGACGTAGGTGCACGTATTTTTCCATCAGCTTGGGGATGGGGTAGGTGTACTGTGACAGGCCTATGTCTTGGCTGGTGAAAGCGTTAGTAATCCTATACTGCCTCTCGGGCTGCCCGCTTGCTGCAATAGTGAAGGAGACGTTTTCACCCTTTATTGTCTTCAGGTCTCTTCTTATAGTACGAATTGTCATTGTTTCTTCGCTCCCCCGCAGACCCAGCCGGGCTGCAGCGGATGCGAGGAGGAGAGTCTTTTCTGACCCATCGTCAAGGACGGCGTAAGTGTCCATGACCTTGTCCTCGTAGCTTAATATCACTCGGACCACTTTCAAGAGCACTCGGGAGCTTCCGCTGCTGGCGGGGTCGATATACATGACGTTTACTCTGGTGCTGCTTGGGGGTGAGAGTTTCTTCCTGTTGCTGTCATGCAAGACATCCAAGTGGGCGCCGTCACACCTGCTGCATTTCTTCTTTAGGCGGCACTCGGCTGCCATATGGCTGCGCGCGCAGCGGAAACAGCGGCGGTTGGTTTTGATCCACTGACTCACTTCGTCGGCGGTCATCTTCTTGAAAGTGTCACATTGAGACAGCCAATGTTCTTTCTCGCAGTACTGGCATACAATCTTCCACTTCTCTTTCATCGAGGGGGTGTTGTGGTTCTTGTGCCTCGGTACTGATTCGGCTTGGTGCATAACGGTCACCAACCGGCGGTTATCATTGGATCTCCGAGGTCCATCTCTTGGGCTTGGTCCACTCCGCACGAACGTATCCAGTCGTAGGCTGCTGACTTCTCTCGCGAGGAAGTCGGCCAGGTCTAGGAGGGATGGCTCGGGACCGTCGGGATCACGGTGGTCTCTCTGCCGCCTAAAGCGCTCTTGGCGGGCTGGAGGGAGCTTCTCTAATATTCGTTCTACATTAGAGTTAGCATATAGTTCGTGTCTCCCTTTTTCCTTTTGGGACCCCAGCATCCCTACCAGGGATTGTACCTTGATAGAGAGGTCATCCAATGATCGATTGTCTGTGGCTGGGGTGAGACGGTCAATATTCCTTATTTCTTGTATCACGTAGTCCCATATGCGTCCATAACGCTGGTCGAGGGCTACTAGAGCCGCGGAGTATGGGGTGCTTGAGTTGGAATATGCCAGCGCTATATTATGCGCTCTGGGCACCTTGAGATGCTTGAGGAGGATAGCATATTTGTACGACTCATCAGGGACGTCGGACATCATAGTCTCTAAGCACATCCGTAATTCCGTGTACTGTGCTCTGTCCTCGTGCGTAAAGTCCGGGAACGTCGGTGTGCCAAGGTGCGATGCCATGGATGGCTGGCACATCGGTGATCGTTGGGGGAGAGGCCTCCTGGGCGAGTCTCCCCGTACGTGTTGTCGTGGGCTGGTACTTGGTGGGTACCAGGGGCCGGGTACCCAGGTGCTGTTCCTCGGTGCTGGCTGTGCGTCAAACTCACCCTTGAGTTGAGTCGGGGGTTTGTAGCGCAGTGCCTCGGGGGTGAAGTCTGGGCTGTACTGGACCTCCTGGTCCTGTGGAGTACGTTGCTGCTGGTGGGCTTGACCTTCCTCCTCTTCCTCTTCCTCTGCTAGGTCTTCTAGGTCTTGAAGTCTTCTATTCAGTCTCTCGGCGGCATAGGCCGGCTCTTCCCGGTTGCTGGGTCTCGTATGGACCGGTCGGGGAGGGGGTTCGGAGACGTGGATAGGATCCTTCTGTTGGCCGGGCTCCGGGTCACTTGGTCGGGTAGGGGAAGGTGCCCTAGACCCTTGTCGTGATGATGCCCTGGAGCTCCGTGCGGAGAGAGGGGGTGTCGTCCTGGCAATCAATTGCTCCATTATCTGCGCCTGTAGCCGGTCGCGCTCTGCTTCGCGCTGGATGTGGGCGATGTCGCGCTCTGCTTCGCGCTGGGCTTGGGCTGCGTCGCGCTGTGCATTGGCGGCAGCGCGCTGTGCATCGGCGCGGTCTCTTTGAATGTTCTCTTCCGTCTGGAGGCGTCTGGTCTCCAGGCGGATGCGGTCGTCTTCACTCCTTTGTTGCGCCTGGAAGCGCTCTCGCTGGGTTGCAGAGTGTTCGCGTTCGCTAAGGGCTTGCGCTTGGAGTTGCGCGTGAAGGCGCTCTCGTTGGTCTGCAGATTGTTCGCGCTCACTCAGTTGTTGAGCCTGCAGGCGTTCTCTTTCCATGGTAGAGTGTTCGCGCTCACTTAGTTGTTGCGCCCGGAGGCGCTCTTGTTCCATGGAAGAATGTTCGCGCTCACTAAGCGTCTGTGCTTGGAGTCGATCGCGTTCAGTGGAGGCTGCCAGGGTGGCGATGAATGCCTGCGCCAGCATCTTGTCCGCTTCGCTGGGGGAAGACACTGACGGAGGTGATCGGCTTCTGACAGTGCTCGTTGGAGATCTGTTCTCTTGGCGCGCCCCGAGGTCTATCTCCTGGGCGCGCTTCTCTTCTGGTAGTGGGTCGGGTTCTGTCCCTGGAGCGCTTTCTTTATCCTGGAGCTCTCCGGGGACCGTCCCGTTGACGTTGTCTGGGGGTATAGTCATGTCATGTCCCCCCTGGTCCCCCCCGTGAGCTTGGTCAGTTACGTTAGAACCCACTAGGGTCTCTACTGGCAGGGTCGCCTGGTCGGTAGGATTTGACATGCTTTTACTATCCGCTTTTTCCGCATTTAACGTCTGTATAAAGCTAGGTATTAGACTGACAGCGTATTCCTCTAGGTAGGGAGGTGGCTGACGTCTGCGCTGCGGGCGTTCTAGCTTGGGAGAGCCGCTTGGGGAGTGTTCACCGCTGGCCATGGTTAATATCAATATTATATTTAGATATTACACTGATATTCATCCGGCTCGAAGGACCAATTGTAACTGAGGGGTACAATTCCCTGACTGTATTGAGAGTATGGTATTATTAAACCACTACTTAGTTATGTACTTTAATTACTGGCCATACAGTACATGATATATCTGGTGAACACCCACACAAGAATACGGCAATGACAAAGAAAGTTCTAGTTAGAGGTATTTATTATTATTAGAGCAGCAACGGTAGGTTACAGATTGAGAATTATAATTGCGCTTGTAAGGCGAAGAACACTTAAAGTAGGTCAAGAGCGTAAGTCCATGAGAATAGTAAGATGGGTATAACTGACGCCACCTGTAGCATAGTAATTGCATAAGGCACACTCGTAGTCCGCTGGAGACACTAGGGGGTTCCCTCCGGTTGTAAGCCGGCAGGGTAGAGGAATGTTCGGGAGCAAAGTCTGGATCAACGCGGAATAACGAGGCTCCAGATACAGGAGCCAGTGCAGTACTCCCTTGGTCCTTAGACAAAGCAACAGCTATAATCCAGTATGCACGACAGCATGGATGAAAGCTAGCCAGCCTCTGGTCCTAGAGGCGGGCTCGAGGGTGCTCCTCACAGGGGTAGATCCCACACGACAGTGGGGTAGACGGTTCTCTGCTCCAGCAGCCACGGTACCAAAGCAATATAATCCAGCCGGAAAAGGCTCTGCATTCGCCGGTGTAGGTTCTCCGGTGTACATATCCAACGGTTCTCGTCTAGGACTCCTCGGGTGGTGGCGCGAGTTTAGGCCGCCCAGCCTGGATAAGTGCACTAGCTATAGGTACGACGAACCGGTGGTAATGCTGGTCACTGAAGAACGGTAGCCGCACGATACACTATAAATAATAGACTATTACTTCACAATAGAATAAGTCGAACTCGACGATACGGCGTTAAACTCTGACACTTTAGCTATATATTCGCACGCGGTTCTCAAGGCTCTATTCAGGGGCAAAGAGGCCCACTTCACGGCACGTTGTATCGTGGTGAAGGCTTCAACGTTTAGGATACTCTACTGCTGTATCCACCTGCGACGTATTTATACGTAAGGTGAATAATCTAGTGCCAACCTCAGTTCTGTCTCGTATTACTGCGCAAACCTGGACATGTTGAGACATGCCTTGGCGTTGTCTTTGAACTTGCCATTGGGGGTATGGCCGTTGGCGCCTAGGGGTCGCTGTCCAATAGGAGAACGAGTATTATGGTCTGGTTTGTACCTAGGTAAAGGGATATTCCATGTATATATACAAAGAATATACAAGGGATATCAAACGATATACAAATATTATACATGGGATCTCAAGCAATAAATATATATATTCGGTTTAATCTGACCCTTTGTAACAGTAATAGTACACTTCTTTTTTAGAAGGGCATAGAGAGAGAACAGAAAGATACATAAAATAGAATTATGAGACAATGATAACAAAGGGACAAAACATGTAAGCTAAAATTAAATAGTACATTAATAACTAGTGCTGTCAGGTGATTAAAAAAATGTATCTAATTAATTACAGGATTTGTAATTAATTAATCTAATTAAACGCATTTTAATTGCATAACCATTTTATGCCTGATATTCTATATTCTATAATCATATTTCAAATTGCATGTGTCCGGATGGCAGAATTCAGTACTGTATCTACAAAACCTTCTGTTTAATCATCTTCCATCTATTAATTTGCTTAGATTTTTCAGGTCTGGTCAATTTGAGCATGGTGTTATTCACAGTCAAAGATAAAAAAAATGTATTGATATTCTCATTTGGTTCATTACAATTTACTCAAAATAAAATCTTCATTCAATCAATCACCACGCAGATTGATTGATTGAATGAAAATGTTATTAACAGATTGCAGAATGGGTACAATACAGTATGGCTCAATACACACAATTGTTATGGGGATGCAGACCAGAGAAAGACTTTCATCTTGTTTACATCAGGGTCCCCCATTTTCAATTCATAATGAATTGTAAGTAAGGGTGCAACTTGCACCGTGCAATCCATTCTTTGTGGATCTAGCCCACAGTATTTCTGACACTGTGAATACATTCCCTGAGATTCATAGATGTCCCTAGAATCAGATACCAAGAACATGCAAATAGACCATATAAAAAAAAAGTCTGTAAATGTGTATTCTACATTCGTATGGAATGAATGATAAAAAAAAAATTGTAATTAATTTTGAGTTAATTTTCATAACGCGATAATTTGCTGTGTAATTAATTAATCTAATTAACGCGATAAACTGACAGCCCTATTAATAACACATGACATAGATGTACTATCCTAGAGGCAAATCTTTCATGTGACAAAATGGCATCCAATGTAATAAAAAAAGTCAACCAATGAACTAGATTCTTGTACCGGATCTCCTCTCTGGTAAACAAGAATACCCTGAAGACTCTGGCAGGAGCACTCATTCAAGGGTACTACGACTATGCTTGCACCTCATGGTACCAAAGCACCTTAACACTTCGAATGCCACCCACGAGTTTTCTTGTGTTATTACCCCCCGGGTTGAATGCCCACTCACGAGAATATTCGTTTTATTCGTTTTTAATTTTTATTAGCGATCTGAAATCATATTGCATCAAGCGAGCCTACCGTTGGAGATCCAGTCACCCCAGGCGCTCAGATGTGAAAAAAGCGCCCCCTATCGTCTCCCAGATGGTAAATCACCCTTTTGGATTGGACTCAATGAAAGTGAATGGGAGAAAGGATTTCTGACTCTACATTTTACGTCTCACTCACTCCGGCATCGACCGGCATCACTCCGGAGCCTGAAGAGCAGCGGGGATTATGTGTTCTACTGTATACACAGTTGATCAATACAATGATTGATTTTTTCGAATGGTGATCAGGAATTGGAATAATCCATTTGGATACCATCTGATCTCAGGTAAGGAATCTATGTTATCAGTCTTAGGATAATCAGACTCGTTTTCACGGATATATAAGCGGTTCCCCTATATGTGATATGACTGTTTTGACTGTAAAAGCCATCAGGAAATAAGATCATCGATTATCAGCGCGCGGCACGAGCGTGCGTGCGCACACATATACTATTGATTATCTAGCGTTTATTTGAAAACGTTTCATAAATAGGCAGACAAATGACAACGTTCTAGAATATTACAGTAAAAGGCGATTATCATAGAATGTGGTGTTTTTTCCGCAAAAACAGAGTGATTTTCAAAATGCTATCAAACGGAAATGAAGCGATAAAAAAATAATCTGCTTTGTAGGGGTGGGACGATCCATCGATCCAGATCGATATATCGATCTATTATCAATAATCAAATAGGATCGATGCAACGTAAAAAGATCGATTCATATTGCGATACTCTTATTTTGAAAATCCGGCGACGTCATCGCCCCGCGCCCAGTGTTGTGAAACTCCGTTTAACATCAACAGCACACAGCAGTAGCGTCTAGACCGTCACTAGAGCAAGACTAGTGTGCCTATTCTGTGACCCAAAACATGTCCCTGCTGTTTTATTCTGCAACGGGTCCAATGCATCTAACCTGCTTTGCAATCCTCGCCACTCCATTATGCCCACGTCGCGTTAAAGATAACGTTACAAGCTAACCCAGAGCCATAGGCAGAGAGAAGTGGGGACTGGGAAGGAGGGTGCATTCTCGGGATCTGGCCGGTACTGCACCTTAATACAGCTCTGTGACAGTGAATAGGATATTAATATAGAAAAAAAAGAAAAACAAACCAAAAACAGTGAACAGGAGGTCTATTTGTATTAAAAACATTATTGTTTTTCATTTAAATGTCTGGAAGAGCTCAAAAATAAAAATGTCAAATGATATTTCCATTGCCTTTTTTTGTTGTTGATTTAAATGTTACTGATTGTGTTAAATGAGCATATAATATCGTCTCATATCGATCGCAGGCACCTGAATCGAATCGTATCGTATCGTATCGTGGCAGACTGTGTGATATCGGATAATATCGTATCGTTGTCCAAAGAATCGATATCGTATCGTATCGTGATGAAACTGGTGATTCCCACCCCTACTGCTAGGGATTCCCCGATCGATCGGCCACCGATCGTTATCGGCCGATATTCAGTATAAATATGCGATCGGTGATCGGTGATAATGTTTTATTTTCACCGATCGTCAAACCCGATCACTCGCTGTCGCTGAGTTCTGTCTCAGACACCGGTGGTGCGGCGTCTGCTCTCGAGTCCAGCCCCTCCCGCACGCATGTAAACACGGGTCTAGTCTAGGGAGACACGGGAGGATGGCGTGTCTCCCTGAGCTAACGTTAGCTTAGCTACCGTTACAAAATGACCCAGTCAACTATTCACTTTTAGTTTAATACATGATGAGGCATTGTCTAACCGAACGGTATCTAGCCGGCCAGCTACCGATAGCTCCTGACATCAACAAATGCTCTAGCAAGTATAGTAGGTAGGTATGATACCTGTTAGCTGTTAGCTGTTAGCTCACGTTAGCGCAAGTTAGTTCACTGTTAAAAACGAAATGTCCCATTGAACTAAATAATTCACTGAGGCGTTGTATTAACATTATATATCCGGCTAGCAGTAGCTACAGATAGCTCCTGATATCAATGTCTTATAACACTGATTCGATGCGTATTCGAGCTGAGGGCTTGCTGAGCACAGTTAAGTAACGTTATACCAATAGGGTCCAGGTGCAGCGCCGGAGAATCCTGGCCGTAGCTCGAGGCTACTCGAGTATAGGTCCAGCTGCAGCTCCGGAGAATCCTGGCTGTAGCTGGAGGCTACTAGAGTACACACAGACAGTGGAGCTTGTTGCGTGGTGGCGATGTCTCGCAGATAATACAAGTACAAGTCTAATTATATAATATATATATTTTATAAAAAAAAAAAAATTATATAAAATACATTTTAATTTCTTTTAATCAAAAACGATCGGTATCAGATCGGTATCGGCCGATATGGCTCACGACGATCGGTATCGGTGGCAAAAAACGTGATCGGGGCATCCCTACCTACTGCTTTGACAATGTTGACTGGAAAATGAGTCTTTGATAAGCGACGGGCAGATTAGACACATAGCCATAATTTAAAACATAGATTAGGCGATATTAACGTTAACATTGGAGTGGATTTGGGCATTCAAGGGGGTAAAAAGGAAAACACTGACTTAGGGCTGCAACTAATGACTAATTTGGTAGTCGACTAATCTGCCGATTGGTTTTCGATTAGTCGATTAGTCGACTAATCGAAAACCAATGTAAACAACAAAAAAAAAAAAAACGTATTTTTTTTTTATTTTATTTTTTAATTACCTATCTTTGTGAAAGTGGCTTCTCAGCTCTGGTCCAGCTGAAGACAGAGCAGAGGAACAGATTGGACATTGAGCATGACCTCAGAGTTGCTTGTCTACCATCACCCCAGACTTTGAGACTCTTGTCAGGACCAAACAACAACAACATCATAACATGATGATCCCATAGCAAATTAAAATAATGACTCATGAAACATTTGAATTTGGATCTTTAAGCCACTTTAAATGAAAATGTATTTGAAGAACAATACAGCAATCACTCATAACAAGATAAATAAATTAAATAATACAAATTAAAGTGGAAGTGTACTTTAAATAACTTTTGTTTGCTGTGTGTGAGAGGAGTCCGTGTGTGTGTGTCAGCGTTTCCGTTAGCCGGTAATTACCGGTATTTGACCGGCAAAATCTGTTGAAGTCCGACATATTTAATCTCTCCGGTCTTAATGTCCGGTGAAAATAATTCCCTGAGTCTAAGCACAATTTGATTATTTGAACTGTATTAAAATAGGCTAAAATTAAATAGCCTATGCGATGAACGAAACGATCATTACATTTGTTTCCTCGTTGCTTCTAATAATGACAACGACGTTGTCAGCGAGAGCTTAGTGCTGGGTGTGCGAACTTTTGTGAAGCTGCAGAGCCAGAGCAGCAGCAGCACAATGCAGTATTCCAGCAGTACTCCAATTCAGCCATTTTCAGCCAATGTTGGGTGGGGGGCGCTGCTGTGCGGTTCCCAGAAAAGAGCCAATAACAGCTGAATCAGCTGCTCTGCAGCGCCATACTCTTTGCAAATAAGTCGTTGCGAGGTGGAGAGAGTCGTCACGCAAACCACGATAATGTTGCCGTCTCTCTGCTTTCTCAGTTCTTCGCTTGATATAATTAATACAAATGTCCAATATAACGGAATTCGTTAGCTCATAAAAATGTGATTATAACAGACTGCTGTTTAGTGTCGGACCGACTGCCCACATACGCGGTCTATTTTATTTCAAGTCAGCAGCAGCACGGAGTATCGAGGGACTTATTTTATTTGGAATATATTAATGACTGTATATGCAAAAGTTTTTTTTTTTTTCTTTAATAGTTGTCATACAGAAGTACAGAATACTTTTGTACAAAATGCTTCTTACTGTTGCGCTCCAGAGACTGTGCATGACAAGATAAGTATGAAATAAAAACATAGTAAAAATTAGAAGAAAAAAAAGAGGTCACAGTGTTCAGTTTAGACATATGTACAATGTTCGTAGACGTAGTTACCATACAATATACAATACTGTGCAGTGTACTAATATACAATACTATATAGTGCAAGGCATAAATGGACGAGGTGCAGTTTAGGTACAATTCACAGTAGGTGTACGAGTTGTAGTGCAAATCCTTTATCAATAAATATAAAGTGTAAGTGTGTTTGTGTGATCTAAAGTGTGGAGAGTGGGTGCTGCAGTGTGTTGTTTGTTTGAGTGAGTGTGTGTGTGCGTGTGGGTGTGTGTGCTGTGTGCATTTGATGGTTGTTGCATAGTGATTATTGTTCGTTTAGCGATTATTGTTCGTTTAGCAGCCTGATGGCCTGGGGATAGAAGCTCCTTCTGAGTCTTTCTGTGCTCGCCATAAGACTCCGGTATCGCTTGCCTGACGGCAGCAGTTCAAAGAGGCAGTTGTTCGGGTGGCTCGAGTCCTTAATAATTCTCTTAGCCTAGTTTTAAGTAATAATATTATAAATCTACATGCCTTGAGGATGACATTCTTTATATAGCGTGCCTATCGATTGTTTTAAAGCTCAATAAACTATGACCGGAATTAATCTCATTTGTCCGGTAGATTGAAATCTTGCAGGTCACGGAGACCGGCAACAATTTTTTCTAACGGAAACCCTGGTGTGTGTATGTGTGTGTGTCTTACTCTGATCGCTGTGTGAGTGAGAGGAGTGTGTGTACTGTGTAATTTGTGTGTGTGTCTTACTCTGATCGCTGTGTGAGTGAGGTGTGTACTGTGTAATTTGTGTATGTGTGTGTGTCTTACTCTGATCGCTGTGTGTGAGTGAGAGGAGTGTGAATGTGTGTGTGTCTTACTCTGATCGCTGTGTGTGAGAGAGAGGAGTGTGAATGTGTGTGTGTCTTACTCTGATCGCTGTGTGAGTGAGAGGAGTGTGTATGTGTGTGTGTCTTACTCTGATCGCTGTGTGTGAGTGAGAGGAGTGTGTATGTGTGTGTCTTACTCTGATCGCTGTGTGTGAGTGAGAGGAGTGCGTGTGTAATGTATTGTGTGTCTAGTCTGATCATCATCTCCTGCAGGGGAACAATGTTTTCAATGTCCAAAATTTGCTATGGGATCATCATGTTATGATGTTGTCTGGAACCCTGAGAAGCCACTCTCACAAAGATAGGTAGTGCACAAAAAATAAAAATAAAAATAAATAATTTGTATTTTTATTTTTTTTTAATGACTAATCGACGCAACAATTTCTCGTCGACGATTTTTTATAATCGACGTCGTCGATTATGTCGACTAATCGTTGCAGCCCTACACTGACTGGCTCTCAAAGTGTAAGGCGCTAAAAACAAGATTACAAACATCACAAAACAAACTGGTCAGACAACTGCTTGACCTTACTCCTAAAACCTACCTCACACCTGCCCACTTAGACAACCTAGGATGGCTTAGAGTAGACAACATTGTACAGCAACTTGTACATAGATGTACATAAAAACAGTACATCTCAGAAAAATAAGGAGGGGGAATATAATCACATATGAGGAAATAATATCCTCTTACCACTCCTGCATATTTGGCATAAAACGCCTGTCGATTGCATACCCAAAGTAATTTGAAAGCTATTATTGAACCATTTGTAGCATATGCAATGAGTCTGTCCTCTTTTGAAAGGAAACATTCAGAATTTTCTTCCACAACAGGAACAATCACTCTGAGTGCTATTGTAATAGAGTTACAGAAGTTTGAACACACTGAAATAAAAGTTTGTTTTACTTATGTCTGAATTATTTAGCAACAGATGCCTATTACAGGTTCAAGCTGAGGTATTAGCTGGAAAAACACAATGGGGCCATAGCCTGAAGTCTACAGGTCCAACGTTGATAACAATACCACAGAAAATTAGTGTTTTACACATGTTTTTCTAATGGTATGTATAGGTATGTTTATGTTTACGCGCAGCAGATGTTGAACAAGTCTGGACCGTTTGGCAGAGAAAAACCCTATATCCTGGGAAATATCCCTCATGTGAGATATCGTCGTTTCCAGAATTTCATTGGCTACAAAAATGGTCAATCATTTTCACTGTCAGAGGTGATTGGTCCGGTCACCGGCAGGCGCATACTAGGTCAAGTATAGGGTGTCAATCAATGAATTTTAGCTTTCAACTGATGTATTGGTTCAGAGTAGGGATGCCCCGATCGATCGGCCACCGATCGTTATCGGCCGATAATCAGTATAAATATGCGATCGGTGATCGGTGATAATGCTTTATTTTCGCCGATCGTCAAAACCGATCTCACTCGCTGTCGCTGAGTTCTGTCTCAAGGCCTCTGCATGCTACAGCAAATTCAAAGCAACTTCGACACAACATCGACAAAGCAACGGTGTTGCAGACACTCTACCTTTATGCTTCTGCAAAATCAACGCGCAGCCTATGTAACATTGTACCCCGTATGTAGCTAGGTTCCCTAGATAGATGACGCTTCCCTTCTCAACCAACCCATTGATAAAAGCAGAAAAATAAGCATGATTTTTACTTCCGGGCGGGGGGTTTCAAAATAAAAGAGCGAGTCTAAAAGCACCGTAAATACGTTTATTTTTTACAATATCTAACGTTACACGAACCTAAACTAATCTAAAGTTAGTTTAGGTTCGTGTTAACGTTAGATAATGTACAAAATAAACGCATTTACGGTGCTTTTAGACTCGCTCTTTTATTTTGAAATTCCCCGACCGGAAGTATTATAGTGTCTGTTGCTAACAGCTTAACTTTTGTCAGCAGGTTCTTTGCTTTTTAACGTAACTTCATTCGTTTCCAATGGAGAGGAGAGAAAGACCGGCTCACATGCAGCTCAAACTACCTATTGGAATAAATTAATTGATTGATGTTTAACTTGTCCCTGTGTGTGTCCAGTCATTTCGACTAGCAAACGTTGTATTTAACGTTAAAGTTACCTCAGGATACCATTGTATTTAGTTGGTTAGCTATGTAGCTAATGTGGATAGCATTTTGTATAGCACCAATGCTAGCTGGCTGGCTACAGCTTTATTTACTAAATTATCGAGGCTTTTTTATCGTCAAGGTAAGAGAGGATTTGTCATGATCAACTGAAGGCGTATGCTATGGAACAATATGTGCTTGGGTTTTCAGAAAAAGGCCAGCTATGTGACGCTAATTATTTAGCATCAACGCTGGCTGGCTACAACAATGGCGGATGGTATTCTCTGCGAGACCTATATTATTCTATGACAGCCCCGCCCCCATTCGCTAACCAACCAATCACTGCTACGCAATATCAACACAACGGTTGTTTAGGTTAGATTTTGGAGACATGTACGCAGATTCCTCGCAACACAGTCTACAAGACCCTAAACAACAACCGCGCTGAAATCGCGCTGATGTTGTGTTGAAGTTGCTTTGAAGTTGCTGTAGCATGTAGAGGCCTTCAGACACCGGGTGGTGCGGTGTCTGCTCATCCCTCCAGCCCCTCCTGCACGCATGTAAACACGGGTCTAGTAGTCTAGTGCAGGGGTTCCCAAACTTTTCAGGCCAGGACCCAGAAAATAAGGCGTCAGAGAGCCGCGGCCCAATGCACATCGTCAGGCTTTTTTTTAATTTTTTTTTTGCCAGACGATCGATTTTTTAGGCCAAATATCACTTCAATCCTATTAACACTATGGGTGCCGGAGGTTAAATTCATGCTATACCATGGTTTGCCAGCTCTATAAGTACTAGGGATGGGTACCTTTCACATTTGAACCGATACCGGTACCGGTACCTGTGAATCGATACCGGTACCCAACGGTACCTTTTTTCGGTACTTTAGTCTCAAGAATTTTAATTTACCTACCTGTCAAAAAAAATAATCCAAACTTCAAATAACTACAATTTCGACAGTTTTCGGCTTGTCATTGCTCTGTTGACTGCTTTGTTGTTGAATCAAGTCAAATCCTAGGTAAGCATATATTGTGCGTGTGAACGTTGACATGAAAAAAAAGTAAAAAAATGTTAAAAAAAAATTATAAAAAAATATCTTTTTTATTTTCTTTTTATTTATTTTTCGGTTTCTCACTTGATTCGATACTCGGTAGTACCGACGTGTTTCGGTTCGGTACCTCAAAAGTACCGAATTCGGTACCCATCCCTAATAAGTACCCCTTCTTTGCATGGCTATAACTTTTTAAATTCTATTGCTACATTGCCATTATTAGGGCCCATTCAAAGTCCTATATGTATTGTTCATTGTGTAGCAACGTTAAACGTTTTCATTCACATATTCATAGTAAAGTATGGTCTAATGTATAAGTATGTTTTCATCTCTTTCTGCAGCTTTCTCCAGAACGTGATCTATAGCCCCAAATGCATTATATTGATGATGAAATACAGTTTGATGGCAATCGGGGCGATATAAAAAATTTCAATTGGACGTACTTCTAGAATGATCTACGTATGATCTGATGATGACAGGATGGGCGGGGGATCGTTTATAATTCCGTGGGCAGCGTTATATCATTCATCTAGTGTGGGTCATATGTTCATCATAACAGTTTATATGGAACACGTTCAAGAATAACGCTGAATCTCACCGGATCTTTCTCGCGCCGTTTATCCTGATGAACCATTTCCAGCTTGTATAATACTATATACGTCCAAATCATGTTGTTTATCGAGTTATTGGCAATGGATCGCTATTATATTGTGACGAGCCAGAGTGCCGGCAGCCAAACCGAGTGCCCGGAAGTAATATGGCCGACCAGCACAACCTCCATAGCACTTCCTGTTTGGCGATTGCGCCGATCGGCCACCAGATGGCGCTCCTGAACCGCCAGAGAGCTCAGTGGGTCCTCCTGGTGGATCTCAGGCCAGCGGAGGGGAAATATGAATCCGATCACAGATTTTTGAAATATTGATATTAAAGACGCTGTAAAGCGTCCTTCGGCAACTTGAGCATGGCCGGGAATGACGCTGTAAAGCGTTTCCCGGCAGTTAAAGTGTTAAGTTAGTTCAAGTTAGTTATTCATTTATATGTGCTATTTATGAGAGGGCTAACTTGTTGCAAAATAATAATGATAATAATAATAGCCTCATTAAAATACTATTGTTGCTTCGGTTGTTTTCAGCGTTTTATGTACATAATCTGTTATTTAGTTTGAAATGTTTGTTGAAATAAGTATTTTTTGTTTTTGTTTATTTATTAAGTTAATATAAAACCATATAGTCACATTTTAGAATACAATAGAATAGAATTTTAGAATACAACTAGAAACACTGTCCTGGCCTGCTTCTAAGTTCAGTGGCATGACAAAAAAAAAGAATAATAATAAATAATAATAAAAAAAAACATTTTTTTTTTTTTTTTTTTTTATCATCTCGCGGCCCACCCGTGGCTGCTTGCGGCCCACCTTTGGGTCACGACCCCGACTTTGGGAACCACTGGTCTAGTGGGACGGGACGCGGGAGGACGGCGTCTCCCTGAGCTAACGTTAGCTTAGCTACCTTTACAAAATGACCCAGTCAACTATTCACTTTTAGTTTAATACATGATGAGGCATTGTCTAACCGAACGGTATCTAGCCGGCCAGCTACCGATAGCTCCTGACATCAACAAACGCTCTAGCAAGTCTAGTAGAGACGTGTATGATACCTCAGCTAGCTCACATTAGCGCAAGTTAGTTCACTGTTCAAAACGAAATGTCCCATTGAACTAAATTATTCACTGAGGCGTTGTATTAACGTTATATATCCGGCTAGCAGTAGCTACAGATAGCTCCTGATATCAATGTCTTATAACACTGATTCGATGCGTATTCGAGCTGAGGGCATGTTGAATGTGATATGACCAAAGCACAGTAACGTTATATCAATAGGGTCCATCTGCAGCGCAGGAGAATCTTTGCCGTAGCTCGAGACTACTCGAGTATAGGGTCCAGGTGCAGCTCCGTAGAATCCTGGCAGTAGCTGGAGGCTACTCGAGTACACACAGACAGTGGAGCTTGTTGCGTGGTGGCGATGTCTCGCAGATAATACAAGTACAAGTCTAATTATATAATATATATATTTTATAAAAAAATTAAAAAAAATTATATAAAATAAAATAAAAAATGTTTTAATCAAAAACGATCGGTATCGGATCGGTATCGTCCGATATGGCTCACGACGATCGATGATCGGTATCGGTGGCAAAAAACGTGATCGGGGCATCCCTAGTTCAGAGACACTAAAACAGCGGGACGCTGTCAAACAAGGGCAAATGCGCTGCGACGTGCGACGGACCGCCCTTGGGCCGTCGGAACGTTAAGAATGGATAATAATACATTGAGATACATAGAGAATCTCTAGCAACTGCAATATATATCAGAGCAATTGCAATATTATATTTTGTCCAATCCATACAGTTCAACCCTGTAGTGGTGATACATATAATAGTTCTATATTGTTGGTATAGAATATATGATACAGGGTATATAATATAACTCTTTAATATTCTACTCGGGAAACTGCACCATTATGGCATAAGGGGTCTGGCTCTCAATTGGTTCAGTAGCTATTTACATGGTAGGCAACAGTATGTTGATATTAAAGGCCCACTTGCATGTTGTATTTTTGTTCAATAAACAATGTGACTAGGCCAATGGTGACTTTCATGAAGAGGGGGGAAAAATTTAATCGAAATTGACCCAGTTTTAGCGTTTTTATCAAACATTTTGTCAGCCCAACCACAACCATCACGCACGTGGATATTTTAATCCATGGTTCATAACGAGCGTGTGTCATCTTTTGTTTTTTGATCCACTTTTTCTCCCATTTTCAATTTTTCTCCCATCCCAATTTTCATATTGTCCAATCCAACCCTCCCCCGTCTTTTGAACGTTGTTTCTTGCCTCCCACAAGCCGGCTGCAATGTGGACTAAGTCATACATAGCACGAGTCCCCTCCGATACTCGAGGTAACAGCCGTCGCATCTTTTCACCTGCGCTGCTCGATCTTTCAGCGTTGGGGGTCTGGGCTTTGGAGGGGCCCCGCCCCCGTCGCTTCTTGATTCTACTGCGCAGGCGCACCAACCGACCTGTAGGAGTCGCTGTCCACAACGCCCGATCCCCACCCTTCAGTTTCCCTCCCCGTAATACTGCCAATGTGTATTACTGTGGACGACCAGCTAAACTGAAAGCAATGTGGAGAGCGGGGCTCGAACAGGAGGCATCCTGTTCGAGCCCAGTCTCCAGCATTCGTTGCGAGTGCCTTGCCCACTGCGCCACGTAGCCGCCCTGTGCGCGTGTCATCTTAATGATGACGTCACACCAGGTACAGGGCAGCAGGGGCTCTGAGAATCACAGGCAGGTAGTGGCAGGAAGCAGAGCCTTCTTGTTACTACTACTAGCCGAGGAGCTAGTATCTGTTTCACCTAACACTATTGCTCCGTGATCATAGCCATTTATCTCTAAAGCTAACCACTATTTGTAAAAGCCACAACCACGTTACCATATTTGTAAATACTCATGTAAATCATTGTGTCGTTGTACATATTGTGTATATAACGTTAGTAGCTAAGTTAGCTAGCTAGCATTCCCGAAACTCCTAACATGCCCCGATTTAAAATGGTTCTCTCCTCTTTATATACCTTTGTCCTCACAAACAAAGTATTCTGCCAGGGAACTTATGGACACGACAATAGTAAGTTAGTAGTTATAAGCTGTTTGAGCTTGTAACGTTAACGTTAGTTAGCTATCGTGGTAGCCCCTTTTGTGACTGTGATGCACCGAGTGGGGCTACTAGGGGGATACTATCGTATCAACATGCCGTGACGTGTAGCTTGCTAGCCGGCATGATGCGTGTGCAGTGCTTTGCCCCACAGGTCTGAGAAGAGGACCTGCACATTTTACTCGTTCCCCAAACTCTTTTACATGCCCCGATTTAAAATGGTTCACGACAGTAGACATAATGCTAATGTTAACGTTAGCCAGAGCCATATAGCCAGCTTGGTACTATGAACCAGGGAATAAGGCGACAGCCCACAGACCAGTAGCGCTGCCTAGTGGTACATGTAGTTCTTTTTTTACGACATTAAAAACCTTATAACTACCTTGTTTCAACCAAATATGCAGTTGTAGCTAGGGATGCACCGAAAATTCGGCTACCGAAAATTATCGGCCGAAAATGGTTAAAAAGGCTCTTTCGGCTTTCGGCCGAAAGGGTTTTAGCACCGAAAATATATGACCGAAAGTCAAATAACGTGTTGTTGTGATGACGTCATCAAAACGCGACTACAGACATACCGGTAGCATCATAGATATCTATGGTAGCATGCGCAACATGTAACGTGAGCAGCTTGGCAGCTCTTCCTGCATTCTACAGCCTGTGACAACTAACTCCTCTTGGGAGTAGGGATGCCCCCCGAAACCCGGTTCTAAACTAAATTAGAAAAAACCGGAGTATTGATCAGCTCCGACGTTAACGGTACTGCCATCAGTAGTCTAGGAGCGGATTAGCTACGGAGCTAACAGTGTACCATCCACCTGTGACGCAACGGTGGCAGCAACAGTGGACACTTAGTAATGTTAACGTTATGACGAGTTCATACTACACTACACGTATGAACTCGACATAACGTTAACGTTACTCCGTTTAAATAAAGTGTTTAATTAGCAGCAATCCGTTGTTGAAAATGTATCGTTAAACCGAAAATGGAAATGCGAGGACAGGAAGTCGTCATCAATCGTTGTAGTCTTTTAGTCTTAACAGTCTGGAATTAATGTATGCATTCAAAAGTGCTGAATAAATGTTTTATGGGCCCATAATAGTGATTATTAATATTATTTAAGTTAAGTTTAGCCATAATCATGTCTTTTGCCATAATCAGGTAGCTAAAAAAAAACACATATATATATATATATTAATCATTTTCGGCCTTTCGGCATTCGGTTTTCGGCCAACTGTTTCCTATTTTCGGTATCGGTTTCGGCCAAGAATTTCCCATTCGGTGCATCCCTAGTTGTAGCTGGTCCATCAAAGTCTCCGACGATTAAACCCATTTGCGTCTTGTAAGGCGTCCATTTGGATCAAGGAAATAGCTTTCTGCACTCGTCAAACTCCATTGTAGTGTATCAGAGGTAGGGGAAAGTTACCTGAAGTGACGTCGCAGCCCTGATAGCGTCTGATAAGCTTTTTCATTGGCTCCATACATGTTATTCGTGCGTGGACCTTTTTAACCCTTTCTGAGTGGAATTTCCGGCGTCAAATGGAAAAAAAATCATAATGAAATTAGATACCAATGATGTAAACTACCCATAATTGAAGAGTAGGGTTTAACCTGCAAGTGGGCCTTTAACAATCACAAATCAATAAAAATGGACATCAAATATGGGGTCCCCCAGGGGTCAATTCTAGGGCCTTTACTATACTCGTCATCACTGTAAATGAGGGAAACCTCAGTGCTTTCACGAGTATAAATAAAGGTTTGAAATGAAATTCATCCTGTATACTGTATAAATGATTTTCAGAAATTCTGCACAAAGTAATATTTGCTGATGACACAAATTTGTTTTTGTCCCATAAAAATCCACTCGAGTTACAAGATCTACTCAACGCTGAATTACAGAAAGTGGATACCTGGTTTAAGTGCAATAAATGATCACTAAATCTCAGCAAAACAAACTTAATTGTTTTTCACTCAAATTGGATGCATAATTGCATTAAAATGAATGGAAAGGAGCTGTCAAGAGTGGTGTCCACAAAATTCCTGGGGGTCATCATCGATGAGTCACTAAATTTCAAATGCCACATTAAATATCTACTAACAAAACTGTCCAAATATGTTGGTTTATTCTGTAAAATGCGTTATTTTCTTACCTTACCTGCCCTTCTCACTATCTATAAAACTTTGTATGAACCCCTCATTAATTATTGTAATGTCATATGGTGCAACACTTACCCCAGCCATCTCAAGAAACTTGAAAGTTTACCAAAAAAAATACTACGAGTAGTGTCATGGTCTGGGTTTAATACGCCCTCACGTCCTTTGTTCCATCGTTTTGGTCTCCTGAGGCTTGCTGAGTTTAACACTTTAATCGCCGGGAACGCCGTAACTTGTCTGTGCTCGCCATGCTCATTCTGCCGAAGACGCCGTAACTCGTCTTTGATATCAATATTTCAAAAATCTGTGATCGAAATCATATTTCTCCTCCGGAGACATGAGATGTACTGGTGAGCTCCACTCAACTGTCTAACGGTTCAAGAGCGCCATCTGGTGGCCGATCGACAGATCGGCCAAGAGGGAGGGGCGCGCCAAACAGGAAGTGCTCATCCATATTTCGTCCGGGCACTCGCGATCGTTAGCCGGACTCCATCTCAACACACTGGATAATCAATCGCTCGCCCTAACTCAATAAACAACGTTATTTGGACGTATATAGTATTATACAACCTGGAAATGGTTAATCTATATCAACATCCCATAATCGAAAACTGTCTACTCCAAGCTGATCATCCAACGGCGCGAGGAACATACTGTAAGATCCAGCGTTATTTTCTAACGTGTTCCATATAAACTGCTCTGATGACCATATGACCCACACTAGACGAATGATATAACGTTGCCCACGGAATTATAAACGACCCCCCGCCCATCCGGTCATCATCAGATGATACGTAGTAACTTCTAGAAGTACCTCCAGTTGAAATTTTTCATCTGGCACCGATCGCTACCAAACTGTATTTGATCATCAATATAATGCATTTGGGGCTATAAATCAAGTTCTGGAGAAAGCTGCAGAAAACGATAAAAACATACTTATACTTTAGACCATATTTTAGTATGAATATGTGAATGAAAAAGTATAACGTTGCTACACCCTGAACAATGGATATAGGACATTGAATGGGCCATAATAATGTCAATTTAGCAATAGAATTTAAAAAGTTATAGCACTGCAAAGAAGGGGAACTTCTCCATAGACAAATAGAGCTGGCTAGGGATGGTAAATTATGAATTTAACCATGGCGATCAAAGTGTTAATGTACACCAAAATGCATCAATTATGTATCAAGTTGTAAACAACATGAATCACAAACTGTCTGAGCTTGTCCCAGTCTGCCGTCCACTGCACATCCACAACACAAGAAATAGGCATCTTATCTTTGGCAAGAGGAGAAAACTCAAATGTGCCAGCCTTAGCATAGCATGCAGGGGCCCGCAGATCTGGAACGAGCTAGACGGGAGTCTGAAACTGTCAAAATCCATCACAACCTTCAAAAGATCACTGAAAGAGGAACTGCTCAAATCATATCTCTAAATAGAATCCATACTTAGGTATATTAATTGTCTGTATTATGTATCTATGTTGTATGTTTGTTAGTAGGTAGGTGTGCAAGCCTACCCACGTTGTATGTTTTTGTTTGTTTATATTTTGTTTATATTTGTGATCAGGCTCCCTCCAAAAGCTTTAAATAGCTTGATTGATTGATTGATTGATTGATTGATTGATTGATTGATTGAAAAGTGTATTAACAGATTGCAAAATGGGTACAGTACAGTACAGCTCAATACATACAATTGTTAAGGGGATGCAGACCAGAGAAAGACTTTCATCTTGTTTACATCAGGGTCCCCTGATTCTTAGGAGACCTGGCACACGCACACAATCTCGACGATGATGTTTTCACATGAAGATATGTATATATCGTGTGACTGTGTGTGAATAAATTCATTCATTCATTCATTAGTGGTATAGGATATATGATACAGAATATATAGTACTCTTTATTAGTGGTAAGCCTATAGGATATATGATACAGAATATGAACTCTTTATTAGTGTACTGGTAGGTAGGCCTATATGATATATGATACAGGATATAACTCTTTATTAGTGGTATAGGATATACGATACAGGATATATAGAACTCTTTATTAGTGGTATAGGATATATGATACAGGATATATAGAACTCTATTAGTGGTATAGTATATATTATACAGGATATATAGAACTGTATTAGTGGTATAGGATATATGATACAGGATATGTATAATAGAACTGTATTAGTGTGATACTGTACATGATACAGGAATCAACAGGATACAGTATATATAACTATTAGTGGTATAGGATATATGTTACATGATATATATACTGTATAACTCTTTATTAGTGGTATAGGATATATGTTACAGGATATATACTGTATAACATATAAGGAATTGTCTAACCACTGCTCCCCAGACCTGGAGTTTATCACGATCAAATGTCGACCCTTCTTCCTCCCGAGAGAGTTAACGTCCACCATCCTCATCGGAGTGTACATCCCACCACACGCGAACACTGGGGCCGCACTTTCAAAACTACACGACGAGGTAAATAAACAACAGATAGCTGGCGTTGACGCTGCCATTTTGGTTCTGGGCGATTTCAACAGCGCGCGTCTTAAAAAGGTGTTGCCGAATTTCTATCAGCATGTGACCTGTCCCACCAGAGGCGAGAAAATATTAGACCATGTATACTCGCAATTTAAGAATGGGTACAAGTCACAGGCTCTTAGCCCATTCGGTAAGTCCGATCACGCCGCCATTTTTCTTTTGCCAAAGTATAAACAAAGTCTCAAGCGAACGCCGGTGGTCTCGCGAGAGGTTAAGCGTTGGACTGTGACGTCAGAGGAGACACTCCAAGCTGCGCTTGAATGCACAGACTGGAGGGTATTCCGTGATAACACAGCCAATATTAACGAATACACTGAAACGGTGCTTGACTTTGTCTGTACTCTGGTAGAAGAAACAATCCCCTCTACCACAATTAGAATCTACCCAAATCAAAAGCCCTGGGTAGATAAATCCGTCCGTGAGGCTCTGAAAGTGCGCACATCAGCCTAAACACCGGGCTGGTGACAGGCAACATGGAAGAACACAAGATGGCAAGATACAACGTCAGGAGAGCAGTAATAGAGGCAAAACGGCTGAACAGGCTGACTCTAGAGGTATGTGGCAGGGCCTCAGAACAATGACAGATTACAAAGGCACCTCCCTCAAACTGAACAGTGACATCTCCTTAGCAAATGATCTCAATTCCTTCTATGCGAGGTTTGAGGCTGTGAATTACAACACCAGCCTACAAACCACGGCAATGGGGGGGGGGGGGGGTCTGCTGATGGAGACTCAGTGTTCAGGGTAACAGAGCATGAGGTGAGACGGATCTTTAAAAAAGTGAATATCAGGAAGGCAGCAGGACCGGACGGCATCCCCGGCCGCGTCCTAAAAGTCTGTGCCGACCAACTGGCCCCGGTATTCACTGACATCTTCAACCTGTCCTTGGAACAGGCTGTCATCCCCACCTGTCTGAAGAAGTCCACCATCATCCCTGTACCCAAAAAATCTACGCCCGCTTGCCTCAACGACTACCGCCCTGTAGCCCTCACCTCCATAGCCATGAAGTGCTTTGAGAAGCTAGTGAAGGGCTACATCTGTTCCTCCCTCCCCATCAACCTGGACCCCCTGCAATTTGCATATCGCCCCAACAGGTCCATGGAGGACGCCATAGCCCATGTGCTGCACACAGCAGCATCACACCTGGACAAGAGGCAGGGGAACTATGTGAGAATGCTGTTCATCGACTACAGCTCAGCATTCAATACCATAGTCCCCTCCAAACTCATAGCGAAGCTCAGGGACCTGGGCTTGAACTATAACCTCTGCCAGTGGGTCTTGGACTTCCTGACGGGCAGACCCCAGGTGGTAAGAGCAGGCAACTGCACCTCCTCATCCATCACGCTCAACATAGGGGCCCCCCAGGGCTGTGTTCTGAGCCCCCTCCTCTACTCCCTGTACACACATGACTGCGTGGCACAGCGGAACAACAACACAATCATCAAATTTGCTGATGACACAGTAGTGGTGGGCCTGATCTCTGCCAACGACGAGAGGGCCTACCTGGAAGAGGTAGAGAATCTGTCACAGTGGTGTCAGGAGAACTGCCTCTCCCTGAACGTCAGCAAAACAAAAGAGATGATTGTGGACTTCAGGAGGTCGGGGGTCAAGGACTACAGCCCCCTCAGCATCGACGGGGCACCGGTTGAGAGAGTGAACAGTTTCAAGTACCTCGGAGCCCACATATCCGAGGACTTGACATGGACCACACACATTGACAGTGTTGTGAAGAAAGCACGACAACGCCTCTACTTCCTCAGGCGCCTAAGGAAGTTCCAAGTCAGTCAGAAGATCCTTAGGAACTTCTACTCATGTACAATAGAGAGCATCCTGACTGGCAACATCACCTCCTGGTTTGGGAATAGCACTGCACAAGACCGTAGCAGACTACAAAGAGTGACACGTTCAGCCGAACGCACAATTGGAGGGGGGCTTCCCACCCTCCAGAACATTTACAACAAGCGGTGCAGGGGGAAGGCTAAGAGAATTATTAAGGACTCGAGCCACCCGAACAACTGCCTATTTGAACTGCTGCGGTCAGGCAAGCGATACCGGAGTCTTAAGGCGAGCACAGAAAGACTCAGAAGAAGCTTCTATCCCCAGGCCATCAGGCTGCAAAACGAACAATAAACACTATGCAACAACCATCAAATGCACACAGCACACACACCCACATGCACACACTCACTTAAACAAACAACACACTGCAGCACCCACTCTCCACACTTTAGATCACACAAACACACTTTATATTTATTGATAAAGGATTTGCACTACAACTCGTACACCTACTGTAAATTGTACCTAAATTGCACCTCATCCCATTTCTGCCTTGCACTATATAGTATTGTATATTAGTACACTGCATAGTATTGTATATTATATGGTAACTCAGTTACGTCTATTCTGCATCGAACATTGTACATATATGTCTACACTGAACACTGTGACCTCATTTTTTTTTACTTCTAATTTACATGCTATACTATGTTATTTTACTATGTTATTTTATTTCATACTTATCTTGTCTTGCACAGTCTCTGGAGCGTAACAGTAAGAAGCATTTTGTATAAAAGTATTCTGTACTTCTGTATGACAACTATTAAAGAAACTTGAAACTTGAACTTAACTCTTTATTATAGAATATATCATACAGGATATATAGAACAATATTAGTGGTATAGGATATATGATACAGGATACAGTATATATAACTTTGTATTAGTGGTATAGGATACATGATACAGGATATATAGAACTCTGTATTAATGATATATGATATAGGATACAGTATATAGAACTCTGTATTAGTGGTACAGGGTTTTCTGGTCTCTTTCTCTGAAGACGTTCACACCAGCCACCTGTTGAGGGAGAGGGGAAGCAAAACCGGGAGACAGGAAGAATAGAGTATGATGGCAAACAAAGGGAAATCAGAGAGAGCAACAGAAAAAGGGAAGTTCTGGAAGAAAAGATGGTGGAAGAAGAGGAAAACAAGAGCAGTGGGATGGAAACAGAGAGGAAGTATAGAAGAGAACCTGTCTGAAGTCACAATGAACCCTGCGGCTGGTCCATTTTAAAACATATCCTGTTGCAGATTAGTTATGACCTACTCCCAATTGTAATCATCAACCTAATCCATTGGTTTAGACCAACTCATGAACATCATTTCATTTATTTTGGATTATTCAGCCTCTAAAATCCACAGAATATGAAGCTAAACACAATTCACAACAATTTGATTTTATCCTAAGTTGAACCCAATGCTCATTATGCTATCACCACCTACAGCTATGACTTGCCATTATTTCATGATATAAATCTCACAGCGAAAATGTCATTGTAAATGTTGTCTAAGTGATTCTACAATTACCGTGTTTTGAAAGTAACTACAACGGATTCCTGTTGCCAATTTATTGTAACCAGAGTAACTGTTATCCCGTCACATGTAATCCAATCCTTCCCAAGCCAGACGATGACAAGGATCAGGACAAAACGATGAGAAACCAAGAGATGAAAACAGGTGTTGTGTCCTAGCTCCCGTCCTTCCACGCAGGATTGTATAGAATCCATAATGTACACTACTTCCTTCCTATACTTCCTATACTATTACTGTTCATCCCCTGTGAGGCGACCGCTGGGATCAGCAGCGCTGTTGTCGCCACACAGATGCCATTCTCTCACTGTTCATGCTTGATGGTTTGGAGATTTCCGTTGCTTCCGTTGCTATGGTTTCAAGTGTTCAGATCAAGTCATCAGGGGCGAATCTTTGCAGTGAATATGGAAGCAGAGCAAACACTTGAAGGAGCATGTTTAGTACATCTTTATTAGTCATCGTTAAAGTAATAATATCCAACATTCTCTAGTGTCTATTTTGCTACTTTCTATCGCCAACTGATACGCATTAGTGATTCTACTTATACCCTATTCATAATTTTTTTCCCTTTCTTGGCTGTTCTAAACAGTGGTGTCTGGCATAGGAGATTCCGGGGGGAATCATCCGGCACACAGGAAGTGATGTGTTTTAGAAGCCAAGAGGGAGCCAGTCCATTGTGTAAATGCCAGTCTAGTGGCTTAGCAATGATCCAGTGTATCATGTGAAAAGGTCTGTCTGTCCTGACCTTACAAGGATTTCCTTGTTGCTGTAAAGACAACAATCTGGCTTCTGGGAATCAGGGATTATGGAAAGAAAAGACACATCCACAGCCTCCATCTCCTCGTTTGAGGTTATTCGTTTCAAATTCTATATCAAATGGGCAGGGCTGTACGTTAACTTTTTTTGCACATAGCACTGGTGCTACAGAGGTTGATAGTTTTGTAGCACAGGCCAAAATCTTGTAGCACAAGTATAAAACGTGTTATATTTGTAACAGTCACAAATGTGCCTATTGTATTTGTGTTATTTAGTTGCAGTGCCATGTTTGGTTGTCATTTAGTATATCGCCATGTGTTATTATTACTATGATACTCTCATATGCTATTTTCAATTAATATCATAAACAACATAAGGAATATTAGCATAATTTTGAGTGGACTGAAGGAATGAGTCAGCGTTAATCGTTTTAAATGCAAATAATTTATTGAAACATAGAAGTGGGGTCGGTTGGGACACACACACACACAATGGGGGACCCTGATGTAAACAAGACAAACGTCTTTCTCTGGTCTGCATCCCCTTAACAATTGTGTGTATTGAGCCGTACTGTATTGTACCCATTCTGCAATCTGTTAAATAAAGTTTTCATTCATTCACACACACTGTTTCAACTCACCACCCCCGCATCATATTGTAGTCTAGTCTGTCTTCAAACTTCCACTCCTCTCGAAACTTGTTTATTTGAATATCAACATTATCTGTCCATCCTCAGTTTACTATAATATACTCCTGTCCTGACTAGTGACTTCATCGTCTTTCCAAACGCACGCACGCACACACAGGGAAGGGGAGAGAGTGCCCCCCCATTTCCCTTTCCCCAGTCCACACTGTCTGCTGGCTCTGCCTCTGATCAGGATTAGCTTGTTAGCTTGCTAACGTTGTAGTGATTGTAATGGGTACATAAACGTTAATTTCGGGCGATGTGCGCATAAAGGAATGGCGACGGTGCAAAGCATGTAGATGCATTTGACTCGTTGCGAGAAAAAAAAAACACCACGGACTTATTTCGGGACGTGTAGGCGCACTGCTGTGTTAACGCAGCAGTGCGCACCAACCGACCAACGCGCTGCTCTGCTTGCAGAAGCGCGGATATGACTCGTCGAGTTGTCACAAGAGTTTTTTCAAAATAAGAGTATCATATGCACCTGAACGTTGCTAGCTTTTGGAGCCTAGCTGGAGCTGCGCGTGGGCAGAAATGAGACCCGCTACAGGATTTTCAAAATAAGAGTATCTATATGAACCGAATCCCTATCGCACCAGTGCTATTGAAGTAAATCCATCCATCGCACAGACCGCTGTTGCTGTAGCACGTGCGATATATATGTCGCACTGTACACCCCTGCAAATGGGTTAGATTTGTTTGTATTAGGTTCATCTTTACAGGGATAATGCACATTAGGCCGATTTAATGTTTCAATATGAGCCAGCTCCTGGCTAATTTATTACTGTAATCCAATAGAGAAATAGCCTGTCCCAAATCGAATGAGATTATTCATTCATGTAGCTGACAGATGTTGTGATTGGACCACCCATTTGATTATAACAATCATGAATAAGCTCTCTGTTGTGTGTGTGCAATTTGAGTCATATGGCATCTAAAATTCCAGATACATTCCCAGTTAATGGAATGATTTAATCCTTGTCATGGGTCATTGTTTCCCATTCAAATTTAAAGCGATATTTCACTTTAGTTGTTTAGTAGAACCTGGCTAAATTCAGCAGTCTTACCTCCACCCACATGTATCTACACGTAAGCTATAGCAACCACTTCCATAGAGATCGAGTTTTGAGATCTGCTTGAGAGATATTGAGCACCACAGGACCAAACCATTTCCCCTGCCTGGCGTCTGTTATGTGAGGTGTCTGTGTGTGTTTGTTTGTTCCCTTTTTCTCATGTTCATAGAGGTGGGAGGAGGACTAGTTTATGGGAACAAAGGTGTCAAACTGTCAAAGCAAAGCAACAGGTTTAACTCACTCACACACATTCACACACACACACACACACACACACACACACACACACACACACACACACACACACACACACACACACACACACACACACACACACACACACACGCATCGATATCTCCTAGCATGTTGAATGAATGAATGAAAACTTTATTTAACAGATTGCAGAATGGGTACAATACAGTACGGCTCAATACACACAATTGCAGATCAGAGAAAGATGTTTGTCTTGTTTACATCAGGGTCCCCCATTTTCAATTCATAATGACATTCATGACATACACAACATGCATGACATCATGATATTTATGACATAGGCCAGGGACATACATGACATACAGGTATATATAGTACTGTTACATTTGTGACATATACGATATGCAAATATACAGTACTGTTACCCAGAGAATCCTAACAGATAATATATACATACGGTGGGGAGGAGACTGTCCAGTGGGAGGGGGGGGGGTTTGGACATTTAAGGTGGCCAGTTTTGAATTGCAGCCTCCCGTAGGTGCTCTTTGAGAGTGGTTTTGAACATTGTTCCACATTGCTGTGGCATAATTGCGAAACTTGTTTAGTCCCTTGTTTGTGCAGAATCTGGGTTGCACATGATTTGTGGAACTCCCTCTGGTGTCGTGGTATTCACTGACCTTTGGGAAGTATTTTGACATGTACATGGGTACCTGAGTGGTGTAGTGTATCTTGTAGACCAGGCCCATTGCAAGTTGCTGTACTCTGTCGTCTACTCTAAGCCATTGATCCTAGGTTGTCAAAGTGGGCAGGTGTGAGGTGGGTTTTAGGAGTAAGGTCAAGCAGTAGTCTGACCAGTTTGTTTTGTGATGTTTGTAATCTTGTTTTTAGCGCCTTTGAGGTACTTTGGTACCATGGGTGCAAGCATAGTCGTAGTACCCTTGAATTAGTGCTCCTGCCAGAGTCTTCAGGGTATTCTTGTTTACCAGAGAGGAGATCCGGTACAAGAATCTAGTTCGTTGGTTGACTTTTTTTATTAGATTGGATGCCATTTTGTCACATGAAAGATTTGCCTCTAGGATGGAACCCAGGTATGTAATCTCATCTTTCCTTGTAACAATATTGTCACCCACTGTAACTAAGAAGCCGTTGGTCTTGCTGAGTTTGTTATTTGATCAGAACAGAATGGACTCTGTTTTACCCAGGTGTGATAGTTTGTTATCAGCGAGCCAGGTGTAGATTCTGCCAGTTCTGAGCTGAGGGTTTTTTCAACCTGTAACTTGTTCTTGTCAGAGACCAGCAGGGCTGAGTCGTCCGCAAACAGGAACAAGTTGCAGTCACAAGCTGACGACATGTAATTTGCATAATTAGGAACAGTAACGGTCCTAGTATGCTTCCTTGTGGAACACCACAGCTCACTGGGAGGGGGGGGGGGGGGGGGGGGATAGAGTACCGTTTACCTCCACCATCTGTTCTCTCCCCTCCAGGTAGGATTGCATCCAGCTCACTGATAAACTATCAAAACCAATTGCTTTTAGCTTGTCAATCAGAATGGAGTGGTTGATGTCGAAGGCCTTTTGTAGGTCCAGCATGACCATGCCGCAGTATTTGCCCGCGTCAACCTCTTGTTTTATGTGGTCGTTCAAATAGAGAAGGCATGTGTCAGTGGAGTGGAATGTTCTGAAGCCAGGTACTTTTCGACCTGTTCGTAGAAATGTTTTTCCATGACTTTCGAGATGGAGGTAAGAATAGAAACAGGGCGGTAGTTGCCTGGGTCTAATTTGCTGCCTTTTTTGTGCAGGGGGGGTCACTCTCGCAATTTTGAAGTCTTTGGGGACGTATCCCTGTTTTATGGAGAGGTTTATTATGTGTGTGATGACTGGGGTGATGGCGGCTGCTGAGTCTCTGAGGAATTTGGAGGGGATGTTGTCATGGCCAGGCCCAGTGGCCTTGTTAGGTTGGAGGGCGCTCAGTTTATTTGAGTACCTCATCTGTTGTTACCATTTCAAGTTTGAAGTCGTCTTTGCGGAACCCTAGGTTTTTGTAGTAGGCTACTATGTGTTCTACCCCAAAATGCTGAGTGGGAGGGTAGTTTATTAACCAGTGTTGTGGCTATGTTTGTAAAGAATATGTTTAGGTATTTGGCCACATCCAGCTTGTCTGTGATGAGAGTGTTTTCTGTCTTTATGTTTATGTTTGTAAATCTGGTTTTTAGTTTTTTGCTGCAGCCTAGTTGGTTGTTGAGTAATTTCCAAAGTTCACAGGGTTTGTTTTTGTTTTCCTCAGTTTTGTCATTGATGACATTTTCTTTTGCGGATTTGATCATGGTGTTTACGTCATTTCTTAGTAGGGGTGGGACGATACATCGATCCAGATCGATATATCGATCTATTATCAATTATCAAATAGGATCGATGCAACGTAAAAAGATCGATTCATATTGCAATACTCTTATTTTGAAAATCCCCTCATGAGCATATCCGCCCGGCTGCAACAACAACATTAGCTCAGCGCAGCTCAGCGTGTGTAGACGTTAGACAGCATTGCTTCAGAGTCCGCCTATTTTGCCCGAAATAAGTGCCTGTTGTTTTTTTTGTGTGGGTCAAATGCATCTAACATGCTTTCCATCCTCGCCATTCCTTTATGCCCACGTCGCGTTAAATACCGAAATTAACATTGCGTTAGCGTGAGCTAACTAAGCTAAGCTGATAGAGCGATAGATAGAACAGCAGAGGTCCACTAGGGACTGGGAAGGAGGGGGGGTTACTGCATTCTCGAGATAGCCCCACTAACAGGATCTGGCCGGCACTGCACCTTCTGACTCCCAATATGCCTTTTCCAGCCAAAATACAGCGCTGTGATAGGATATTAACACTTTGGGTGCCGGCCAAAAATCCGGAAAATGACTGTGGGTTGCCAGGATTCCTGGGCGATTCTAGCATATCTCATGATCTTAGCGGAGCTATTTCTATATTTTATATTATAACTATGGGGAAATGGTTGGGCTCATTTGAAGACGACAAGTTGATGTACACAATGCAAAAAACCGTTTGTTTCTGCATGTCTTCGTTCGTTCACAATTACAAGTTAAAAAACGTCAACAAAAGATAAAAGTAGAGGTAAATTCTTTAGAACAGGAGTTACAGGCACTTTTATGAACGGTGTGCCGGCGGGGTGATAATAGGTACTGAACGTGTTATAAAGCAATTTAGACTGGGATGGATGGATGGATGGTTTGATTGATTGATTGTTTGACAGATTGTTTTATTGGTTTGATTGATAGAATGTTTTATTGTTTTGTTGATCGTTTGATTCATAGATTGATTTGTTTGATTGATTGATTAATTTGTTGGTCGTTTGATTGATAGAATGTTTGATTGTTTTGTTGGTCGTTTGATTCATAGATTGATTTGTTTGATTGATTGATTGATTTGTTGGTCGTTTGATTGATAGAATGTTTGATTGTTTTGTTGGTCGTTTGCTTGATAGAATGTTTGATTGTTTTGTTGATCGTTTGATTCATAGATTGATTTGTTTGATTGATTGATTACTTTGTTGGTCGTTTGATTGATAGAATGTTTGATTGTTTTGTTGGTAGTTTGATTCATAGATTGATTTGTTTGATTGATTGATTAATTTGTTGGTCGTTTGATTGATAGAATGTTTGATTGTTTTGTTGGTCGTTTGATTCATAGATTGATTTGTTTGATTGATTGATTTGTTGGTCGTTTGATTGATAGAATGTTTGATTGTTTTGTTGGTCGTTTGATTCATAGATTGTTTGATTGATTGATTGATTGGTTTGATTGATTGATTGTTTTGTTGGTCGTTTGCTTGATAGAATGTTTGATTGTTTTGTTGATCGTTTGATTCATAGATTGATTTGTTTGATTGATTGATTGATTTGTTGGTCGTTTGATTGATAGAATGTTTGATTGTTTTGTTGGTCGTTTGATTCATAGATTGTTTGATTGATTGATTGGTTTGATTGATTGATTGTTTTGTTGGTCGTTTGCTTGATAGAATGTTTGATTGTTTTGTTGATCGTTTGATTCATAGATTGATTTGTTTGATTGATTGATTGATTTGTTGGTCGTTTGATTGATAGAATGTTTGATTGTTTTATTGATTGTTTGATTCATAGATTGTTTGATTGATTGATTGATTGATTGACAGTCCGACTGACTGACAAACTTAAATGCAGTAATACTATTATATCGATCAGGTGAGAATATATTGTATTGATCAGGTTAGTAGATATTGTACCGATCAGGTATTATAGATCATGTGCATGCAATAAACTAAACAAAAAAACATTTTGACTGTTTCTCATTCATGTACTGTGCATAATCTGCTCCTGTGTTGTAGACACTGTGTTGCTCTGTACCTACCTGTTTTCCAATTTATTCGTCCATACATGATAAACACATTCATAAAGTAATAATATCTTGTATTGATAATATATCAATTAGTTTCACCTGGAAATACTACTACCTCATCAACCACCATGCCTGGCGCTAATGAACAAGTAAGTTATAACTACTGGTGTAGGTCCAGAAAACATTATTATAAAATACAGAATACTTTACAATGCAGAAAACTTGAAACTTTGATGCCATGAACATTTTTATTGTAAAATATGTTCAATAAACTGGGTGACAAGTCATCAGTACCAACCATTGTTGCTGTGCATTATATGCTGGTAACATTCACAGTATAAAATTATGGTAATTTACCAAGACAATACCTTATAAAAAGTGAACACTGGCTGATGATAACCAACCATTGTTTCAGTGCATTTAGGAGTTTGTTGGTAACATTCACAGTATATGATTATGGTAATTTACCAATACAATACCTTATAAAAAGTGAAAACTGGAGGATAATCAACCATTGTTTCAGTGCATTTAGGAGTTTGTTGGTAACATTCACAGTATAGGATTATGGTAATTTACCAATACAATACCTTATAAAAAGTGAACACTGGAGGATAATCAACCATTTTTCAGTGCATTTAGGAGTTTGTTGGTAACATTCACAGTATAGGATTATGGTAATTTACCAATACAATACCTTATAAAAAGTGAACACTGGAGGATAATCAACCATTGTTTCAGTGCATTTAGGAGTTTGTTGGTAACATTCACAGTATAGGATTATGGTAATTTACCAAGACAATACCTTATAAAAAGTGAACACTGGCTGATGATAACCAACCATTGTGTCAGTGCATTTAGGAGTTTGTTGGTAACATTCACAGTATAGGATTATGGTAATTTACCAAGACAATACCTTATAAAAAGTGAACACTGGCTGATGATAACCAACCATTGTGTCAGTGCATTTAGGAGTTTGTTGGTAACATTCACAGTATAGGATTATGGTAATTTACCAAGACAATACCTTATAAAAAGTGAACACTGGCTGATGATAACCAACCATTGTGTCAGTGCATTTAGGAGTTTGTTGGTAACATTCACAGTATAGGATTATGGTAATTTACCAAGACAATACCTTATAAAAAGTGAACACTGGAGGATAACCAACCATTGTTTCAGTGCATTTAGAAGTTTGCTGGTAACATTCACGTCACATGAACTACAGGGCATATCTTACTTGGTCTCTCGCATCGATGACTGCATTGTCCATTGATAAATGGATGAAGCGCCAGATGATCTGTGGACCAAAAAATATCCAATACATGCTTCCAAAGTATATAAATAATAGGCCAATGGACTGCATTAGAAAAGTGTGGTATGTTACCTACAGTATATACTTTTATAAACTGGGTGACTGTCAGCAACCATTGGTTCTGTGCAAACGGTAAAAATGAGGGGAAAAAAAAAAAAAAACTATATACACACACAATGCTAATTATGAATGGAGTCGATACAGCTAGATCGCTAACATAACGTCTCATCTGCAAGTGGTCCAAACATGCCTATGCAATATCGACAACCGTGGCCCAAATACATGTGTTCAACGCATTTGTCTTGTACAGAAAACAGTGCAACTACCCATACACTATACTATACTATACTATACTACAATATACTATACTATACTATACTACACTATACTATACTACACTCAGCTAGCTATACTATGTACCGGTACACATGGTTCTGTCTGTATCACACAATGATGGATTATTTAGAAGTAATCTGTACTTCTGTGTGCCGGATTATTTAGAAGTAGTCTGTACTTCTGTATGACAACTAATAAAGAAACTATTTAGAGAAATCCCTCTTTGTGTGGTACAGAGTGAAGCATTTGTCACGATGCAGGGGGACTTTGCACGATGTGCAAAAATATCTGGTCTCACTCCTGATGCCACGCCTACTGCAGACACGACATTTCCTACACGGTAGCTTTTTCTTGGGGGTGGCTTTGTATGCAACCATTACATGCTTCACAAAGCCACCCACTAATCTGCTCTGCGGGTCCCCCAGTGGGGCCCTAGGGTCGTCACGCCCCACCTGCTCAGCCCCTGCCTCCTCCTCATCCCCACCCCCTGCCTCCTCCCCTGCCTCCTCCCCTGCCTCCGCCTCCATCTCCGCTGTCACCCCAGGAATCTTCTTCTCCTTACCGTCTGTGTAGGTCCGCGCCACAGCCCTGGTGAACCGGAAGAGGTTGTAGTAATGCCCTTGTGGGTGCTTTTTTTTGTACAAGACAAAAGCGTTGAAGATACATATTTGGATCAGATACATCACAAACTTTTTGGTCCACTTTCCGGATAGTACGATATATTCTGATCCAGCTGATCGACGCCGTTCATGAATTTATTGTACTCCATGATTGATGATGGCTTGAGCATCTCCACCCTCAGCGCTTTGCCCTTCTTCTGCTTCTGCCACACCATCGCCTTTTCCATGGTGTCCTTGTGGAAGCTGCTGATGGTCTTCACGATTCTCTTATCGCGCCATGCCACGATCAGGACCTCCTTGTTGTTGACCGCAATGCGCTCCCCCACACCGATGTCACGTTTGGTCACGTTCTTGATGATGGCTGGCTCGCCCCGGTGCTTCCTGAGGGTACCACAGACGTCTGTCCTCAACTGTCGGAGCCTGGCGGACATACGTACCGAGTTGTAGAAGTTGTCCATAAAGAGCGTATAGCCGGCCCCAGACAGACGTCCAAGCAGACCGACGACCGTGTCCCCCAGGAGCGAGCCTTCCCGACAATATGGCTTAAATGAAAAGCAATATCCTGTGCGAGATTCGCACAGGAAGTAAGACTTGATACCATAGCGGGTGGGCTTGTTTGGGTTGTAGACCCGGAAGGTCAGGCGGCCTCGCCATGCCATCACCCCCTCTTCAATGGCGAGCTCGCGTTCAGGCTGGTACAGCTCCTTGCACCTCGCGTTTACATGGTCAACAACACTGCGTACTTTGCACAATTTGTCTCTAACTTCCAGGGAAGTATTGTCCGCAAAGTGGAGGAATCGCCAGATCAATTGAAACCTGTTGCGTGGCATGGTCTCAGAGTAGTACGGTGTGTACATCATGTCGTCAGTGGTCCACATCTGGTCCACGTGAGGCTTCCGCAGGACACTGCTAAGGAAATTGAGTCCGAGGAACTTCTTCAGCTCCTTCAATGTGAGGGGCTTCCAAAGCAGTGCCCTGCTACTGGTTAGCGTGGGGTCCAGCCGGGCAATGGACTGCTCAGCGTAGAGGTTGGACTGGGCAACAATAGAGTTCAGAAAAGCATCTGTCAGGAACAGATCCATCCATTTCGCAGGCCGGTAAGATTTGAGTGCCTTGGCGTCCTGGAGCAACCCCGGTTGGGCTGTGAAGGGGATCCTTTGAGGCACCCAGCCCTCACGAGACCAGGCATTCTCCTCTTCCTGGCGGATCGCAGCCCTGCTCTTCGCTCCTCCGCGTCGCACGCCACGACCTGTCAATTATACAAATATACTATAACACCCCTACTGTAGACATTCATATGCCACGTAGTTACAAACTGTGTGTGAGTGAATGAGTGAGTGTGTGTGGGGTTCAGATGTCAGAGCTGGACGTGGTGTGGGGGTCAGAGGTCAGAGCTGGAAGTGGTGTGCAGAGTGAGGCCAACTTACCGCTCTTAGATGTGCGTTTCCGCCCTGCAACGGGTTCCGGCATGTCCAGACTAGCATCCAGTTCTAGAATCACATGATGTAATACATTACACTAGGGCAACGTATTGTCATTGTATTTACCACCATCACCACCAGACCAGGCCCTGCAGCAGCCAGTCACCACCAGGCCCTGCAGCAGCCAGTCACCACCAGGCCCAGGCCCTACAGCAGCCAGTCACCACCAGGCCCAGGCTCTAGCAGCAGCCAGTCACCACCAGGCCCAGGCTCTAGCAGCAGCCAGCTACCACCAGGCCCAGGCTCTAGCAGCAGCCAGTCACCACCATGTACAATTACCTGCAGGAGTAGAATGTGATCCTATGTCGTTGCCAGTCTCAGCATCACTATCTGCAGGGTCTGCGCCAGAATCTGAATTGGATTAAATTCATTCAGTAAGTAAGTCTCATAAAACACAATAGTAATACATTTACACATACATAAATGTAGTTAGTACATACCCAAGCATGTTGGTGTATTGGCCCCAGATTCGGTGTCGGAGCCTGTATGAACACAAAATAAATCAGCGGCCATTGTACATCAAAGCATGTACATGTGTGTGTGTTGTAATCAATGGAATTTTACATATGCTACACAACCATGCATTTAAATATAGGCCTCACCATGTGCCCATGCCATTGTGTGTGTGTATGTGTGTGCTGTAATCAATGGAATTTGCATATAGAGGCCTCACCATGTACTGCGAAGTTCAAAGGTGTTGGAGAGGATTCATGCCTTTTGATCTTGTGTGTGTGTGTGTACACACACTGCACACACACACACACACACATACACACACATCAAAGGGCATGGGCACATGGTGATGCCTGCATCTACACACACACACACACATCCATGTAACCTAAAGGTAGACAACTTCAAAGGGCTGGCATCTACACACACACACACACACACATCCATGCAACTTAAACCATGCATTTAAATATAGGCCTCACCATGTGCCCATGCCATTGTGTGTGTGTGTATGTGTGTGCTGTAATCAATGGAATTTGCATATAGAGGCCTCACCATGTACTGCGAAGTTCAAAGGTGTTGGAGAGGATTCATGCCTTTTGATCTTGTGTGTGTGTGTACACACACTGCACACACACACACACACATACACACACATCAAAGGGCATGGGCACATGGTGAGGCCTGCATCTACACACACACACACACATCCATGTAACCTAAAGGTAGACAACTTCAAAGGGCTGGCATCTACACACACACACACACACACATCCATGCAACCTAACGTGTAGCAGCACATGGTCATCAACTATATCGATTTGAACATAAAACAATATTCACATTGCAACATGACATACCACGTCGACCACCACCACGTCGTCCCATGTCCAGCATGCAACTATTATCACTTACATTGATAGCTACACACTTCAAAGGGCGTGCACATACACACACACACAACAAAGGATGTGCACCCCAACTTAGCACATGGTGTCCTGCACAGCATGCAACTATTATCACTTACATTGATAGCTACACACATCAAAGTGCGTGCACCTACACACACACACACACACACACACACACACACACAAGACCATTGCAACCTAACGTGTAGCACATGGTGGCCTGTACATGCCTATATCCTATATCATTCAACTATCGATTTGAACATGCACGTAAAACAATATTCACATTGCATTAGTAAACATGACGTACCATTGCCCCCTCGACCACCACCGCGTCCCACGTCTGACTCGTGCGATGAATCAGACCCATAACACCTCCGACCCAAGCCGAGATCATCGTCAGATGATTCCGGAGCTAGAATATAATAAATGCATATCAGCGTTGGTTTGGCGAACTAACGTTACATAGTCACAGTATACAATGATTCAAATAAGCGTTAGGTAAATCATCAAATACACGTTTCACACACACACACAATCACATGCATATCGGCGTTGGTTTGGCGAACTAACGTTACATAGTCACAGTATACAATGATTCAAATAAGCGTTAGGTAAATCATCAAATACATGTTTCACACACACACATATATATATATAAGACCGTGTAATTACCTGGTGGTTCCCAATCGGCGCTCCCATCAGATTCGTGGGCGGTCGAATCGCTGTCCCCTGACTCGGATGAAGAAGATATGACCACCGCAGCCTTCCTCTTCCTCGAACTGCGTCGGGGTGAGCCGGTCCCGGGGCGAGACGCGTTGCTGGGCCCAGCAACGGTCTCACGGCTCTCTCCGATCGGAGCTACCAAAGACGTTGGTGCTGCTGCTGCTGGAGCTACCAAAGACGTTGGTGCTGCTGCTGCTCGAACAACCGCGGGTCCAAACGCCAGCTTCGTCTGAACAAAGCGACCCGCTGCCGGATTGTCCCCTCGCTTACCTACACTACGTCTCTTCATACTGATCTAATAATCTAAATGAAACTACTAACTGATCAAACTACTATTACTACTACTGAAATAGACTACCTAGACTACACACTAATCCCTCACAATAGTACTACTACTTAGCACAACTAAGTACTTTCTAAAGCACAGCTGAAACCTTACAATTAGTCTGATACTACCACTATACTGTATAACACTATAAATATAGACTATAGGCTGATCTCAATTCAAATATCTCTCTCAATCTCTTTCTCTCTATCGCTCTATCTCTCTCTCTCTCTCTCTCTCCTCCAAAACCTCGTCGATTCTGGGATCGCGCTAACGTTTTATACCTGTGGTTACATTGGCCAGGTATGCTGGCCAATCAAATGCCAGATTCATTGTGGGGTACAATATTCCCCCTATTGTGATAGTGTTAGAAAATAGGGGGACACTGCCACCTAGTGAAATTTGAGAGGAAATGCAGTTTCCGGTTAAAATGTTCTGCCAAAAGCTCGGCGGTGAAGTTCAGACGGGGAAAATCGAAAAAAGATGTAAACAGATCGAAGACGCTGTAAAGCGTCTTCGGCACCTTGAGCATGGCCGGGAAAGACGTGAAAAGACGTTTCCTGGCAGTTAAAGTGTTAATATCGAGAAAAAAAAAGAAAAACGAACCAAAAACAGTGAACAGGAGGTCTATTTGTATTAAAAACAATAGATTGTTTTTCATTTAAATGTCTGGAAGAGATCAAAAATAAAAATGTCAAATGATATTTCCATTGCCTTTTTTTTTGTTGATTTAAATGTTACTGATTGTGTTAAATGGGCATATAATATCGTCTCATATCGATCGCAGGCACCTGAATCGAATTGTATCGTATCGTGGCAGACTTTGTGATATCGGAAAATATCGTATCGTTGTCCAAAGAATCGATATCGTATTGTGATGAAACTGGTGATTCCCACCCCTATTTCTTAGTCTGTTTCTTTGTATTTTGAGTTCAACCACAAGGGCTTGGAGTTCACTCTTTGAGCTTTTGGTAAGTTCAGAGCATTTTTTGTCTCTGGTTTTCATAGCGGTCAGTATTTCAGTGTGCATCCATGGCTCAGCGCGATTTTTAACCCTGTTGGTTCTTAGGGGGGGCATTGTTGTATTGTATTGTTGTGAATTTGGTTTTGAATCTTAAGCCATATCTCTTCAACTAGTGTACCACTGAGCTCATCTGACCAGTCCAGGCTCTCCAGTTCTTGGGTAAAGGCCTCTCTAGAGTAGGTTTTGAGGTCTCTAGTAGGGATGCACCGAATGGGAAATTCTTGGCCGAAACCGATACCGAAAATAGGAAACAGTTGGCCGAAAATCGAATGCCGAAAGGCCGAAAATGATTAATATAAATTAGAGGTGGGCATAGATAATTTTTTTTAATCTAGATTAATCTATCTCCAATCCTGGATTAAAATGGCTAAAACATTTTTTATAAAGAATCTGCCGAAGTAAGTCCTTACTTTTTCTTTCCTCCTTATGTTTCTCAGGCCAGGTGGCCCATTACACCATGAGCCCATCTCCCGTTTCCAAAATGCATTACAGACTGTTTGAAAAAGCTGTTTTGCTATGATAATTGGTAATGAAATATCAAAATAATGTTCAATAAGATGTACTTGTGTTTATTATATTATATTATATTATTATAAGTTGTTTTATTCAGAAGTTAACACAAATAAATAATATTACCAGTACAGTACAGTATCTAGCACACTCTCAGGAGCAAAACAGAAAGAAGCATTTCAAACTTGTGACATGTGACATGGCTTGACTCAATCAGTCCAATCTCTATTTCTCCTTCTTCCACCAGTCACTCAGGCAGACCAGCTTGTTTTATGTAGCGGTGTCTACTTATAGTGCCTATAATATTTTTCCCATTGGGTGCCAGACAGGGCCAAACCCTGCCAATGCAAATCAACTGCTCCAGTGGAGTTGCTCAGTGGCCAATGGTGTCAACTGTGGTTGTACTGGGCAGCTCCCAGGTGTGAATGGAACTGTGTGAATGTGAAGCAGGGCGTTCCTGAAAAAGAGCATCTGTGCTCAGCGAACCTACCCTGGGTAAATAAAGGTAAAAAAAAATATATATATATATATATATATATTTTTTAGATTAACTGCGTCAATTATATTATCGCGCGATACTAGTATCGCGTTAACGCAGCACGTTAACGCCGTTAACGGCCCAGCTCTAATATAAATATATATAATGTTTTTTTTTTTTCAGCTACCTGATTATGGCAAAAGACATGATTATGGCTAAACTTAACTTAAATAATATTAATAATCACTATTATGGGCCCATAAAACATTTATTCAGCACTTTTGAATGCATACATTAATTTCAGACTGACTGCTGAAAGATTGTACAATTTAAACATATTCTCTTTGCATACAACAAAATGTGCATTAAAGTCAAGTGCATTTTCTTTTCTCTGTAGGATAACTACAACAAAGTGCATTCAGAACAAAGCCAAGGTGCTTTAAAACTGCATAACGATCTGCATAAAGACACACACACAGGACTGTTGTATTTACTACATCTCCCATGACTCTTAGCGGGGGATGACGTAGCTTACGAGAGACGGGTCAAAGGGGAATGGAATTGTTAGCTAGCTTAACGCTAACGTTAGTTCAAAATGTTTTAACCGCGACGGGCATATAGTAATGGCGAGGATATAAAGCATGTTAAAGACGCATTTATTGGATGCGTTGCTCGCGGTCGCAGATTTTATACATAGAAACAGCGCGACTCCCAAGAGGAGTTAGTTATCACAGGCTGCAGAACGCAGGAAGAGCTGCCAAGCTGCTCACGGCTTTTTAACCATTTTCGGCCGATAATTTTCGGTGGCCGAATGTTCGGTGCATCCCTAGTCTCTAGATGTGACTGTTTTGTGACAGCTGGCCTTTTGTTTTAGCTTTTTGTGGGTACAGAATATCATATGATGATCACTTAACCCACATGCTATCACCCCTTTGTTGGAGATCATGGACTTGTCAGAGATCAGAATGAGATCAATGGTAGTTTGTGTTGAATCACATACTCTTGTGGGTTGGGTGATTAGCTGGCTGAAACCGTGCAGATCACAAAACCTACTGAAGGCCTTGAAGACGGGTGCTTCTTTGCGTAGCATATCCGTGTTCCAGTCCCCAATACGAATCTTTTCTACACCTTCCACCATAGCTAAGCACCCATCAAGTGTATCATAAAAGCGACTCTGTTCTGGCGGTCTATAGATTGTGCCTATTAGTACAGATTTCGCCCTTTCAAACAAGATTTCAAGCCAAACTGTTTCAATTTCATCATGGTTAACACACACACACCCATCAATGTCTCCTAGCATGGTAGTTAACACACACACCCATCAATGTATCCTAGCATGTTAGATTGTTAGCTAACAAACACACCAAGGCATTAGTCCATTTTCAAGGATAAAGAGGCAAGAGAGAAAAGGTGGGGGGTAGAGAGAGAGAGAGAGAGAGAGAGAGAGAGAGAGAGAGAGAGAGAGAGAGAGAGAGAGAGAGAGAGAGAGAGAGAGAGAGAGAGAGAGAGAGAGAGAGAGAGAGAGAGAGAGAGAGAGAGAGAGAGAGAGAGAGAGAGAGAGAGAGAGAGAGAGAGAGAGAGAGAGAGAGAACGATAGGAGAGAAGCGTCTCTGTTCGCCAGTTACCAGGTGCTCCTCCTCGTTGCCCGGAAACCATGGCAATGGCCGGAGAGCTCGGACTAATAGATTAATGAAGAAGGAGCTCTGTTAAGAGCTAATGTGGAAGCTGGCATATTTGTTATTACCCATCAATTAGCTTGAAACCAAGAGCCAGCATTGTAAAACCTCCCCCTACAGGTTGCTTTGCATCTGATAATCAGGGTTGGGAATGCAATCTGATTATAGTAATCTGATCACACATTTTTTTTAAATGTAATTTGTAATCCATCACAATAACTGGAGAATATAGGACAATCAGATTGCCGATACCTTTAGGAAATAGGTGATTACTAGTCTTTACAAGCCAGAGCAAATCTTGCATTGATTTCTCAGTGAATCTTGCGTTGTGAAATCATGCACAATTTCTTCTGGCTTGCAAGGCTAGGTGGGTTACTCAAAAAATTAAGGAGGAAAATGCTTTGTTAATTTTGAATATTAACAATATTTGTCCAAACATTTAGCACAACTTGAAATAATGGTTGATAATGGCTATAATTCATATTGCATGCAGACTGTAAATGGAATGAATCATCGGTTTTAACTGGATGTTTTATATATTTTGCACGCAAGTAATCCAAAGTAACTCAAAGTAATCAAATTACATCAAAGACTTTAGGTTAATTGCATTTTAAGCAAGCGATCTATAGCTGAAAGGCTACATAAAAGAACCTTCCCAACACCATCTATAATGTATGCCTTTGGAACCCTGAGGCCTCTATTGAAACATTAGCGTGAAAATAATCCTCAATGAAGTGGCATCCTAGCTAATCTATCCTTAGCTAGGTTAGTCTATCCTTGGTTAGCTAGGAACCAGTAAACGTTGATACCACTTTCTCTTATCATAGGGCTGAACGGCTGGTATTTTTTTCTCACATAAGGGGGAGGCTTTGTGGCTGCCACACTTCCTTATTGCATCTTATCAAAGAGCATCTCCTTGGCTTTCCATTTCACATTCAGAGATCTAGAGCTCTGCTCTTTATTCCTGTCCATTTGGCTGGATTCATATCACTGCTTTTATGTTGGCACTTTCTAATTGGTGTGGGTGGTGTTGAGACACCCGTACTGATTTCCTCCCATCACAAACACACACACACACACACCAGAGAGAAGAAGAAGTACCCAAATACTTGTATTAAGTAAAAGCAGAAATAACCTGATAGAATAGTACTGATAGTAAAAGTCCACATTTTAAGAATTCTACTCAAGTAAAAGTATTACGGTTCTTGATATTAAATTCACTTAAAGGTGACATGCATTATAAATGTCATTTTTCAGTCTCTAGCATTGTATTATAGTAATAGGAGTTAGTATCAATGTGTTTTAGTGTCTAAATACCATATTGGCGGATTGCTCTGATTCAGCTCAGATCATTTCCTGCTCCAGTAAATTAGGCCATCCTGATTTGAAGGCCTGAGTGACGTTACTCAGGCTCTGGGTAGCAGACAGTGATGTGATTGGCTCTGTGGTTGTAGCTAATGCCCGCCCACAATCTACCTAGACTGACTGTACACAGCGAGTGGAAACCACTTCCTCATACTCTGCATGCACTCTGGAGGGAGAGAGAGAGAGAGAGAGAGATAGAGAGCATTCGGGAGCACTTGGGGGGGGGGGGGGACCTGCCGCGCGGCACACACCTCCGAACGGGAGGCGTCTATATTAAAGGCAGCCGAAGAGTGCTTCCGCATTGGCGTTTTGCGCTCTGATTGGCCGAGCGCGGTGCGGAGCCAATGGCAGTGACATGATGGGAATAATCGACGCGTTAAACAGCAATCAATTAATTTAATATAACAGTCCGGTTCTGTGTTTGTTTGTGTCTGTAGATTGTTGGTGAACAACTAACTTTAGGTTAGTTTAACGCGTCCGTGTCGATTAGCCCCACCGTTCATTGTAAACAATGATGTGTGTTGTTGTAGCCACCGGGTAAATCGCGATTTTTTATTGGATTGTCATGACAAACCAATTCTTTAATCCAACATATATGTAAAGAAACAATATACTCCAGTTAACGGTATATTTTTTTAATGATTCGTTACGGCGTAATCAATACTTAATTGCGTTCGGGACCTCCATATTTTGGGGGTATTCATCAGAAAACTCGGATCCGGGATTCGGCTCCCATCAGTGGGGCAAGAACTGTGGATTTTCAGCATCGCTCTCTGGAGCTTAAACGGAGTTTCGATTCCTGGCTAGAGGAGCGCGTCGCGGCTCATGCGCATGCGCGCGCTCGGCCAATCAGAGCGCAAAACGCCAATGCGGAAGCACTCTTCGGCTGCCTTTTAATATAGACGCGAACGGGAGAGTGAAAGAAAGGAAGAGAGAGTGAGGGAGGGAGAGAGGGGGCCTTATCTCTCTCTCTCTCTCTCTCTCCCACCCCCTCTCTCTCTCTCCCACCCCCTCTCTCTCTCTCTCTCTCTCTCTCTCTCTCTCTCCCACCCCCTCTCTCTCTCTCTCTCTCTCCCACCCCCTCCCTCTCTCTCTCTCTCTCTCTCTCTCTCTCTCTATCTCTCTCTCTGTCTACCAGTCGCAGACTGTGTGGACTGACTGTCACTCAAAGTGCTTATGGGCGGAGCCAGGCCATAACAGCCTGAAATCTTGAAGCTGAAAAATGATGGTTTTGAGTACTTGATTAGAAATATAAAACAATGAATTTTTTTGAAAAAAAAACCTTACAGATGTCTTCAATAGACTCACAGGAATTGTGTAAAGTTGCCCAAATAGTGCTAGGAATAGCAACGCATGTCCCCTTTAACACTTTAGTTGCCAAAGGACGAGTTTAGGCGTCTTTCCCCGCCATGCTCAAGTTGCTGAAGACGCCGTAACTCGTCTTTGATATCAATATTTCAAAAATCTGTGATCGGAATCATATTTCCTTTCTGGGGCCCTGAGACACAAGTGTGATCTCCTCTCAATCCTCTAGCGGTTCAAGACCGCCATCTGGTGGCCGATTGGCAGATCGAAAAAACGGATGTTACCTTTAACCCGGCAGGACTCACTCCATATGTGGTCCGGGCACTCGCTAATGTTAGAGAGACTCAGTCTTCACACAGTGAACATCGATCGCTGCAAATAACTCGAAAAAACAACATGATTTGGACGTATATATTATTATACAACCTGGAAATGGACCGAGTATTTCAACATCCCATAATGGAAAACTGTCTACCCCACGCTGATCGCCCAACGGCCCGCGGAGACTGGGGTGAGTTTTAGCGTGTAATAATACCGTGTTCGACACTAACTGCTATGATGAACATTTGACCCACATTAGATGAATGGTAAAACGTTGCCCACGGATTTATAAACGATCCCCCGCCCATCCGGTCAATATCAGATGATACGTAGAAACTTCTAGAAGTACGTCCAATTGAAATTTTTGATCTCGGACAGATTCCTACCAAACTGTATTTCATCATCAATATAATGTATTTGGGGCTATAAATCATGTTCTGGAGAAAGCTGCAGAAAGAGATGAAAACATATTCACTTATACTTTAGATCATATTTTAGTATGAATATGTGAATGAAAAAGTTTAACGTTGCTACACCATGAACAATACATATAGGACCTTGAATGGGCCCTAATAATGGCAATCTAGCAATATAATTTAAAAAGTTATAGCCCTGCAAAGAAGGGGAACTTCTCCATGTTAAATAGAGCTGGCAACGGATGGTATATCATGAATTTAACCTTAGGCAATCAAAGTGTTAAGTTCAACAGTAAAAGCACATTTGGTGCTATAAAAACATTTGATGCATTAACCCCTACAGCTTAAGCTAAACTGTTTGGTGGTTGACCTTATAACTTGCTCTTTAAAGGGGAACTATTTTACTATTTCTTTCACTATTTGGGCACTTTTACACAATTCCTGTGAGTTTATGGAACACCTCTGTAATTTTTTTTTTTTTAATTCATTGTTTTGTATTTCTAATCAAGTCCTCAAAAACAGCATTTTTCTACCTCAACATCTTAAGCCGTTTTGAGTCTGGGAGTGTGGAGTGTGTGTGAGTCTCATGCAGCTGAGTCTCTCTGACATCACAAATCAGCACATTTTCAGATGACTCAGTTCAGTGAGGGTGAATATTGTCAGAGGAGAATTGGAAGAATGCGCCAATATGAGAATTAGAGACATAGATCATATTAATATAAGTCCACATAGCTAGGAAACAATGCTAAACACTGAAAAAGGCCATTTATAAGATAGTTCCCCTTTAACACATTGACTGCCACAGCAGGGGGCGCTAATACCCCATTCATTGCCAGGTCTTTTTTCAATGGATATAGTTTGTTTTAGACTGTGGCATTTGCGAGTGCTTAAAATATATCTTATATTATATCTATGGGTCTAATAATGCCGTCGGGTCTCAGTGAGCTGCTTCTAGTTTGCCGAGACAGATTTTCATTCGTACATTTCCGTTTTATACCGTTTTGGATAGAGTATGGTTTGGGTGTTTTTCAGTAATTCCAGGAAAAGGCGAGAAAATGCTTTTACTGTAATCCAGTCATCACGTTGTAATTTTTCGGCTGATTATCTAATCATCCTGAAATCAACGCTAGATTATCACTATTATGTCTCCTCGTCCATACATGAAATAACTGTCGTAGTGGGCGCCCCACCCCCACCGCAGCCAATGGTAATAAGCACATGTATACACCTACACACAGATCGCGGTAGAAATAAATGTCAGATCAACTATCAAATTCATATATGACGTTCTTACCTTGTATCTGATGTAATGCAAAAGAGATAATCCAAATATCTTATCGCAATTCCAAATAATGCTTGTGGAGGTCCGCACCACACTATCGACCATTTCACAATGACGGGCGGGCGGGCGGAGTTACTGATGCCATTGTTGTATAGAAGTGGCTCGCCTGAATATTTAAACCCTGCCCGCCCGGCTCAGATCGCCTCCTAAAAGACACAAGCCCATTTTCAATGAGATGCAATAGCTCCGCCTGGCAGTAGAGGGCGGTGTTGACCGTCTGCCAGCTCAGACAGGGTCTGAAGACTATACCAGAGGCTGCGGCTATGAATTATGAATAGATATAGCGAATAAATGATATAACGATCCCAAAAACTAGTAAACTCGTTGGCGCTATTCGATTGGCGGCCAATAACGAGTTAACTCGTTTATGGCGCAGAATGTGTTAATGTGGCTGGCTCAAAGATGCATAATGTCTTGTTTGCAAATATATTTTAAAATGTAACCAGGACCAGGTGTTGTAGTTAAATATAGATGAGTTAAACATTTGGTTATTAGCTTTGAAATGTAGTGGTGTAAAAGTCCCCTAAAATGACAATACTCTACTTTCCAACCCTGTTGTTCACACACAATCACCTTCGAGTTCAAATAATTAGACTTTCTGTCTTTATTTGTCCCATTCATTCATATTTGATAGCGGATGGCTGTTAAAAATGCATGGCTTCTCTGGAGGGAGAGAATGATCTCTCATCACTGCCTCCTTTCATCTCATATTCACTCCATCTGTCAAACTCTAATTTCCACTCCCTTTTACAATTGACTATTTACCTGAGGCTACCATGCGCATACACACACACACACACACACACCAAAATCAAGCCCTTTGGTCGATCTGTTAATTGCAGGTTCCTAAACCTTCCATGTTTCTGAGCAGATAAGAGCGAGCTGGAAGATTAATTTCCATTCAGGCCTGATCTATTTGCATAGCAGCGTGAATCCTTATCACACTGCAGGGGGAATTGCACTGTGCCTCTATGACTCACCCCATTATTGTTAAGGCAGACTGTATGTACACACACACACACACACACACACGCACGCACGCACGCACGCACGCACACACACATACAGTACATAATCACTAACATATATGTGGACATGCTTACTCTCACTCAGTCTCTCGCTCGCTCTCTCACTCAATTGCTCGCTCACTCACACTTGAATACACAAGCACAGGAATGTTTCAGACCTGCGTTCAGTTATACACACATTCACACACAGTGCTCACAAATGGAAGCTTTCCATCAGATGTCATTCTGATTAACACCCACTGATCCATCCTCAAACGCTACCAACAGAGACTTTCTCCACCATCCGGAAGCCCACAAATTACACACACCAGCACCTCTAAGAACATTGATCAGACTCCCACACTCAAACCACTATGCCCCGATCACGTTTTTTGCCACCGATCACCGATCGTCTATGAGCCATATCGGCAGATACCGATACCGATCGTTTTTGGTTTTATAAACACTTTAAAAAATATATATATATATACTTTTTTCTTTTTTTTTTGCTTTGGTCAAATCACATTCAGCATTGCCATCTTCACAGTGTTGTTATGAAGCATGATAGCTAATTAGCCAATGTTCAGCTGCAAAAACGAATAATGTCAATTACTGCTAGCCGGCTAGATGACGTTAGACAATGCATCATGTATTAAAATAAAGTGAACTATTTAGTTTACTGGGTCATTTAGTTAAAACAGTGAGCTAACGTTAGCTACCTAGCTAACGGAGGTCTCATGCTGGCCGATTGATCGGCACGGGGCATCCCTATCATTCTTAAACTGAAATGCGCATTTGTTGATATCAGGAGCTATCAGTAGCTAGCCAGTTAGACAATGCATCATGTATTAAACTAAAGTGAATAGTTGACTGTGTAGTTTTGTTTAAACAGTAACGTTAGCTAGGTAGCTAACGTTAGCTCACGTAGGTCTCACAGAGGACTATTGCCGGAGCCTCTGTTTACATGAGTCTGGGAGGGGCAGCGGGAGGAGGAGCGGGAGGAGGAGGAGGGGCAGTGCGCTGCAGCAGCAGCAGCTGTGTGCTTGAGAGAGAAGTCAGCGAGTGAGATCTCCGCTGAGAATTGGATCATGTTTTTCGATCGGTTTTCACGATCGGCGAAAATAAAGCATTATCGGAATTCACCGATCTCATATTTATACTGAATATCGGCCAATACCGATTGCTGGCCGATCAATCGGGGCACTAGGGATGCCCCCCGAAACCTGATTCTAAACGGGAACCGGTACTAAATTAGATTAAAACGGAGTATTGATAAGCTCCGACGTTATCGGTACTGCTATCGGTAGTCTAGGAGCGAATGAGCTACGGAGCTAAGTTAGCTAACGGAGTGTACCATCCATCTGCGATGCAACGGTGGCAGCAACACTGGAAAGGGAGTAACGTTAACGGTATTCTAGGAGCGGATTAGCTACGGAGCTAACAGAGTATACCATCCAACAGTGGCAGCAACACTGGAAATGGAGTAACGCTAACGTTATGTCGAGTTCATACTACACTACACGTATGAACTCGACATAATGTTAACGTTACTCATGAAGTGTTTAATTAGCAGCAATCTGTTGTTCAAAATGTAACGTTAAAAATCTCTGTGCATTGCACCGGAAACGCGAGGACAGGAAGCCGTCATGAAATTGTTGTAGTCATATTGTAGTCTTTTAGTCTTATTAACTAAAAGATTTTAACAAAACGAAAAGCAGCAGCACTATTGGATAACTGAATCATGCTTGCTATGCATTTCTTTCTTTAGGGGAGTAGGACATTTGTTTCACAGTTTTAGCATGATGTTTTATAGATGGCTAGGTTAAACACAGGTTTTTGTTTAAGGGGGGGTTTGATTTGATTTGATTGAAGTTTATTTCAAATATGCAACACAACAAACAAACATCAATTACAGATATAGCATTAAGCCGTTCAAATAATAAATGTATACACATTTTTTTTAATAATAATAATCTAAACGAATCGATAAGAGTATCGATAAAGTATTGAACTGTTAAGATGGCGAATGGAATGGCAGATGGCACTTCTGCAAAATGACAGGGAGAGACAGCGAAAGACAAAACATTTCAAGCATAACCTGTGCTTGAAAATGGACAGTGAAAAAAGAGGAGGGGTGGAGCAGAGAGGGAAAGAGAGAAAAATACATACTGCTTACTGCTTGTATTTCACATAACAGTCAGATGGAAATGACTGGAAATGAAACGTTTCAACACTTCAACAGTGAAAAAAGAGGAAGCATGGAGCAGAGAGGGAGATAAACAAAACAAAAAAAGGCCCTTGCAGGAGATGCCGCTAAATGTGGCAACATTGACCAAATGTTTTCTTGCACCACGTGACCACCAGGTTAGTCAGTGATAAAAATAAACACGCTAGCTAGCTAACATAGCTAACGTTACCATGCATCATCATCATCCCCTGTCACTTTTTTCCCCATACATCTTGTATTCAACTTCAGTCCTGATCATAACCATTTTTCTTTTTCATTTTTCTTGTAATGTCAGATTAAAAATGAAATACTCTCACTTTTCTGATAAGAGTTGTTAACTCTGACATTGTGGAATCGCAAGAAAGGATGAAACGGGAGACGGTAGTCGAGTCTTTCCTTTTACTTCCCAACATAAATTACATACATCCAACAGAGTGCAGAGACGTTTAACGTTACTACTTGAAAGTGACAGCAGCCAGCTGACAGCTGACAGGTGACATAATATAGGTCACCAAATACCCACCCCGTTCCCAGAATCCCCAGGCTTAAAGGAGCATTCCTCCGCTCCTCAAGTCCAGTGAATGCCTGCACCAATTGTGCGTGATAAGTGTCACCACAACATTACAAAAACAAAAAATCCATCAAAATCAGTGTTGTTGCTAATCATTGACACATGATGATTATAACAATTATTAGCCTGTAATAAAAAATCCACTTTGCATTTGATATATTGAAAATATTTAAATGTGTGTGTTTTTTTAACAATAATTTGTGATGCCATCACAAACAATGGCATTTAAAGGGTAAACATTTGAAAAGTCCTGCACCAGCATGCAGGGAATTAAGTCTTTGTAACAAAAATCATCCTGGTGGGGGACCCCCAGACCCCCTGCTTAAAAAGTGGCCTGACTTGGGCTATATTTTGCACTATATTTCCTGGCCTGAATAATTCCCCCAGTCCGGCCCTGCGAAGGGGTGAAAAATTGTCAAATCTGCCATTTTGAAATCCAAAATGATGTAGGTTAGAGTTATCATATCCGATAAATTATCCTATATTCCCCACAAGAAACACATATTTTAGACACCCCTCATGTTAAGATTTCTTTAAAATTCATGTTTGCACAAAAGTATGGCCCGCCCTAATATGATGACCACTGGTGGCTAGCCAAGACCATCGATGTGGATACTGATCAACAAGATGTGAAAGTGGAATTTCTGCATCCCCCTGGTCCAACAGAAAAGGTTCTGTTTCTGCCCAGTTCAAGACATCTAGTGAAACTAATCGGAAATGCTGAAGGAAACGAAGAGGAGAAGTGCAGGGTGAGAAAGTGGAGATCAGGAAGTTGTGTAGATGAAAACAGGGACGAGAAGAAGGGGTCCTGGTCTCCATTACTGTTTTTGTTGTTGGAAACAGTGCATTTTGTAATAGTTGGAAACGGTGTATGTAAAGTTTGTTGTTATTACAATTGAGTTAACAAAATGTTCAGTATAAGACAAGGAGTTATTAGTTCTTATCATTGTCACTTCCATCTGTTTAAAAAATGCATGTGTTCATTTATCAGAGATGCATATACAATTGTGTCAACTCTGTCAGTTTCTCGTCAACACCGTCAGATCTTTGTTTTTGTTAATTTTGTTGGAAAATACAAATTACTTCTTCAGTTTATGTTGTTTAAGTAATAAAGGAGCATCAGATCTTCATCCTCTTGTCTTATTAACTTAATGATATTTTTTTGTATCATATCAAAATTAAAAACAAAGTTTGAAAATGCAAATATTTCTAAATCTGGGTTTTCAGAATAGTGTGAAATTACACCTGAGGTTTATATATTATGTTGGATTGCATACCAGAGTAACTAAACACCATTACAACATACTTCAGAACTTTAGATTCTTGTTGGACTGGAATAATTAGAATTATATACTTTTTTGTGTGTCTGACGGAGTTAACACAAATCAAGTTTCAAAGGGAAACATGTGAATTTGTTGAAAATGTTTTTCTATGTAGAGCCCGCACCTTTACATGGTTAAATAGCTCAGACCTTTCTCTACATGAATATACAACTCTAATCAATATAGTGTGCATTCTCAAAATATAATATTAAAAAGTGTTTTGTCCCGACTCTCAAGAATCAGTGCTATACATTTCCGTTTTATACCGTGGTGAATATGAGTATAGTTGTAGAGTGATACTGTGTAATTCCAGGGAACTCCGTCAAAACAGCCCTTTAGTCAAATCCACTTATCACGTTGCCATTTTTCGCCTGATTATCGAATCATCCTGAAATCAACGCTAGATTTGTTGTGAGGGCTGCTTTTGAGCAGGTACCTCAGCCTGTTGGCTCCCCCCTGAGGACACGTTGACACGACCCCGAGGCGTACGTCTCTTGAGACGTTCACGTCTCACGGCTGGTGCTAATGAACAATTAGAGAATGCTGCCTCTTCCCGGACTATAAACACCTGACCAGCCCCAGCAGTCGATGCGAGTTCATTCTGTAGGAACAGTAGGTTTGTTGCGCCTTAATTATTTCCTTTTGACATTTCTGTCTAACTTAGTTCTCGTTGATTGTTGTCATTTATTTGTCTGCTACCTAACCTTTTTTTTTGATGCGCGTGTTCAAATGCTTGTAACCCTGACCTCGTTTTCTTCTCCCCCTCCAGCGTGGGTAGATTGGCATGTAAGGTATTGGCCTTAAAACCAAAGAGTACGAGGTTTACACAACATACAGTAGATGTTTACTGGTCAACTAATATTGTGTCTTTTTTTCTCTCTTCCATCTAGTTTGGAAGACGCCGTCTCAGATACTCATCGCGTTCATCCTCCCATTAATTCCCTTGTTATTTTCTCCCCCCTGCCTCGCCAAGTCCCTCGTGTTATTTTCCCTCTCGGGAATCAGTTATTGTTTCGCCCCAGCGTGGCCGAGGCCACATGTTCCACTACATCTTTTCAACACGGTAAGACTTTATTTACATATTAAGTACACACACATAGTCTGCTACATCACACATACTTCGGGTTTTAACACACACCTCATAACCCAGGTCCCGACCTGCTGACACTACATTTCCACCGTTCATTGTTTGTATGCCTTGTAAATTTTTTTCGTATTGTTGAATTTGTCTCTGTTAGTAAAAATAAATACACGCTTGTTTTAGCGTTTAAACTGTTGGACTGTTTCACTCCCTTATTTGGGTCCCGTTCCTCTGTTCCCATAACAGTACGAACTCGCCAATGTCGGACCCTGAGATTGAAACAGATCCAGCTAGTGTAACCACCTAGGGCTGGGCGATATGGCCAAAAACGTTATCGCGATAAAATTATAAAATTATTTTCATATAACTCGATATCGATAATTATCGTCGATATAATGTCTGTCAAGTTTAATTAAAGGGGAACTATTTTACTATTCCTAGCACTATTTGGGCAACTTTAAACAATTCCTGTCAGTCTATTGAAGACATCTGTACGTTTAAAAAAAAAAATGCATTGGTTTATATTTCTAATCAAGTACTCAAACCCATCATTTTTCAGCCACAAGAAATCAGGCTGTTATGGCCTGGCTCCGCCCATAAGCACTTTGAGTGACAGTCAGTCGAGAGAGAGAGAGAGAGAGGGGGGATGTAGACAGACAGACAGACAGACACCCTATGTCTATACGTTGTGTTAGTTTGCTGCTGCTATGAGAGAGAGAGAGAGAGAGAGAGAGAGAAAAAAAAGTGTAAACACTCTGCGTGTCCTCCCGGGAGAGGGAGCCGGGAGGACACGCAGAGTGTTTACAGTTCTCTCTCTCTCGGTTCGGGAGCATGAGCTGTCTGTGGCGCAGCGCGGTGGTGGACTTGAGCCGGGAGGACACGCAGAGTGTTTACAGTTCTCTCTCTCTCGGTTCGGGGGCATGAGCTGTCTGTGGCGCAGCGCGGTGGTGGACTTGAGCCGGGAGGACACGCAGAGTGTTTACAGTTCTCTCCAGGGTTCGAAATTAACGGGGGCTTGGGGCATAATGCCCTTGAAAATGGACAAAATGCCCTCGAAAATCAGTTAAAGGGGGCACTTAATGCCCCCGACAGTTTACTAATTATATATATATTTATCCGGTAATGGAGCGTCTGTATCGTACGGTTCAGATGACGCGCAAATAAAAAAAAAAATTTGGCGGAGCCGGTGTTCTGCACTGGCTGCAGGCAGCAGCAGCAGCACTGTAGCCAGCCAGGTGCTAGTCAGTTTGTGTAAAAATGGCACGCACAATATAAATCAATCTTCATTACGACTTTAAAAACATAGCCATTAACATTACATAGGCCTACACACATATTACCATAGCAGTTCGTAAACACAACGCACGTTTTAACTATGGTAGCCCGACGCAGCCCGCAAGCTAATACTGTACAGTCAATGAAATGTCACCGTAGCTACTGTAGCAGAGGAGGAAATGGGAGTCTGAGAGGCGGGGTGTTTAAAGACAATGATAGGCGTTTATTCAACATCCAAGAAGGCTAACATACAACTGTGTTTTATTAACTCCAACCGGGACTATTGCCGCTTTCCCACTGCATGCCATCACCTCCTAACGTTACCGGAGCTGATAATAACATTGCTGAAGGTGCGTGACACTAAAATGTCCGTGGGGACCCGGCGCCAACCCATAGATAGTTCCAACTCACCGAATTGCGTAATCCACCACAGATGCACTCAATATTTAAATAATGTTAGTCTAAATAAATGTAGACAGAAACATAATAATTTCAAGCAGAAAACGAATCTTTCCATTAAGAACTGACAATCAGGGAATTTAAACATGGTTGACATTGTTTTTGTGTGTTTATATTAATTAAAGAAAGGAAAGTCTAGTGCTGGCTGAGCATATTGTTTGTTTGCACTAAGTTAATACTTTGACAAATGTAGCCTATATTTTTCAGTCGGTTCGGTCTTTGTGTGCCAAACATTATTTAAGGCTGTAAACACTGTAAACCTTTTATTTTTAATAAATGAGAAGCATGTTTAGATTTGAGTGTTAAATTTTTTTTAATAAAGATTAACGTATATCGAACTGAAAACCGTGACCCCAAAATCGTGATACGAACCAAACCGTCCATTTTGTGAACCGTCCCACCCCTACCGTTTATCATAAAAATTCAGTGCCCCCGAAATACACAAAAAAAGCCCCCGAAAATCAATTAAGGGGGGCAAAAAAAGCCCTTGAAAAAAAATGTTAATTTCTAACCCTGGTTCTCTCTCTCTCGGTTCGGGAGCATGAGCTGTCTGTGGCGCAGCGCGGTGGTGGACTTGAGCCGGGAGGACACGCAGAGTGTTTACAGTTCTCTCTCTCTCGGTTCGGGAGCATGAGCTGTCTGTGGCGCAGCGCGGTGGTGGACTTGAGCCGGGAGGACACGCAGAGTGTTTACAGTTCTCTCTCTCTCGGTTCGGGAGCATGAGCTGTCTGTGGCGCAGCGCGGTGGTGGACTTGAGCCGGGAGGACACGCAGAGTGTTTACAGTTCTCTCTCTCTCTCGGTTCGGGAGCATGAGCTGTCTGTGGCGCAGCGCGGTGGTGGACTTGAGCCGGGAGGACACGCAGAGTGTTTACAGTTCTCTCTCTCTCGGTTCGGGAGCATGAGCTGTCTGTGGCGCAGCGCGGTGGTGGACTTGAGCCGGGAGGACACGCAGAGTGTTTACAGTTCTCTCTCTCTCGGTTCGGGAGCATGAGCTGTCTGTGGCGCAGCGCGGTGGTGGACTTGAGCCGGGAGGACACGCAGAGTGTTTACAGTTCTCTCTCTCTCTCGGTTCGGGAGCATGAGCTGTCTGTGGCGCAGCGCGGTGGTGGACTTGAGCCGGGAGGACACGCAGAGTGTTTACAGTTCTCTCTCTCTCGGTTCGGGAGCATGAGCTGTCTGTGGCGCAGCGCGGTGGTGGACTTGAGCCGGGAGGACACGCAGAGTGTTTACAGTTCTCTCTCTCTCGGTTCGGGAGCATGAGCTGTCTGTGGCGCAGCGCGGTGGTGGACTTGAGCCGGGAGGACACGCAGAGTGTTTACAGTTCTCTCTCTCTCGGTTCGGGAGCATGAGCTGTCTGTGGCGCAGCGCGGTGGTGGACTTGAGCCGGGAGGACACGCAGAGTGTTTACAGTTCTCTCTCTCTCGGTTCGGGAGCATGAGCTGTCTGTGGCGCAGCGCGGTGGTGGACTTCCTCGAGAGGGAGAGGGAGACGCAGAGCGTTTACAGTTCTCTGCTTCTCTCGCTCGGCGGGCAGCTAGAGGGGGCGGGTGTTATTATGCAAATGCACAATATGACGTCCCATATAGGCAAATTTTCAGATGACTCACTTGAGGGAGGGACATTATTGTGAGGGGAGAATTGGAAGAATGCGCCAAATCGAGAATTAGAGACATAGATTCTATTACTATAAGTCCACATAGCTAGAAAATAACCCTAAACACAGGAAAAGGTCATTTATAAGATAGTTCCCCTTTAACTTATTATGCCCGGCGCCGATGGACGGGCTATTAATAGACTTGTTTTGCTGCTGCGAATGTCTCGAGAGTCGAGTTGATGTCGTCATCAGTCCGCGCACGTTAGCAGTTAGCCAGTCCAGAGCAAGTGGAGTATCTCATGACAATGTACTAAATATGACCATAAAATACTCTGTTCCGCCCCAATACATTGCAACGACGTCCACCGTATACCCCACACTACTATAACAGTTACCCTCAGAATTCAAAACACACACCAACTCAGCAGGTAAACTGTAAAATAGCGCCGTGCAAGCTAAGTATCCTAGCCAGCCTCGTTTACAAGCGGTGTATTCCATGACAATGTACTAAATATGACCATAAAATACTCTGGTCCGCCCCAATACATTGCAACAACGTCCACCGTATACCCCACACTACTATAACAGTTACCCTCAGAATTCAAAACACACACCAACTCGGCAGGTAAACTGTAAAATAGCGCCGTGCAAGCTAAGTATCCTAGCCAGCCTCGTTTACAAGCGGTGTATTCCATGACAATGTACTAAATATGACCATAAAATACTCTGGTCCGCCCCAATACATTGCAACGACGTCCACCGTATACCCCACACTACTATAACAGTTACCCTCAGAATTCAAAACACACACCAACTCGGCAGGTAAACTGTAAAATAGCGCCGTGCAAGCTAATTAGCCTAGCCAGCCTTGTTGACTACTGGAGTCCTACCTCCTTCCGGGTATCCTTCCGCTGTCGGCAATCTCCTTCACTGATTGGTTGTTAGTGCGTGTGCTCATATCCAAGCTTGGAAAATCGATATATCGAAACTTTGCGACCACGTTTCATGTTTATTTCGAGGAAATAATTTATCGCGATAGTTATCGTTATCGTTTTATCGCCCAGCCCTATAACCACCTCTGTTGAGGAATTAAGCGCCACAGTTACCGAACTGGTGACTCAGTTACACCGCACGTTTTCTTCTATCGACGGGAGGCTGGCAGGGCTGTATTCAGCAAGGTCTCCCTCGGGTGCTGGTCCCTCGGTAAGTGGCATCGAGGGCACCGCATCTGTAGCCCGTCATGATTATCATTTTCCCCTACCTTCGCGTTACAACGGTAACTTTGAGGAATGTAAGGGTTTCCTCCGTCAATGTGACCTCGTGTTTGAAAACCAGACTTCAGGTTTCAGGTAGATAGTTCGAAGGTGGGGTCGTAGTGGCACTGTTAACTGGTAGAGCCCTCAGATGGGCCACTGCCACGGTAGCACCAGGTGACGTGTTAGCCTCAGATTATGGTGTGTTTTGTGATGAGTTTCGCTTTATGTTCGATCACCCTAGGGACGGTCCACATGCAGCGGCTCGGTGGCCGAGTATACGGTCGAGTTTCGTACGTTGGCGGCAGGTTGTGGCTGGGGTGACGTGGCTCTACTGAGCGAGTACAGACAGGGTCTTAGCGAGACCATTAAAGACGCGATCCAAAGGGACCGTCCCGAGACTTATTCCGAGCTCATTACCCTCGCATTATGATCGACCAGCGTCAGCATGAACGGCGCAGTGAGCGGGGGTCCCGGCTCTTCACCTCGTCGGCACATAACCCTATGGTCGGTCATACCACCAGGCCACCGTCGGCTCAGTTACCCAAGGCCGCCTCTAGAAATGCACCTATTTTCTCCTCACGTAGAGAGGAGGAACCCATGCAGTTGGGTCGCTCAAGCTTTACCTCTGAGGAGCGCGAGTCTCGTTTAAAGGGCGGTTTATGTCTTTATTGTGGGAGGACGGGGCACCGGGTTCGTACTTGCCCAGCGTTGCCAAAAGATCCGGCTCACTAATGCGAGGGGTGCTAGTGAGTCAAGTGGTATCCAATTTGCGGAGAACCCCTCTTAATAGACTGTTTCCAGTCACGCTGGCGTGGGCACAGGAGTCGTTATCAATAGGCGCTATGATTGACTCCGGGGGGGATGTGTGTGTCATTAGTCATCACATTGGTTAGACAGCTGGGAATCTCCACCTTGCCGTTAAAGGCTCCCGTTCATGTGCGTGCTATCGATGGACGTAACCTAGCTCCGTTGACCCATGGCACCCCCTCCATTTCGCTCACGGTGTCAGGTAACCACACAGAGAGTATTCGTTTTTTTGTTTGTTCCGCACCATCTACTCCCCTGGCTTGAACTTCACAACCCTCAAATTTGTTGGTCCACTGGGATAATTCTCGGTTGGAGTGTGGCCTGCCACGCCAACTGTTTACGCTCAGCCTCGACTCCTCCCCATGGTCCAAAACCCGTCCCTGCGTCTCCGGATCTCCAGGGTGTTCCCCTGGAGTATCATGACCTTGCCACGGTGTTCAGCAAGGAGCGCGCCTTGTCTTTGCCCCCTCACCGCCCTTATGACATAGCCATCAAGCTCTTCCCCGGAGCTCCTCTTCCTTCTCATCGGTTGTATAACTTGTCTATGCCTGAGAAGGAGTCAATGCGGGAGTACATCCGTGAGTCAGTGGCGTCGGGGCTTATCCGTCCTTCTTCCTCCCCTGTGGCAGCAGGTTTTTTTCGTGAAGAAGAAGAATGGAGGGTTCTGCCCTTGCATTGATTTTCGACCCTTACGCTATCACGGTGAGAAATAGTTACCCTTTACCTCTTATGAGCTCTACTTTTGAACCCCTTACCCATGACACCGTTTTCACCAAGCTTGACCTCCGTAATGCTTATCACCTCGTCCGCGTTCGGGAGGGCGACGAGTGGAAGACTGTTTTCGTACCGACCTGGGGCATTTTGAGTATTTGGTAATGCCTTTTGGACTCACTAATGCCCCCGCAGTATTCCAGGCCTTGGTTAATGATGTTTTACGCGATATGATCTAGGGCTGGGCGATAAAACGATAACGATAACTATCGCGATCAATTATTTCCTCGAAATAAACATGAAACGTGGTCGCAAAGTTTCGATATATCGATTTTCCAAGCTTGGATATGAGCACACGCACTAACAACCAATCAGTGAAGGAGATGGCCAACAGCGGAAGGAGGCCCGGAATCTAGGACTCCAGTAGTCAACAGGCTGGCTAGGATAATTAGCTTGCACGGCGCTATTTTATAGTTTACCTGCCGAGTTGGTGTGTGTTTTGAATTCTGAGGGTAACTGTTATAGTAGTGTGGGGTATACGGTGGATGTCGTTGCAATGTATTGGGGCGGAACAGAGTATTTTATGGTCATATTTAGTACATTGTCATGGAATACACCGCTTGGAAACGAGGCTGGCTAGGATAATTAGCTTGCACGGCGCTATTTTACAGTTTACCTGCCGAGTTGGTGTGTGTTTTGAATTCTGAGGGTAACTGTTATAGTAGAGCCATATGAAATCCGCGTTCACGGAATCCCGGACGGAATCGCGGAATTAACCAATAAAAATGGAATCAACTGCAAAACGTGGAATATTGCAGAATTTGGCCTAATCTGGACTGAAATTTCGTTTTTGGGTGGAACGTTTGGTGCACACGCGACCGGGGAGGCGGGGACTCTACAGCGTGTTACACATGACACAACACAGCCGCGGTGCTCAAGCGTCTGGCTGCTTCAGTGTTAACATCGTCATGAAGCTAAACAATTCCACAATAAGCCCTCAATTCAGAGCAGAACAGTATCCTAATGACTTTTATGCCTCCGGTGATAAGGTGTTTTGCTAATTCTGTCAACGTTCCGTGGACTGGACCCGCAAAAACACTTGCGACACTATTGTGATTAAATAGCTATAACGTTAGGACATGAATACATGATAGCTTCTAGCTAAATCTAGTGCACCCATCCATTTGTTTAATGCAAACGATTGTCATTATACACTGCCCTTTATAAACTAAATACACTTAAATAGCTATGTAACGTTATAGGACTATAGATGGAAATGATAGCTTCTAGAAGTTCTAGCTAAATCTGGTGCACCCATCCATTTGTTTAATGCAAACGATTGTCATTATACACTGCCCTTTATAATCTAAATAAACTTAAATAGCTATGAAACGTTACAGTACATAGGACTATAGATGGAAATGATAGCTTCTTGCTAAATCTAGTGCACCCATCCATTTGTTTAATGCAAACGATTGTCATTATACACTGCCCTTTATAATCTAAATAAACGTAATAGCTATGAAACGTTACAGTACATAGGACTATAGATGGAAATGATAGCTTCTTGCTAAATCTAGTGCACTCATCCATTTGTTTAATGCAAACGATTGTCATTATACACTGCCCTTTATAATCTAAATAAACTTAAATAGCTATGAAACGTTACAGTACATAGGACTATAGATGGAAACGATAGCGTCTTGCTAAATCTAGTGCACCCATCCATTTGTTTAATGCAAACGATTGCCATTATACACTGTCCTTTATAAACGAAATAAACTAAACTAAAGGTGCCTAAATTATGCATTACTATATTTCATCACAATATAATAGATATAGCTAGGTTACTGACATTGTCATTGTGATAATGTCAGTAGTAGCTAGCTGTATCTATTGTTTACACTTGAAATATGTATTTTTATTTTGTCACAATATTAATTGAAAAATATTGTGTAAAATTGAACTGTATTTCTGAGTTGCAGCACTTAAAAACATTAAATGGACTGTTATATCTTATTCAATTGTGGACATTTATTCATTCCCACTTATTAGACACTATTTCTGATGGTAAAATGAGCATAAAAAGCAAAATACAGAATTCTGAAATATTAAAACGGAAAAAATGGAATTTGGGAAAAAATAAAATGGAATTTGGAAAATAATAAAACGGATTTCATATGGCTCTAGTTATAGTAGTGTGGGGTATACGGTGGACGTCGTTGCAATGTATTGGGGCGGAACAGAGTATTTTATGGTCATATTTAGTACATTGTCATGGAATACACCGCTTTGAAACGAGGCTGGCTAGGATAATTAGCTTGCACGGCGCTATTTTACAGTTTACCTGCCGAGTTGGTGTGTGTTTTGAATTCTGAAGGTAACTGTTATAGTAGTGTGGGGTATACGGTGGACGTCGTTGCAATGTATTGGGGCGGAACAGTATTTTAGGGTCATATTTAGTACATTGTCATGAGATACTCCGCTTGCTCTGGCTAACTGCTAACGTGCGCGGACTGATGACGACATCAACTCGACTCTCGAGACATTCGCAGCAGCAAAACAAGTCTATTAATAGCCTGTCCATCGGCGCCGGGCATAAAAAGTTAATTAAACTTGACAGACATTTCGACGATAATTATCGATATCGAGTTATATGAAAATTATTTTATAATTTTATCGCAATAACGTTTTTGGCCATATTGCCCAGTCCTAATATGATCAACGTTTTCGTTGTCGTGTACCTCGACAATATACTTGTGTTCTCTCGTACCGCGGTCGAGCACCCCCAACATGTTTGGCTTGTTCTCCAGCGCCTCCTGGAGAATAAGCTCTTCATTAAGGCTGAGAAGTTCAGTTTCCACACCGCCTCTGTGTAATATTTGGGCCATATTGTGGAGCGAGGTCAGGTGCGTGCTGACCCCCGTAAAATACAGGCGGTGGAGGAGTGGCCCCAGCCCATCTCCCGCACCCAGATGCGGCGATTCTTGGGTTTTGCGGGTTTTTACCGCCGGTATATTAAGGGGTTTAGTCGGGTAGCCGCGCCCCTGAACGCGCTCACTTCCACGCTCTGACCATTTGTTTGGACTCAAGAGGCGTAAGCCGCGTTTACCGCGCTTAAGACATTGTTTGTCACGGCACCCGTCCTAGCTCATCCTGATCCGACCCGTCCCTGATCCGACCCGAGAGTCCTGCTGAGGGGAATTCCGATACTATCCTACCCCCCTCCCAGGTGATAGGTGTAGTGACTTGGGCGCTGGAGAACAGGGTCCGAACCGTCCAACACGCTCAACCAGACCCCGGTAATGGACCCCTAACCGATTGTTTGTTCCTGACCTGGTGCGGTCGGAGGTTATTGAATGGGGTCACACCAGTCATTTCTCTTGCCACCCCGGCGTCTGAAGAACCCTATCCTTCCTGTGGCGGAGTTTCTGGTGGTCAACCATGGAGAGAGACATTAGAGAGTATGTGACGGCCTGTCCAGTTTGCGCCCGCAGTAAGGCCGTTCATCGGCCCCCCGCCGGCCTCCTACGTCCGTTACCTGTGCCCACACGTCCATGGTCCCACATAGCACTGGATTTTGTTACTGGACTCCCAGACTCCCTGGGTAGTTTCAAGTTTCAAGTTTCTTTAATAGTTGTCATACAGAAGTACAGAATACTTTCATACAAAATGCTTCTTACTGTTACGCTCCAGAGACTGTGCTAGACAAGATAGTATCAAATAACATAGTATAGCATGTAATTTAGAAGTAGAAAATGAGGTCACAGTGTTCAGTATAGACATATGTACAATGTTCGATGCAGAATAGACGTAACTGAGTTACCATATAATATACAATACTATTGTAACTGAGGGGTACAATTCCCTGACTGTATTGAGAGTATGGTATATTAAACCACTACTTAGTTATGTACTTTAATTACTGGCCATACAGTACATGAATATATATGGTGAACACCCACACAAGAATACGGCAATGACACATAAAGTTCTATTTGGAGGGTATTTATTATTATCAAGCAAGCAACGTTAGGTTACAGATTGAGAATTACACTCGCGCTTGTAAGGCGAAGAACACACGTAAAGTAGGTCAAGAGCGTAAGTCAATGAGAATAGTAAGATGGGTCTAAACTGACGCCACCTGTGGCATAGCAATTACATAAGGCACACTAGTACCAGCTGGAGACACTGGGGGGGTTCCCTCCGGGTGTAAGGCCGGCAGGGTAGAGGAATGTTCGGGTGCAAAGTCTGGGTCAACGCGGAATAACGAGGCTCCAGATACAGGAGCCAGTGCAGTACTCCCTTGATCCGTAGACAAAGCAACAGCTATAATCCAGTATGCTCGACAGCATGGATGAAAGCTAGCCAGCCTCTTCCTAGAGGCGGGCTCGAGTGATGCTCCTCACGGGGGGTAGATCCCACACGATAGTGGGGTAGACGGTTCTCTGCTCCAGCAGTCACGGTACCAAAGCAATATAATCCAACCAGAAAAGGTTCTGCAGTCGCCGGTGTAGGTTCTCCGGTGTACATATCCAACGGTTCTCGTCTAGGACTCCTCGGGTGGGGGCACGAGTTTAGGCCACCCAGCCTGGATAAGTGCACTAGCTATATACACGACGAACCGGTGGTAATGCTGGTCACTGAAGAACGGTAGCCGCACGATACACTATAAATGATAGACTATTACTTCACATTAGAATAAGTCGAACTCAACGGTACTGCGTTAAACTCTGACACTTTAGCAATCTATTCGCACGCGGTTCTCAAGGCTCTATTCAGAGGCAAAGTTGCCCACTTCACTGCACGTTGTCTCGTGGTGAAGTCTTTACTAGTAATGAACGAATTGCTGCTGTTTCCACCTGCGCCGTATTTATACGTAAGGTGAATTATCTAGTGCCAACCTCAGTTCTGTCTCGTATTACTGCGCAGACTTGGACATGTTGAGACATGCCTTGGCGTTGCCTTTGAACTTGCCGTTGGGGGTATGGTCGTTGGCGCCTAGGGGTCGCTGTCCAATAGGAGAGCGAATATTATGGTCTGGTTTGTACCCAGGTAAAGGGATATTCTGTGTATATATACAAAGAATATATAAGGGATATCAAACGATATACAAATATTATACAAGGGATCTCAAGCAATAAATATATATATTCGGTTTAATCTGACCCTTTGTAACAGCCGCCTCCTAATTAGTCCGCACCTAATTAGATAAAGCAAAGACAGATTAACCGTCTTGTCAACTACTCAATGTCTGTTGTGGGGAGTAGGGCAATTCACAAAGTCAGTGGGTCATGATCGTCATCAAGGGAGTCAGGGAGCCTTGGCAACTCTATCAGCCTCGCCACGGGTCGGGTGTATGTCCGTCCCTGGACAAGAACTTCTGCCGCTCTGACCTTTCCGTCGGCACCAGTGATCACTTTGCTTACGCGGCCGGCCGGCCACATAGCTCGGGGTAGTGACTGGTCCACGATCATGACGACTGTGTCCTCCGTCAAGTTGTCTCTATCTTTTACCCATTTCTGGCGGGTTTGTAGAGACGGTAGGTAGTGGAGGAGGAAACTGTTCCAAAACTTGTCAGCCAATACTTGACTGTACCTCCACATTCTTCGGCCGTTCGCTTCTTCAGGTCTGTACACCGTCTGTGGGAGCGCGGGGTCCAGCCGCCCCATCAAGAGTGTTGGGGGTGACTGGGTCGACATCAGCTACATCACTTGAGACGTAACCGAGGGGCTTTGAGTTCAATACTCCCTCGATCTCTGTGAGGACTGTCGTCAGGACCTCTTCAGCCACGGTCTGGGCCCCAAGCACGGCGTACAGGGCTGTCTTTATTGAACGTACTTCTCGTTCCCAGGTTCCCCCGAAGTGAGGGGCGTTCGGGGGGTTAAACTGGAAGTCAATCTGAGAGGGAGCGAGGTGGGTCTTAAGTTCTGGGCCCATGGCTTGGAAGCTCTCTCTCAGCTCTCTTTCTCCGCCTTTGAAGTTTGTCCCGTGATCAGACAATAATATAGACTGTTTTCCTTTTCGCGCTGTGAATCTCCGGAAGGCCATGAGGAATGAGTCCGTACTCATGGTCGGAAGGAGTTCTATGTGTATTGCTCGGGTGGTCATGCATTTGAATACAATGCCCCACCTCTTCTCCGTCCTTCTTCCTTTCTTCACGTAAAGCGGGCCGAAGCAGTCCATGCCGGTGGAGTGAAAGGGCTTGTCGCCAAGTCGGAGGCGACAGGGAGGCAGGTCAGCCATCCTGGGTATACTGGGCTGTGCTCGCCACTTGCGACAGTCTAGACAGGTCCGCTGGAAGCGTCGTACTGCTTCTCTTCCATTCAGTATCCAATAGCGACCTCGGATCTCAGCGAAGACTCTCTCTGCCCCAGCGTGGTGCACATCCTCGTCGTATTTCTTTATGATGAGCTCGGTGACCTTGTGTCGGCTGTTGAGGACTATAGGGAACTTGACGTCATCCGTTAAGTCCGGGGCTCGTCTCAGACGACCACCCACTCTGATGAGGTCATGGGCGTCGCGCTCAGGAGCCAGGTGGAGCAGTCTGCTGTCTGACGGGACTGGCTTTGATCCCTGCAGACAGTCTAGCTCCTCGGGGAACGAGTCTCTTTGGGCTCGCTGTAGCAGAAGGAGTTCTGCTTCTTCGTAGTTAGCGGCGTTAATGTCAGTAGTGGAGGGAACCTCAGGGTGGTGCCACAGGAATGTCTCCAACTGCGCACTCTCAAGGGTGGGGCAGTCGTCTATGTTAGGGTCGGTGGGGACTGGTGTGTGCGTCAACCCACAGAACATAGATTTCTTCATCTCTGCCTCCTCTTGACTAGCCTCCCGTGGGGTGGGGTTAGGCCACTCTTCTTCCGGGAGCTTGAGGAACTCGGGACCGTCACTGTAGATATTGTGACGTGTGAGGTCATCTAGGGCAGCGGTTCTCAACAGGGGTTCCGCGGCACACAGGGGTTCCGCGGAGAGCTGTCAGGGGTTCCGCGAGATGCCTGGCAATGTTCTTTAAAAATATAGAATGACAACAGTCTTATTTTGAAAATCCTATAGCGGGTCTCATTTATGCCCACGCGCAGCTCCAGCTATAATAACTAGGCTCCGAAAGCTAGCAACATTAAGGTCATTATGATACTCTTATTTTGAAAATCCGTGGTGTCGTGACTCATATCCGCTCCAGCACACAGCCAATAGGATGCATCTCCACACAGCAGGCTGAGCAGTAGCGTCTCTCAGCTCAGCAGTAGTAGCGTCTGGATCTGGAACGCGGACATTGAAACACAGCAGCTGCAAGGGTAGTGTTTTTGCGACCCAAAACAAATCCCTGCTGTTTTGTTCCGCAACGGGTCAAATGCATATAACATGCTTTGCAATCCTTGCCATTCCTTTATGACCACGTTGTGTTTAAGACCGGAATTAATGTCCCGTTACCATAAGCTAACAACAAGCTAAAAGCCCTGTTCAGAGCGACAGAGAACAGCAGGGTGGGGACTTAGTTGGAAGGATGACTGGGGGGGGGGGGGGGGGGGGGGGGCATTCTCCCTCTATGTGTGTGCGTTTGAAAAGATGATGAAGTCAGACTACTATATTGATAGTAAATGTACTGAGGGTGGACAGACAGATTATGTTGATATTTAAACATAAAAAATACAATACATAATAAATGTATCCATGATCATCATGCAACATAAAACAATTGCAGGAACGGTTTGGGAGAGGAAGGTGTTTTAGGTTGCGTGTTCCAAAAAATTTACTTAAAGTTTAAAGCTCAATATATCAAAACGTGGCATTTTATAGTGAACAGGCACTTTATAGTGAATCCAAATTCTTTTTGGATTACAGAAAATTATCCCTAAAGTGCTATCTGTTGCAGCTGCACTGTTTTCCATGAAAATACCATATTTGGATAAGTTTGACCATTTCTAAAAATCTGAAAATCATTATTTAATAAAACACAGAAAAGTATCACCAAGTTACTCTGGATAAAAAAAAACTTTACAGACAACATTGAGACAAAGCTTCCTGACACATCTCCATCCAAACTCTTGGAAGAACTCATTGAAATCTCATCTGATACCACCTGGAGAGCTAGTTTCAGAGTGTGGTGCTGAGTACCAAGTATCTCATGATGCTGCAGTTAAGGTGTTGATACCATTCAGCCCCACATATCTGTGTGAAGCTGGCTTTTCATCCATGACAGCTCTGAAAACAAAATATAGGGCCAAGTTGAGCCTTGATGATGACATGCGTGTTGCCTTGTCAAAGATCTCCCCACGTTTTGACCGTATTATTAGCCAGTAGCAGCGGACCTCGCATTGAGCTAGAAATGTCCACTGAGTGAACAAGTGCTTATTTTCTGTATTTATTTATATTTTTTGAGAAATGGTAACTTGGTGATCCTTTTCTGTATTTAAAAAAAATACATGATTTTCTGTTTTTGAGAAATTGTCAAACTTATCCAAATATGCTATTTTTATGGAGAACAGTGCAGCTGCAACAGATAGCACTTTAGTGATCCTTTTCTGTATTTAAAAAAAAAAACTTTTGTCATCAGATTCAGACAACTTTATTGATCCCGCGTGGGGCAATTCATATTTGCAGATTCACCAACAAGCAACAAAGACAAACAAACAACAAAACATCTCAACGACAGCACGGCAAATAAAGAGTCATTGTATCATCATTGTAGCAAAAAAGACAGGACGGGAAAGTCTTTATCGTATGTAGGGGTGCCCTGGAATATTTTATTGAACACAGGGGTGCCTTGGCAGCAGAAAGGTTGAGAACCCCTGATCTAGGGACATCCCCCGTGTGATGACATCTGCTGGGTTCTGTTTCGTGTCCACGTACCTCCAGCATGCTGATTCTGTTAGTCTTGGATCTCTGTGATTCTGACTCCCACGAAGACCCTGTATCTACACGAATCGGACTGGATCCATGTGAGTACGGTCATGGAGTCTGACCACAGGATTGTTCTTTGCACCGGGATGGTGAGTTCACGTTGGATTAACGTGGCGAGTTGCGCGCCTACCAGGGCTGCGCAGAGCTCTAGACGCGGGATCGATTGTTGCTTACGGGGGGCTATCCTTGAGCGAGCCAGGATGAAGGCTGTGTGTATTTCTCCTCCCTCCTCTCGGGCCCGCAAGTAGGCCACCGAGCCGTAGGCTACTTCTGAGGCGTCGCTGAAGACGTGCAGGTCCATCTGGCACGTCTCCAGCCGCACTGTGGGTGGGAAGTAGCTGCGGCGTATGTTCACATTTGGGAGCGAGTTGAGTTCTTTTTCCCACTCTCTCCAGGTGGAAGCGAGGTGGTCGGGTATGGGGTCGTCCCAGCCCTGTTCCTTGTCCCACAGCTCTCGTACAATCATTTTTGCCCTGGTGGTGTAAGGTAGGATACATCCCAACGGGTCATATTGTCTGGCGAGTGTTCTGTATACACTCCGTCTGGTGGTCGGTAGAGAAGTCGACCTTCCCTGCTCCGTGGTCAGGGGTGTGTATCTGTAATGGAGCGAGTCTGTTTTGAAGCGCCAGACTAGTCCTAATGTCATTTCTTGGGCTTCACCTGGGATGGTCGCCATCCAGGTCTCGCTGCTTGCTGCCTTGTTCTCTGGGGAGAGGCTGCACAGTACTTGAGGGTCGCTGCTGGCCCACTGCCGGAGATCAAAGCCGCCTTTGATCAGGGAGGCGCGGAGCTTGAGTAGGAGGGCTTCGGCTTCTTCTGGCGTCGAGACGCTTTGCAGACAGTTGTCCACGTAGAAACTCCTCTCTACACTTTGTCTGACCTCCTCGTCAGCTGCTGGGTCCTCTGTGACATGTTTTTGCAGTGCGAACGTAGCACAGCATGGGCTGCATGTGGTTCCGAAAGGGAGGACCTCCCATTGGTAGATGGATGGTTGCTCATTCCCGATCCTCTCTCTCCATAAGAACCGCAGCAGGGGCTTGTCCTCTTCCACTAGTCGCACCTGCAGGAACATCCCTTTGATGTCGCCGCTGATGGCCACCTTGTCTTGGCGGAAACGTAGCAACACGCCTAGTAGAGAGGGGCCGAGTGTTGGGCCGGGCAAGAGTTCTTTATTCAGATTCTGTAGTCCGATCTGGTAGCTGCAGTTGAACACAATACGATCCTTGCCGTTGTGGTGGACCTTGTGGTGGGGCACGTACCATGATTCGGTCGTCTGGTCGGCCTCTTGAATGTCAATTTTCTTTGTGTCCCGCTGTGATTAGCTTGTCAATCTCAGCGCGGTACACAGTGGCTTGAGTGGGGTCTTTGGCTAGACGCCGCTCAGTGTTCAGCAGATATCGCTCCGTCGCTTCTTTTGAGGCGCTGAGGGTGGGCATACCCTCTCGCCTCAAAGAGTGGAGTTGCGTATCTCATCACTCCATTGACCTCGACTCTCTTTGTCCTCTGCTCGAGGAGGGTTATGGCATAAGTGTCTTCCTTTGATCGAACGAGTTTCTTTTCATTCTTAAAGGGCATTGCGTCTAATGTCCATAGCCTCTCGACGTGCTGTAAGAGGGTGGTGTCTTCTTCTTTTATTCTTGAGTGGAGGCAACGAGTGGCTGCTGGTCGGTTGGGAGACCTGGAGAGGGGGCCTTGTAGTGTCCATCCTAGGCGGGTCTCGACTGCTGCTGGACAGCCTCTGGGCCCGATGTGGACCCGGTCTGTTAGGACGATGAGGTGTGCGTGGTCGGATCCTATGAGCAGGGTCGGGGTGGCGCCGTCGATGAGCGGTATAGGTAGTTGACGTAGGTGCACGTATTTTTCCATCAGCTTGGGGATGGGGTAGGTGTACTGTGACAGGCCTATGTCTTGGCTGGTGAAGGCGTTAGTAATCCTATACTGCTTCTCGGGCTGCCCGACTGCTGCGATCGTGAAGGAGACATTTTCACCCTTTATGGTCTTCAGGTCTCTTCTTATAGTACGGATTGTCATTGTTTCTTCGCTCCCCCGCATACCCAGCCGGGCTGCGGCGGATGCGAGGAGGAGAGTCTTTTCTGACCCATCGTCCAGGACGGCGTAAGTGTCCATGACCTTGTCCTCGTAGCTTAATATCACTCGGACCACTTTCAAGAGCACTCGGGAGCTCCCGCTGCTGGCGGGGTCGATATACATGACGTTCACTCTCGAGCTACTTGGGGGTGTGAGTTTCTTCTTGTTGCTGTCATGCAAGACATCCAAGTGGGCGCCGTCACACTTGCTGCATTTCTTCTTTAAACGGCACTCGGCTGCCATATGGCTGCGCGCGCAGCGGAAGCAGCGGCGGTTGGCTTTGATCCACTGACTCACCTCGTCAGCGGTCATCTTCTTGAAAGTGTCACATTGAGACAGCCAATGTTCTTTCTCACAGTACTGGCATACAATCTTCCACTTCTCTTTCGTCGAGGGGGTGTTGTGGTTCTTGTGCTGCGGTACTGATTCGGCTTGGTGCATAACGGTCACCGACCGGCGGTTATCATTAGGTCTCCGAGGTCCATCTCTTGGGCTTGGTCCACTCCACACGAACGTATCCAGTCGTAGGCTGCTGACTTCTCTCGCGAGGAAGTCGGCCAGGTCTAGGAGGGATGGCTCGGGACCGTCGGGATCACGGTGGTCTCTCTGCCGCCGAAAGCGCTCTTGGCGGGCTGGAGGGAGCTTCTCTAGTATTCGTTCTACATTAGAGTTAGCATATAGTTCATGTCTCCCTTTTTCCTTTTGGGACCCCAGCATCCCTACCAGGGATTGTACCTTGATAGAGAGGTCATCCAATGCTCTATTGTCTTTGGCTGGGGGGAGACGGTCAATATTTCTTATTTCTTGTATCACGTAGTCCCATATGCGTCCATAACGCTGGTCGAGGGCCACTAGAGCCGCGGAGTATGGGGTGCTTGAGTTGGAATATGCCAGCGCTATATTATGCGCTCTGGGCACCTTGAGATGCTTGAGGAGGATGGCATATTTGTACGACTCGTCAGGGACGTCGGACATCATAGTCTCTAAGCACATCCGTAATTCCGTGTACTGTGCTCTGTCCTCGTGCGTAAAGTCTGGGAACGTCGGTGTGCCAAGGTACGATGCCATGGATGGCTGGCACATCGGTGAGCATTGGGGAAGAGGCCTCCTGGGTGAGTCTCCCCGTACGTGTTGTCGTGGGCTGGTACTTGGTGGGTACCAGAGGCCGGGCACCCAGGTGCTGTTCCTCGGTGCTGACTGTGCGTCAAACTCACCCGTGAGTTGAGTCGGGGGTTTGTAGCGCAGTGACTCGGGGGTGAAGTCTGGGCTGTACTGGGCCTCCTGGTCCTGAGTACGTTGCTGCTGGTGGGCTTGACCTTCCTCCTCTTCCTCTTCCTCTTCTAGGTCTTCTAGGTCTTGAAGTCTTCTATTCAGTCTCTCGGCTGCGTAGGCCGGTTCTTCCCGGTTGCTTGGTCTCGTATGGACCGGTCGGGGAGGGGGTTCGGAGACGTAGATAGGATCCTTCTGTTGGCCGGGTTCCGGGTCACTTGGTCGGGTAGGGGAAGGTGCCCTAGACCCTTGTCGTGATGATGTCCTGGAGCTCCGTGCGGAGAGAGGGGGTGTCGCCCTGGCAATCAATTGTTCTATTATCTGCGCCTGCAGCCGGTCGCGCTCTGCTTCGCGCTGGGCGTGGGCTGCGTCGCGCTCTGCTTCGCGCTGGGCATGGGCTGCGTCGCGCTGTGCATTGGCGGCGGCGCGCTGTGCATTGGCGGCGGCGCGCTGTGCATCGGCGCGGTCTCTTTCAATGTTCTCTTCCGTCTGGAGGCGTCTGGTCTCCAGTCGTATGCGGTCGTCTTCACTCCTTTGTTGCGCCTGGAAGCGCTCTCGCTGGGTTGCAGAGTGTTCGCGTTCACTAAGGGCTTGCGCTTGGAGTTGCGCGTGAAGGCGCTCTGCAGATTGTTCGCGCTCGCTCGTCTGTTGAGCCTGAAGGCGTTCTCTTTCCATGGTAGAGTGTTCGCGCTCACTTAGTTGTTGCGCCCGGAGGCGCTCTTGTTCCATGGAAGAATGTTCGCGCTCACTAAGCGTCTGTGCTTGGAGTCGATCGCGTTCAGTGGAGGCTGCCAGGGTGGCGATGAATGCCTGCGCCAGCATCTGGTCCGCTTCGCTGGGGGATGACACTGACGGAGGTGATCGGCTTCTGACAGTGCTCGTTGGAGATCTGTTCTCTTGGCGCGCCCCGAGGTCCATCTCCTGGGCGCGCTTCTCTTCTGATGGTGTGTCGGGTTCTGTCCCTGGAGCGCTTTCTTTATCCTGGAGCTCTCCGGGGATTATACCGTTGACGTTGTCTGGGGGTATAGTCATGTCATGTCCCCCCTGGTCCCCCCCGTGAGCTTGGTCAGTTTCGTTAGAACCCACTAGGGTCTCTACTGGCAGGGTCGCCTGGTCGGTAGGATTTGACATGCTTTGACTATCCGCTTTATCCGCATTTAACGTCTGTTTAAAGCTAGGTATTAGACTGACAGCGTATTCCTCCAGATAGGGAGGTGGCTGGCGTCTGCGCTGCGGGCGTTCTAGCTTGGAAGAGCCGCTTGGGGCGCTTTATGTACTTTAATTACTGGCCATACAGTACACGATATATGAATATGATGAACACTTCCCACAATGAAATCGGTTCCAGTCAAAGGTATTAATCAAGTATTTAATGGAGCAAAAGGTACATAGGATACTTTACATTATTCTTTGAATGCACTTGTAAGGCAAAGGAGTATGCGTAGGCAAATCAATAACGAATGTCCATTCTCTGGTTACGCAGGAGGTAATTATACAACCTGAATCTTAGGGAATTATATCTATGGTACACTAGTAATAGCGGGAGATACTGGAAAGGGTTCCCACTGGTTGTAAGCCAGCAAGGGGGTAGAAGATCTGTCGGTAGTAGGACGTCTGGTCAACGATGACTAGGGAGACTTCAGGTACAGAAGCCGGTGCAGTAGTCTCTTGATCCACAGACGAATACAGCTTGGTTCTCTTGTAGACTGTAGCTCTACAGTGAAGAAAGCTAAGCGGCCTCAGGCTCTCTGAGCGCCGACTCGACTTGACTCCTCTCGGGGTAAATCCAACAGGTGCAGCGTTGGCTGGTTCTCCGCTCCATAAATCATAGGACCAAAGCAAATATATTCCAGCCGCAAAGGCTATGTAGTCGTCGGGTAGATTAATCCAGTGTACATGTCCATACGGTTCTCGCCTAGGTCTCCTCGGGTGAAGGCGCCATGCGGTCGGCCCAGCCTGGATAAGAACTCTAGCTAATACGAGAAAGCGTTGGAGATGCTGGTCACTATAGAATTCTAACCGCACGATACACTATACACAAATAGACTATTAAAGACTCAATAGAAATATGTCGCACTCGACTGTATAGTGCCAAACTCTGACAATTCAGTTACTAATTCGCACGCGGTCTCGATGCTCTTATTCTGAGGCCAAACAGGCCATACTTCACCGCACGTTGTATCGTGGGTGAGGCTTCAACTTATCGGTAACATACTAAGTGCACGAAGGGTACGGAGGTAAGGGGCTAAGGGTCTTCTACATTCACCTGCGCCGTATTTATACGCACGGTGCACAAATAGTGCCACTCTCATTTCTGTCGCCGTATCCCTGGGCAGGGCCGGGCAAGTACAGACATGTCGTGTCGGTGACTTTGAACTTGGCTCCGGGGGCCGGTCCCTGGCGCCGGTGGACCGCTGTCCAATAGGAGAATGAACTATTATGGTCTGGGCTAAAAGGGATATTCCGTGTATATGTACAAGGAATATACAGGGGATATCAAACGATATACAAATACTATTCAATATATATCAATAAATAAATATATATATTCGGTAGTGCTGTCAGGCGATTAAAAAAATTAATCTAATTAATTACAGGATTTGTAATTAATTAATCTAATTAATCGCATTTTAATCGCATAACCATTTTATGCCTGATGTTCTATATTCTATAATCATATTTCAAATTGCATGTGTCCGGATGGCAGAATTCAGTACTGTATCTACAAAACCTTCTGTTTAATCATCTTCCATCTATTAATTTGCTTAGATTTTTCAGGTCTGGTCAATTTGAGCATAGTGTTATTCACAGTCAAAGATAATTTTTTTTTTTTATTGATATTCTCATTTGGTTCATTACAATTTACTCAAGCCTAGTAACAGACACAGTATTTCGGACACTGGGAATACATTCCCTGAGATCCATAGATGTCCCTAGAATCAGATACCAAGAACATGCAAATGGACCATATAAAAAAAAGTCTGTAATGTGTATTCTACGTTCTTATGGAATGAATGAGATAAAAAAAAAATTATAATATAAAAAAAAAAAAAAAAAATTTGTAATTAATTTTGAGTTAATTTTCATAACGCGATAATTTGCTGTGTAATTAATTAATCTAATTAACGCGATAAACTGACAGCCCTAATATTCGGTTTAATCTGATCCTTCGTAACAGCCGCCCCCTAATTAGTCCCACCTAATTAGCTAAGCAGAGACAGATTAACCGCACTGTCCTCTACTCAATGTCTGTTGTGAGGGTCAGTAAGTTCACAAAGTCATGGGGTCATGGTCGTCATCGATAGTATCGGGGAGCCTTGGCAGTTCTATTAGCCTCGCCACGGGTCAAGTGTAGGTCCGCCCTTGGACGAGCACCTCAGCTGCCCGGACCCCTCCGTCGGCACCGGTGATCACTTTGCTTGCCGGCCACATAGCTCGGGGCAGTGACTGGTCGACAATCATGACGACTGTTCCTTCTGTCAAATTGTCTCTCTCTTTTACCCATTTCTGGCGGGTCTGTAGAGACGGTAGGTAGTGGAGTAGGAAGCTGTTCCAAAACTTGTCAGCCAATACTTGACTGTACCTCCACATTCTTCGGCCGTTCGCTTCTTCAGGCCTGTACATTGTCTGGGGTAGCGCGGGGTCCAGCCGCCCCATCAAGAGTGTGTTGGGGGTGACTGGGTCGACATCTGCTACATCACTTGAGACGTAACCGAGGGGTTTTGAGTTCAATACTCCCTCGATCTCCGTGAGGACTGTCATTAGGACTTCTTCCGCCACGGTCTGGGCCCCAAGCACGGCGTACAGGGCTGTCTTTATTGAACGTACTTCTCGTTCCCAAGTTCCACCGAAGTGAGGTGCGTTCGGGGGATTAAACTGGAAGTCAATCTGGTATGGAGCGAGGTGGGTCTTAAGTTCTGGGCCCATAGCTTGGAAGCTCTCTCTCAGCTCTCTTTCTCCGCCTTTGAAGTTTGTCCCGTGATCAGACAACAATATAGACGGTTTGCCTTTCCGCGATGTGAATCTTCGGAAGGCCATAAGGAATGAGTCTGTGCTCATGGTTGGAAGGAGTTCTATATGCATCGCTCGGGTGGTCATGCATTTGAATACAATACCCCACCGCTTCTCGGTTCCTCTTCCTTTCTTTATATACAGCGGGCCGAAACAGTCCATACCGGTGGAGTGAAAAGGCTTGTCGCCGAGTCGGAGGCGACAGGGAGGTAGGTCAGCCATCCGGGGTATACTGGGCTGCGCTCGCCACTTACGACAGTCTAGACAGGTTCGCTGGAAGCGCCGCACTGCTTCTCTCCCTTGCAGTATCCAATAACGACGTCTGATCTCCGCGAAGACTCTCTCTGCCCCTGCATGGTGCACATCCTCGTCGTATTTCTTTATGATCAGCTCTGTGACCTTGTGTCGGCTGTTCAAGACTATCGGGTACTTGACGTCATCCGGTAAGTCTGGGGCTCTCCGCAGACGACCACCCACTCTGATGAGACTATGGGCGTCGCTCTCGGGTGCTAGGTGGAGCAGTCTGCTGTCTGATGGGACGGGCTTTGCTCCCTGTAGACAGTCTAGCTCATCGGGGAACGAGTCTCTCTGGGCTCGTAGTAGAAGACGTTCTGTTTCTTCGTAGTCAGCTGCTGAAATGTCAGTAGTGAGCTGAACCTCTGGGTGGTGCCACAGAAATGTCTTTAGCTGCGCACTCTCTAGGGTGAGGCAATCGTCTATGTCGGGGTCTGTGGAGACGAGTGTGTTCAATCCACAGAACACAGATTTCTTGTTTTCGGCCTCCTCTTTATTCGCCTCCCGTGGGGTGGGTGTAGGCCACTCTTCTTCCGGGAGCTTGAGAAACTCTGGTCCGTCACTGTATGGGTTGTGACGGGTGAGGTCATCCAGGGACATTCCCCGGGTGATGACGTCAGCTGGGTTGTGTTTTGTGTCCACATACCTCCAGCTTGCTACTTCTGTTAAATCTTGAATCTCTGTGACTCTGACCCCCACGAAGACCTTGTATCTGCACGAATCAGACCGGATCCATGTGAGTACTGTCGTGGAGTCTGACCACAAGATTGTTCTTTGCACCGGAATGGTGAGTTCACGTTGGATTAACGTGGCGAGGTGCGCTCCTGCTAGGGCTGCGCAGAGCTCTAGACGCAGGATAGATTGTTGCTTTCGTGGGGCTATTCTTGAGCGAGCCAGGATGAAAGCAGTATGTATTTCTCCTCCCTCCTCTCGGGCACGCAAGTAGGCCACCGAGCCGTAGGCTACTTCGGAGGCGTCGCTGAAGACGTGCAGGTCCATCTGGCACGTCTCCGGCCTCACTGTGGGTGGGAAGTAGCTGCGGCGTATGTTAACACCTGGGAGTGAGCTGAGTTCCATCTCCCACTCTCTCCATGTGGATGCAAGGTGTTCGGGTATGGGGTCGTCCCAGCCCTGGTCCTTGTCCCATAACGCTCTTACAATCATCTTTGCCCTGGTGGTGTAAGGTAGAATACATCCCAACGGGTCATATTGTCTGGCGAGTGTTCTGTATACACTCCGTCTGGTGGTCGGTAGTGCAGTCGACCTTCCCTGCTCCTTGGTCAGGGGTGTGTGTTTATAATGGAGCGAGTCTGTTTTGAAGCGCCAGACTAGTCCTAATGTCATTTCTTGGGCTTCTCCTGGGATGGTCGCCATCCAGGTCTCGCTGCTTGCTGCCTTGTCCTCTGGGGAGAGGCTGCGCAGTACTTGAGGGTCGCTGCTGGCCCACTGCCGGAGATCAAAGCCGCCTTTGATCAGGGAGGCGCGGAGCTTGAGTAGGAGGGCTTCGGCTTCTTCTGGCGTCGAGACGCTTTGCAGACAGTTGTCCACGTAGAAACTATTTTCTACACTTTTTCGGGCCTCTTCATCAGCTGCTGGGTCCTCTGCGACGTGTTTTTGCAGTGCAAACGTAGCACAGCATGGGCTGCATGTGGTTCCGAAAGGGAGGACTTCCCATTGATAGATGGCTGGTTGCTCATCCCCGATCCTCTCTCTCCATAGGAACCGCAGCAGGGGCTTGTCCTCCTCCACTAGTCTCACCTGCAGGAACATCCCTTTGATGTCGCCGCTGATGGCCACCTTGTCCTGGCGGAAACGTAGTAACACGCCTAGTAGGGAGGGGCCGAGTGTTGGGCCGGGCAAGAGCTCTTTATTCAGATTTTGTGATCCGATCTGGTAGCTGCAGTTGAACACAATACGATCCTTGCCGTTGTGGTGGACTTTGTGGTGCGGCACGTACCATGATTCGGTCGTCTGATCGGCCTCTTTAATGTCAATTTTCTTTATGTGTCCCGCTGTGATTAGCTTGTTAATCTCAGCGCGGTACACAGTCTCTTGAGCGGGGTCTCTGGCTAGGCGCCGCTCTGTGTTCAATAGATACCGCTCCGTCGCTTCTTTTGGGGCGTGGAAGGTGGGCATACCCTCTCGCCTCAAGAGTGGAGTTGCGTATCTCATCACTCCGTTGACTTTGACTCTCTTTGTCCCTTGCTCGAGGAGTGCTATGGCGTAAATGTCTTCCTTGGAACGAATGTCTTTCTTTTCGTTCTTAAAGGGCATTGTCTCTAGTGTCCATAGCCTCTCGACATGCTGTAGGAGGGTGGTGTCTTCTTCTGTCACTCTGGAGTGGAGGCAGCTAGTGGCTGCTGTTCGGTTAAGAGACTTAGCGAGGGGGCCTTGTAATGTCCATCCTAGGCGGGTCTCGACTGCTGCAGGACAGCCTCTGGGCCCTGTGTGGACCCGGTCTATCGGGACTATGAGGTCTGCATGGTCGGAGCCTATCAGCAGGGTCGGGGTGGCACCGTCTATGAGCGGGATAGGTAGTTGACGCAGGTGCACATATTTATCCATCAGCTTGGCGATGGGGTAGGTGTACTGCGACAGGCCTATTTCTTGGCTGGTGAAAGCATTAGTAATCCTATACCGTCTCTCTGGCTGCCCGCTTGCTGCGATAGTGAAGGAGACATTCTCGCCCTTTATCGTCTTTAGATCTCTTCTTATTGTCCGAATCGTCATCTGGTTTTCGCTCCCCCGCAGCTGGTCGTGCGTCAATCTCACCCGTGAATTGAGTCGGGGGTCTGTAGCGCAGAGCCGCGGGGGTAGAGCCTGGGCTGTACTGGACCTCCTGGTCCTGTGGAGTACTGTGCTGCTGTCTGGCTTGACTCTCCTCCTCTCCCTCTTCTTCTTCCTCTGTCAGGTCCTCTAGATCCTGTAGTCGTCTATTTAGCCTCTCCGCGGTGTATACCGTTCCTTCCTTGTAGCTGGGTCTCACTGGGACCGGTCGGGGAAGGAGTTCGGAGGGGGGTATAGGCTCTCTCTGGTGGTCGGGCTCAGGGTCGCTTAATCGGTTAGGGGAGGAGAAGGGTCTTCTCTGACCCGTCGTCAAGGACGGCGTAAGTGTCCATGACCTTGTCTTGGTAACTCAGTGTTACGCGGACCACCTTTAAGAGCACTCGGGCGCCCCCGCTGCTGGCGGGGTCAATGTACATAACACTTGCCTTTGTGCTGCTTGAGGGTGCAGGCTTTCTTCTGTTACTGTCGTGTAGGACATCTAGGTGGGCTCCGTCACACCGACTACACCTCTTCTTTAAGCGGCACTCGGCTGCCATGTGACTGCGCGCACATCGGTAACAGCGTCGGTTGGACTTTATCCATTGACCCACTTCGTCGGCGGTCATCTTCTTGAATGTGTCACATTGTGACAACCAGTGTTCTTTCTCGCAGTACGGGCACACCATCTTCCACTTCTCTTTCATCGAGGGGGTACTGTGGTTCTTGCTGCTCGGTACTGGTTCTGATTGGTGCATGACAGTCACCAATCTTCGGCCATCGTTTGCTCTCCTAGGTCCCTCTCTGGAGCTTGGTGTGCTCCGCACGAACGTATCCAATCGCAGGCTGCTGACTTCTCTCGCCAGGAAGTCGGCTATGTCTAGGAGGGATGGCTCGGGACCGTTAGGATCACGGTGGTCTCTTTGCCGCCTGAAGCGCTCTTGTCGGGCGGGCGGAAGCTTCTCTAAAATCCTCTCGACATTAGAGTTTGCGTATAGTTCGTGCATACCCTTTTCTCGTTGCGCCCCCAGCATCCCTACCAGGGATTGTACCTTGATAGACAGGTCGTCTAGTGAGCGATTGTCTGTTGCTGGGGGTAGGCGGTCAATATGCCTTATCTCTTGTATTACGTAGTCCCATATGCGTCCATATCTTTGGTCGAGTGCTGCTAGAGCCGCTGTGTATGGGGTAGTAGAGGTGGCATAGGCCAGCGCTATATTGTGCGCTCGGGGCACCTTGAGGTGCTTCAATAGGATAGCATACTTGTGGCGTTCATCAGCTACATCAGCCATCATTGTCTCTAAGCACATCCGTAGCTCCGTGTACTGTGCTCTGTTCTCATGGGTGAAGTCTGGAAACGTCGGTGTGCCAATGTATGATGCCATGGATGGCTGGCACATCGGTGAGCGTTGGAAGAGAGGCCTCCTAGGCGAGTCTCCTCTTACGCCTCTTGGTGGGCTGGTACCTGCTGGGTACCATGGCCCGCGTATCCAGGTGCTATTCCTCTGGGCTGGTCGTGCGTCAATCTCACCCGTGAATTGAGTCGGGGGTCTGTAGCGCAGAGCCGCGGGGGTAGAGCCTGGGCTGTACTGGACCTCCTGGTCCTGTGGAGTACTGTGCTGCTGTCTGGCTTGACTCTCCTCCTCTCCCTCTTCTTCTTCCTCTGTCAGGTCCTCTAGATCCTGTAGTCGTCTATTTAGCCTCTCCGCGGTGTATACCGTTCCTTCCTTGTAGCTGGGTCTCACTGGGACCGGTCGGGGAAGGAGTTCGGAGGGGGGTATAGGCTCTCTCTGGTGGTCGGGCTCAGGGTCGCTTAATCGGTTAGGGGAGGGTGCCCTTGACCCGTGTCTTGACGAGGCCCTGGAACCCCGTGCGGAGGGAGGGGGTGTTGCCCTGGCGATCAGCTGCTCCATTAGCTGCGCTTGTAATCGGTCGCGCTCGGCTTCGCGCTTGGTGAGAGCGATGTCGCGCTCTGCTTCTCTTTGGGCACCGGCAGCGGCGCGCTGGGCTTCGGCGGCGGCGCGCTGGGCTTCGGCGTGGTCTCTTACCATATTCTCTTCCGTCTGAAGGCGTCTAATCTCTAGACGTATACGATCTTCGTCGCTCCGTTGCTGCGCTTGGAGGCGTTCTCTTTCCATGGAAGAATGTTCGTGCTCACTAAGCGTCTGTGCTTGGAGTCGATCGCGCTCTGTTGAGGCTGCTAGGCTGGCGAGGAACGCCTGTGCCAGCATCTTGTCCGCCTCGCTGGGGGAAGACGCTGGTTGAGGTGATCCGCTCCTGGCAGTACTCGTTGGAGATGCGTTCTCCTGCGGGGAGTCCTGGAGCTCTATCTCCTGGGCGCTCTCCTCTTCTTGTACCGGGCAGAGTTCCATCTCTGGAGGGTTGTCTTTCTCCTGGAGCTCTCCGGGGACTACTTCTTCGGTCTTGGCGGGGGGTAAAGTCGTGTCAGTTCCCTCTTGGTCCCTACCGTGAGCTTGGTCAGTTACATTAGAACCCACTAGGGCCTCTGTTGGCGGGGTAGCCTGGTTGATAGGGTCGGACATAATTTTACTTTCTACTTTTTCCGCGTTTACCGTCTGTAGAAGGCTAGGTAGTATACTGGCAACGTAATCCTCTAAGTACTGAGGTGGCTGCCGTCTACGCTGCGGGCGATCTACTTTAGGAGGACCGTTTTGTGGAGTGTTCATCATAGGCCATTTCAATATTAATACCACTATATTAATATTACACTAGTTATTCTCCGGCTCGAAGGACCAATTGTAACTGAGGGGTACAATTCCCTGACTGTATTGATAAGTATGGTATCATTAAACCACTACCGCTTTATGTACTTTAATTACTGGCCATACAGTACACGATATATGAATATGATGAACACTTCCCACAATGAAATCGGTTCCAGTCAAAGGTATTAATCAAGTATTTAATGGAGCAAAAGGTACATAGGATACTTTACATTATTCTTTGAATGCACTTGTAAGGCAAAGGAGTATGCGTAGGCAAATTAATAACGAATGTCCATTCTCTGGTTACGCAGGAGGTAATTATACAACCTGAATCTTAGGGAATTATATCTATGGTACACTAGTAATAGCGGGAGATACTGGAAAGGGTTCCCACTGGTTGTAAGCCAGCAAGGGGGTAGAAGATCTGTCGGTAGTAGGACGTCTGGTCAACGATGACTAGGGAGACTTCAGGTACAGAAGCCGGTGCAGTAGTCTCTTGATCCACAGACGAATACAGCTTGGTTCTCTTGTAGACTGTAGCTCTACAGTGAAGAAAGCTAGGCGGCCTCAGGCTCTCTGAGCGCCGACTCGACTTGACTCCTCTCGGGGTAAATCCAACACGTGCAGCGTTGGCTGGTTCTCCGCTCCATAAATCATAGGACCAAAGCAAATATATTCCAGCCGCAAAGGCTATGTAGTCGTCGGGTAGATTAATCCAGTGTACATGTCCATACGGTTCTCGCCTAGGTCTCCTCGGGTGAAGGCGCCATGCGGTCGGCCCAGCCTGGATAAGAACTCTAGCTAATACGAGAAAGCGTTGGAGATGCTGGTCACTATAGAATTCTAACCGCACGATACACTATACACAAATAGACTATTAAAGACTCAATAGAAATATGTCGCACTCGACGGTATAGTGCCAAACTCTGACAATTCAGTTACTAATTCGCACGCGGTCTCGATGCTCTTATTCTGAGGCCAAACAGGCCATACTTCACCGCACGTTGTATCGTGGGTGAGGCTTCAACTTATCGGTAACATACTAAGTGCACGAAGGGTACGGAGGTAAGGGGCTAAGGGTCTTCTACATTCACCTGCGCCATATTTATACGCACGGTGCACAAATAGTGCCACTCTCATTTCTGTCGCCGTATCCCTGAGCAGGGCCGGGCAAGTACAGACATGTCGTGTCGGTGACTTTGAACTTGGCTCCGGGGGCCGGTCCCTGGCGCCGGTGGACCGCTGTCCAATAGGAGAATGAACTATTATGGTCTGGGCTAAAAGGGATATTCCGTGTATATGTACAAGGAATATACAGGGGATATCAAACGATATACAAATACTATTCAATATATATCAATAAATAAATATATATATTCGGTTTAATCTGATCCTTCGTAACAGTGGGTGTGTGCTATAAAGTGTGTGGAGTGGGTGCTACAGTGTGTTTGTTTAAAGTGAGTGTGTGCGTGTGGATGTGTGTGCTATGTGCGTTTGATGGTTGTTGTTGTGTAGTGTTCATTGTTCGTTTAGCAGCCTGATGGCCTGGGGATAGAAGCTTCTTCTGAGTCTTTCTGTGCTCGCCTTGAGACTCCGGTATCGCTTGCCTGACCGCAGCAGTTCAAAGAGGCAGTTGTTCGGGTGACTGGAGTCTTTAATGATTCTCTTAGCCTTGCCCTTGCAACGCTTGTTGTAAATGTTCTGGAGGGTGGGGAGCCCCCCTCCAATTGTGCGTTTGGCTGAACGTGTCACTCTTTGTAAGTCTGCTTCGGTCTTGTGCAGTGCTATTCCCAAACCAGGAGGTGATGTTGCCAGTCAAGATGCTCTCTATTGTACATGAGTAGAAGTTCTTAAGGATCTTCTGACTGACTTGGAACTTCCTTAGGCGCCTGAGGAAGTAGAGGCGTTGTCGTGCCTTCTTCACAACACTGTCAATGTGTGTGGTCCATGTCAAGTCCTCGGATATGTAGGCTCCGAGGTACTTAAAGCTGTTGACTCTCTCAACCGGTGCCCCGTCGATGCTGAGGGGGCTGTAGTCCTTGACCCCCGGTAAGACTGTTATTCTAACCATTGTGGACCGTTTTTCCAAGGCAGTTCACTTCGTCGTGTTGGAGAAGTTACCGTCATCCGCTGAGACCGCGGAGCTCCTTGTGGACCATGTGGTGCGCCTACACGGTATACCCCAAGACATTGTGTCCGACCGCTAACCGCCGACGCATCCCAGCTCCCGTTTACCACCCGGGCCAGCGCGTCTGGTTGTTGGCGAAGGACCTGCCGCTTCAAGTCCCGTGCCGGAAGCTGCCGCCTCGTTACGTGGGACCGTTCGAAGTGGATCGGATTATCAACCCCTTCGCGGTACGTCTTCTGTTACCCCCCTCTCTCAAGGTCCATCCCGTGTTTCACGTCTCCCTACTCAAGCCTGTGTCGGAGAGCGGCTTGTCTGCCCCGGTTGCTGCGCCCCCACCTCCGTGGGTCCTACAGGATGTTGACCCGGTCTGGACGGTGAGGAAGCTGATGGACGTCCGCCGTCGGGGTCTGGGTTTCCAGTACCTCGTGGACTGGGAGGGGTACAGTCCGGAGGATCGCAGTTGGGTCCCCTCCTCGTACCTGGCTGATCCGGCTCTTCTGGAGCAGTTCTATCGGCAGAATCCTGAGGCCTTGGGAAGGTCGCCCGGTGTCTCCCGTCAGAGGGGGGGTACTGTTGTGAGGGCTGCTTTTGAGCAGGTACCTCAGCCTGTTGGCTCCCCCCTGAGGACGTGTGGCGCGTTGACACGAATCCGAGGTGTACGTCTCTCGAGACGCCTTAATTATTTCCTTTTGACATTTCTGTCTAACTTAGTTCTCGTTGATTGTTGTCATTTATTTGTCTGCTACCTAACCTCGTATTTTTTTTGATGCGCGTGTTCAAATGTTTGTAACCCTGACCTTGTTTTCTTCTCCCCCTCCAGCGTGGGTAGATGTTTACTGGTCAACTAATATCGTGTCTCTTTTTCGCTCTTCCATCTAGTTTGGAAGACGCCGTCTCGGATACTCGTCGCATTCATTCTCCCGTTAATTCCCTTGTTATTTTCTCCCCCCTGCCTCGCCAAGTCCCTCGTGTTATTTTCCCTCTCGGGAATCAGTTATTGTTTCGCCCCAGCGTGGCCGAGGCCACATGTTCCACTACATCTGTAGCCCTCACCTCCATAGCCATGAAGTGCTTTGAGAAGCTAGTGAAGGGCTACATCTGTTCCTCCCTCCCCATCAACCTGGACCCTCTGCAATTTGCATATCGCCCCAACAGGTCCACGGAGGACGCCATAGCCCATGTGCTGCACACAGCAGCATCACACCTGGACAAGAGGCAGGGGAACTATGTGAGAATGCTGTTCATCGACTACAGCTCAGCATTCAATACCATAGTCCCCTCCAAACTCATAGCCAAGCTCAGGGACCTGGGCTTGAACTATGACCTCTGCCAGTGGGTCTTGGACTTCCTGACGGGCAGACCCCAGGTGGTAAGAGCCGGCAACTGCACCTCCTCATCCATCACGCTCAACATAGGGGCCCCCCAGGGCTGTGTTCTGAGCCCCCTCCTCTACTCCCTGTACACACATGACTGCGTAGCACAGCGGAACAACAACACCATCATCAAATTTGCTGATGACACAGTAGTGGTGGGCCTGATCTCTGCCAACGACGAAAGGGCCTACCTGGAAGAGGTAGTGTAACGGCAGCATGCCGCTTCCTGGTGTAGACGGGGAGTGAATCCATACGCGCTCAACGTCCAAAGAAATAGTCTTCACACATTAAGCTCCGTTATCAGACACCGATGTGGTGACCCGATTTAATTAGAATAAGTAGGTTACATGGGAGGGTTGATCACAGTGATCCTAAACGTCATATAACCTGGTCTAATTGCTTAAAGTGTTTCCTAAATAAGACTAATCTAAACAGTTTCCGAAAGCGTCCTGAAGCGTTCTAAAGCGTTCTAAAGTGTTAAGCTTCCTAAGCGAGCGGTAAGAAAATCATATGCCTTCCCCATCGGCTACCGCCCACAGCTGATTCCTATCACCTATTTAATGATCTCCGTCGCGCCGTGGCCGATCACCTGACAGGTGCAGGTGATCCATCACAGCGCAACAGAGTCCACCCAACAGGCTACACAGAATCATAACATTCCCCTCAATCATTACATTCCCCTAAATCATTACATTCCCATAAATTGTAACATTCCCATAAATTGTAACCTTCTAATAATGATAATAATAATAGTAATAATGATAATATTAATACTAGTAATAATAATAATCAATAACAAAAAACAATCATTCGGCCTTTACACCGGCCCCTAATTGTGTTTACACAATTACAAAATAAATAACATGGCCAGGTGAGTGTTCATTTACTGGTTGGCAATCCTCCTTTTGGCCCCAGTAGTAGGCACTGGTTGAACCTTCGTCATTTGGAAAGGCTTCCTGGATCCGTCCGAGCGGCCAGGGTTCCTGGGCGCTGTGTAGTCCACTATAATGGCTGAAGCACAGTCCTTACCGGCCCCATTATCTTCACCAAGCCTCACCTTTGGCTCTTTAACCGGTGTGGCTGATGCTCCTGCTCGTGTTTGCCATCCATAATGGATATGATAATGTTCATTCCGAGTCCATATTCTGGTCTTCTGGACATTCCATGTTACAAAATAATAAATCTTCATAGCGATGATTAATTCATAACTTAAAAGAGTCCATAATAAACTTAAATGTCTTAATGATGCATATTCCTTGGTCTTAATTGGGTATTATTGTCGTGTGATCAATACACCAATGCATCATGTTCACATTCTTGTGTTTGTGTTTCCTTTTCTCAAGGTCAAGGCCTTGTCAGGACCTTGGTCAGCCTCCCCTTTACCCTACCAAAAGTATGCATAATGTTGTGTTAATTCCATGACAAGATATATGTAATGTTTCGATTTTTGGGGGGGGACGGGGGGGGGGACCCTGCATATATCGTTGTCGGTTGATATCGGTTGATATCGGTATCGGAAATTAAGAGTTGGACAATATCGGTATATCAGTATCAGTAAAAGAGCCAATATCGAGCATCCCTAATTACCAATAATCAAATAGGATCGATGCAACGTAAAAAGATCGATTCATATTGCGATACTCTTATTTTGAAAATACGGCGAGTCGTATCCGCCCAGTATTGTGAAACGCCGTGTAGCTCTGTACAGCAGAACAGGGCTACAGAGCACCTATTTTGCGACCCGATATAAGTCTGTGTAGTTTTTTCCCCGCAACGGGTCAAATGCATCTAACATGCTTTGCATCGTCGCCATTCCTTTATGCCCACGTCGCGTGGGCAGACCTAAATTAACGTTACGTTAGCTGCTTAAGATAACTAAGCTAAGCAGCTAACCATGAGAGAACAGGAGAGGGGACTGGGGAAGGAGGAGGGGGGGGGCGGGGGCATTCTACCTTTCTGTGTGTGGGGACTGGGGGAGGGGCATTGTGTGTGTGCGTTTGAAAAGACCAGATGAAGTCAGGAGTATTATTAATTTATATTGATATTATTTACTGAGGATGGACAGATAATGTTGATATTTAAACATGAATACATAATAAATGTATTCATGATCATCATGCAACATAAAACAATTGTAGGAACAGTTTGGGAGAGGGAGGGGTTTTAGGTTGCGTGTTGTGAGTTGTGAGTTCCAAAACATTTTACTTAAAGTTTAAAGCTCAATATATAAAAATGTGGCACTTTACAGTGAACAGGAGGTCTATTTGTATTAAAAACAATAGATTGTTTTTCATTTAAATGTCTGGAAGAGCTAAAAAATAAAACGTCAATTGATATTTCCGTAGCCTTTTTTTTGTTGATCTAAATGTGACTGATTGTGTTAAATGGGCACATAATATCGTCTCATCGATCGCAGGCACCTGAATCGAATTGTATCGTATCGTGGCAGACTTTGTGATATCGGCAAATATCGTATCGTTGTCCAAAAAATCTATATCGTATCGTATCGTGATGAAACTGGTGATTCCCACCCCTAGTATCTTGCGTCTTTCTGTGTGGAGTTTGCATGTTCTCCCCGTACTCGCAAGGGTTTCCCCTCCCGATAAGATAAACCCAATGGCAAAACATGCACAACAGATCGCTAACGCTGTCACGTCCCTGACAAAGACGGACAGGAGCACTTGGATTGGTCCCCGGGGCGCGGCCCCACGCTGCAGCCCTTATCTGCTGTTGGCTGCCCTTGGGGGGAAGGACGCAGAGACTCAATTTCATCTGCAACCCCAAAATTGCATGTGTGTGGCACTCAAAGTCCAGTTTATTATTATATATATTATTATTATATATAATTGTGTAATTGAACATTTTTCAATTTGAATCCCTCCGAAAGGCACCACACAATGGACGACTCAATAGTTGGTCATTAGTTTGTTTATTTTAAACAGACCAGTTGAGATGTTTTCCCACAATACAACTGACCACAGTTATATATAGTTTCTTTCCATAGCTGACCATAGCTTAACTGTCCATAGGTTATAGTTAAATTTCCACAGATAACTGTCCATAGGTCAAACACCTGTGAAACAGAAGCATACACATTAACACTTTCAGCGCCACGCCTGGTTTTCCGTTTTATCGCTTGAATGCCACCATCGGCGCCAATGTTAACGTTAATATCGCCTAATCTATGTTTTAAATTATGGCTATGTGTCTAATCTGCCCATCGCATTATCAAATACTATTTTCCAGTCAGTGCTGTGAAGGCAGATTGTTTTTTTATCGCGTCGTTTCCATTTCAGAGCAGTTAGAAAAGCCCCCGTTTTGATATAAAAAACAGCTCATTCTGGAGCATTCTATGAAAATCGTCTTTTAGTGGAATATTCCACAACGTTGATATTCATCTGCCTTTTTATGAATCGTTTTCAAATAAACGCTAGATGATCAATATTATACGTGCACGCAAGCACATTATGGCCGCGCACTGATAATCGCTCCGTTGATTTCCTCACAGAGTTTTACAGTGAAACCGAAAGAAGACATTTCACAAAACAGCTTATAACTTCATCAAACTTACTCTGATTATCCTACCACTGATAACATAGAGTCCTTACCTGACATCAGATGGTATCCAACTGGTATATTCCAATTCCTGATCACCATTCGAAAAAATCGATACGTGTATGGATCCAACGCGATACAGTAGAACTCCATGATCCGCAGGGCTCTGAGGCTCCAGAATGAACTCTGGTAACCCCGGCTGGATCAGTGAACTGGAAAATGTGGAGTACCGGATTTTTTTCCCCATTCATTTTCATTGAGTCCATTCCAAAATCACTTATGTCATCTGGGAGACGACAGGGGGCGCTTTTTTTCACAGTGATCGCCGGCGCCCCTCGGCTATACTCGGGTAGGCTCGGGTGATGCAATAATTTTTCAGATCGCAAAAAAAAATAAAAATCCGAGAAATCTTGTGAGTGGCTAGCAACCACCTATAAAAAAACCCGAGAAATCTTGTGGGTGGCACTCAAAGTGTTAATTGAATACAATATTAATAGTTATATTATATATATATATTAATATACCATCAATACTACTATTGAATATCCTGTATACACTATACATTTTATACATACATTAAACAATAAACCAGCACATCATGTCCCCTGGAATGAAATGAGAGAACTACATTAACTACATTTACCAGAATGCCTGGCAATGTTTACATCCTCCGTTGCTGCTCACACAAGCCATTCAAACCCCGTCATCTCAAACACGACGCAAACCCATGCAACGGGACAAGACAGTAGTTCTCATTCAATCGGAGCACACACACACCAAAGTTCCGCCACAAGAATCTCACCGTGACGGACCAGCAAAGCCACAGACACTAGCTCAGCTGTGCACCACCGGCAAAGTACGCTAGCCTAGCCACAAGCTAGCGACAAACATTCCAGCACAACATTCATTCATTTAGCCACCATCACCAACAACCCTGTGCACATGCAAATATTATCCGCAGGCATAGGCGGCGGGTAATAAAGGCCAGGGTAGGCTATGCCTACCCAAATCGTTATGCTGGGAATCTTGAAATGTATATATAATATATGTGCGCAGGCTGCTGGCTATTGTGTGTGTCTTGTGCTGCAGCCCGCTGGCAAAGGTGTCAACGACGAAGGTGTCAGTCGGCTAGGTGGCAGCGTTTAACATTCCAGGTACAGGCAGTAACCAATCACGCATAGGCTCAGGTTAAGGTAGACTAGCCAATCACATCATTCACATGATCATCCTGATCCTGCAGGCCGCAGCAAGGCAAACATCTGCGTTCCGAATCTCCGCCCGCCGATCACCAGCGCGCTATTTTGAGTAAAATTTCAAAAAGCAAAATGGATATGCGGTATTTTTCCAAGGCATATAAACAAAGTAATTTAGAAGCTGCACCGGGCTGCCCCTGGGCATAACTACGGATCACCTGAGGCTGTATGTTGCTTTATCTTGGCAAGGCATACAAGGGCTTGCTCTAAGAGGACATGATGAGAGTCAGAGTTCATCAAATCGTGGAAACTTTTTAGAGCTACTGTATGTACATTGTTTTCAAAGCATGATAAGATCCAAATGACGAAAAACGTTCCCTTCATTGCTGTCAGCACCGCAACTTGTGATTCAAGTTGTGAACAGTCTTTCTCAGTAATGAGGCACATCACATCCAAAACTGGCTAAGAACAACAATGCACCAGGAGAGTCTGCTTCACATTGAAAGTGATCTCACAGACAAAGTGAAAGCAGAAAAGATCATTGATGCCAAGACGAAACGTTGCATTTTGCTGCATTAAGGTAAGACAATGGTTAATCTATTATTGGATGCCTTCATTTGAACACTTAATTTGCACTATATCAAATGAGTGGGGCTCGCCTCGCATAGCCTAGTGGGTGTGTGTGTATTGACAAATTTTTTTTAAATATTTGCGATATTGCCTCCCCAAATGTTCATCTCACCCGCCGCCTATGTCCGCAGGCTGCATTAGCAGCCAACGTGATACATTACATTGTGTTTATATGTGACATAGCCAAGTTAATAAAGTTTCAATCAATTAAGTCTACTTTACCAACGGGCGATGTGTTCCTGTCAATGCTCTAGTTAGAATGACATCAGCCACCATTTAAAAGGCATCTGCGCCAACTGCGTATGCTCACAAGCACAAACACCTGTTAAATGATTTAGACCCCTTTACATGGATCTGATCCTTACATTAAATAAACCAAAAGTCTTGACAGTGTCATAGCAGCATGGGGGAGGGGAGGTACAGGTATGGGCAGGGCAGTAGCGGCTCGTACTATCTACTGTTGGGTGGTCGCAGCCGGGGGTTCACGTTAGGTCGAGTTGAAAATGTAATGCTCTGAGATGCTCTGGAGCAATCTCTCTCTCTGTCCCTCGGATCAATCCAATAAAATAATTAACACATGTATATGTTGTCATTTTAAACAACTCGCCATTCATTCATTATTCATCAGCAGCAGCTAAATTAATGTTATAGTTCACAACACAGCAGCACGTTTTGAATTGCTAGCCGTCGTCTCAGCAAGCACAGTCAATACTTTCCGTAGCCGCATTTCTCGGAGACAGCTGTGTAGCGAGAGCGAGAGAGAGAGAGAGAGAGAGACTCACTGTTTAGTCGAAATGTCCAGGGCAGGAGGGCTTGATAAAGTGTATAATCCACTGTTGATGTATATCCAGACCACTGTCCACTGTCCAGACTGCATCCGCCATATAGCTTGTTAGCCAAGTGTTAGCTGTTAGCACCACACAACACAAGTACTTTGATGATTTCTTTGTCCATTTCCACGTCGAACAGACTGCAAACTACCTGGCGTTCTATCGCCATGCTCTAAGACAAACTCTAACCTTAACCAACTTTGAAAGAGTGCCTAAGCTTAACCGTCGAAAGAACTTGCCGTCACGCTCTAAGAGAAATAGCTGCATTCACAACAACACAACTACTATCTACCAACCTAGAAAGTAAACCTAGAAACTGACGTCGGCCAATCAGAGAGCGTCTCCGCGAAATGCGGCTACGGAAATTCTAGACGCTGCTATGGCTGCTTGCCTAGACGGCTTCAAATCGCGCCCGGCTTCCAACATAATACATCATATTTCAACGCACAGCGCGTTCCGCACTGATTGTCTGCGACGGATACAGCGATGACGCACTCAGAGCGCTATTGCGTCTAGCCCGGGCGAGAAATACGGCTAGGAGCCGCTAGGAGAAATGCGGCTATGCGCGCAGTGAGTCACTTCCTGTTCAGGAAAACGATTATTTTTTATTTGATATATTAACGTTATATTGTGCATTGGAAACACAAACATACTTAAAATGAGTAAATATTATTCATTTGAAACATGTTTATATTATTTATAGGGCTATAAAACAAAAAACGAATATTTTTTTTTTCTTTCTTCTCTCTCTATTAACAGGGGGGCCAGCCGCCACTGGGGCAGGGTAATAGTAGAAAGATATAAATATAGGCAATGAAATTAGATCTGAATATAAAAATATCAGAAAACTAAACGGTGTAACAAAGGTGCAGATGAGGGTCTGTAAGATAAGATAAGATATTACTTTATTGATCCCCTTGGGGAAATTCAGGAATGTATGCCCAATCGGTTCTATTATATGTTACAATAGATATGATATTAGTACAGTGTAGCATAGTGGAGTAGTAGGGATGCACCGACGCCACTTCTCTACTGAAGATACCAATGGACCTATCTCCAACCCCATCCTCCTTTCTTGATCCTCCAATCATAACTATTGCTTTCCTTGGACAGACCTGGGTATTAATACAGTATAGCGTAGTGGAGTAGTATGGATGCACTGACACCACTTCTCTATTGCATACCAATGGACCTAGAGTATCTCAAACCTTTGTGAAAGCAACAGTTGTGATAGAGCAGTGGTTCTCAAACCTTTTACACCAAGTACCACCTGAGAACGTAGCTGGCTCTCCAAGTACCACCATATGGCCGACGTTAAAATACAGTCTATTCAGCTATGTACAGTTATATAGCGTACTTGCATCGCGTCCCGCTCTTAGCCATACCGAGATATACCTCATCTCCAGGGGAGGAAATTAGGCCACTTTACTCGCCAATTGCGAGTATTTTTTTACGTTTGGCGAGTAATTCATGAAGAGCACTCGCCAGTCTGGCGAGTATTAGTAATTACAAAACAAAAAAATCATTCTGCAATCTGCTGATTCGCTCACTGGCACAAACCGAACTCTGACTCCCCCCTTGATTCCTCCCATTTGCGCCACATAATAATCAGACCATAACCAATGAACATCATCGTTGTACAGATGCGCTCTAAGCTCCTCCAATGAACACTCATTTTCTAGAAGATGCCGCCCATCTAGGGGAAGTGGACAGACCACTGCGCGCAGACCTACAAACTCCTGCCACCGGCAGCCGGCTTGACAACGTAGACAAACTTACAAAAACACATCAGTGGATGAAAATAATTGCATGTAGAGTCGTCGCTTTCGGATATCAGTGCGGTCTGACATGGGGGCGAACAACAGCACGCGACGCGTCTCCTTCGAGTCGGATGAGAATGACAAGTCAACCAGCATTAGCCGGCTAGCTACCTAGCATGTAACAAGCTACCATAACGCGCATTCAACATAGTGGACGACTATACTGAGCGGCTTTGCTTAAATGCAGCCGAGTGACATTTTATTATTACCGGGGTTCCCCCCATATCACCACTCGCCCATATGCCCTTCACAACGGTGATGTTGTCATACTTGGCATTCAGAATACACCTGCTGAACCCCTAGCGTTGTCGATTCGGTTCCAATGTATTGTCATCTTACAGCACAAGTACAGTACAACCAGAATACATTTGGCATACAACCAGAGTGCAAATGTAACAAGTCAAGTTCAAGTTGTTTTATTTAGCTATTACATTACAGTGAAATGCTTGGTTCTTTCACTGCCCAACTCAGTCCAACCTAAACCAGCCCAACCCAGTATTGATTGATTGATTGATTGAAAACTTTATTAACAGATTGCAGAATGGGTACAATACAGTACAGCTCAATACACACAATTGTTAAGGGGATGCAGACCAGAGAAGGACTTTCGTCTTGTTTACATCAGGGTCCCCCATTTCAGTCCTGTTTGCTTAATGCCTTGTCCACTTCCTCCACACTCCAATATGCCCTTCAACCCTGCTCCTGTCAAACCTGCTCTTTCCATTCCCTCCATCATGTCCCCCCTTTCTGATGAATATTTCCTGCACTTAAGAGTCAGACACACATTCCTAGTAGTTGAGCTGTGATGAATGAATGAATGAAAACTTTATTTAACAGATTGCAGAATGGGTACAGTACAGTACGGCTCAATACATGCAATTGTTAAGGGGATGCAGACCAGAGAAAGACTTTCGTCTTGTTTACATCAGGGTCCCCCATTTTCAATTCATTTTCAATTCATCATTCAGTATAACCTAGACCAGCCCAACCCAGCATCTTTCACTGCCCAGTTCAGCCCAACCCAGTCCAGAATAGTTCCCTCTTTCATGTTAATATGTGATTTAATGATGTAATATTTTGAAGAGTAGAGACAGTGTGATTAATTTACTATGATTGCAAATCAATTTAGACGAAGACGTACAAAGAAGTAATTATCACAATTAGCGATTTTTTTTGTCTGGTAAAAAATCTGTTTGGCTGGTAAAAAAAATCAGATACTCGCCAGTTGGCTGGTAAGCCAAAAAGTTAGTTTCCTCCCCTGCTCATCTCATGTACCTATTGTACTCCATCAACGAATAAACCCAAAATACACCCCTCACCTGCCAGGCCCCGCCCCTTAGTGGCGTGCTACATAGGACTGGGCATGGCCACCACTCACTCTTCCTCTATTTTCGTTTCCATCATAGCGGATGCAAGACGCCCTATGCAACTAGTTGATTTGAAAAGTTTAGATAATATTGGGTACTTACGGAGATTTGCTTACCCCTGGAATCTTCGGGGTATGTTCCAACGACACGTCGGATCTATTCTGATGTTCCCTCGTCTTGTGGCAGCAGATCGAGGAACGGCATGCGAGGTTGGCTATCGAGCCGGCTCGCACACAGGTGAGCCCTGTGTCATCAGGCATTGATGCTAGTGTTAGTAATGCTGGGTTGTTTTGTTACACAACCATGTTGTGTGTCGGCGCCAGGGGCGGGATGGTTTGGTGAACGTTCCACTGAAGTGGACAGGTTCCAAGCGATCCTGGAGCGTGCTGCTAAACACTAATGCTAACGCTAAATGCTAAATGCTAACACTACTGCTGAAATGCTGGGCACTGTTTTAATGTTCCCCGCCGTGGGATGTTGCCGCTTTTCCCTCTTAAACCGGTTCATTGATGAAGGTCAGTCGGTAGCTAATGTGGGGGGTTTTGCTGAGTCCTCTTTTTCGCGTTACGGGTAAATGGGTTGACAACAGGGTGCAGGGCGGGTGTGCCGTGGCTAGGTAGCCTAGCCAGGTAGCATCGATCCTGTGCCTCGGCGGGGCTGGACGGTGCCCCACCCGGGAGCCGATGCTTGAGAGCGAGTCGGCCCAGCGGGTGGCAGTAGAGCTATACTGCTGCAGGATGGAATTTAGCGGCGGCCAGTGTTGTGGCTCAGCTGACTGTTTTCTGTCCACATTAGCGTCGAACGCTATGCTATAGTGGGGCTACTGTTTTTGTTCTGTCTCTCTGCTACGGGAATGTCTGTCTATGCTACAATCTTCCCTCCTCTCAACCATTCATGCTGAGGGTCAATCGGTGTCTACTGGGGGAGTAGTGCAGGGGGGGCTTTGTTTACCTTCATGGGTAAATGGGCTGAGGTCTAGGGCTGGTGTGCTGTTGTGAATATTATGAATGAATGCGGGACTGGTTCTCTCTGGTCCGCCTCCCCTTAACGTTGTGTACATGGGCTTGCCCATTCTACAGTATGTTCGTGGTGTTCATTTATTCATTAACCCCTTCATGGTGCACACCACAGTGGAGGTTGCTGTTTACGCCCACCACTGGTGCTCCGTGTTAGCATCAGTCCTTTGCTTTTGACATGTTGAAACAGTGCCCCGCCCGGCCGACGCCATGAGGTGGGTCGGCCCGGCGAGTGGCTGGTGGGCTGCTAAAGCCTGTACCGCCACGGTATGGAATTGGCAGCGATTAGAACTGTGTTCGAATTGCTGTTTTTTTCTATCAACAAATGGTGTCTGGTGGCGGGGCCTTGAGGGCCAGCCGACATCGACACATCGCGCGAGGTTGTTGACGTTATTAGCTTTGACCCAGCCGCAAGCTATAACCGCTTAGGGCTCCCCTCTCCGCATGGGATTTTGGTCTTCCGCTGGAGCGCGGGCGGTATTTGTCCTAGGCCCCACACCGCCTCACACCGCGCAGCCAGAAGAAGAGAGAGCACGGCCTCGTCAGCGGCGATGACGAGGCCCTCGACAGGCGGCCATGTTTTCCCCCGCCAGAGGTATCCTGGGCGTTGAATCAGCCTTGGCGGCCGAGGGATCGGCCATGTTGGATGGGCTCGGCTTGGAATATACAAGCCGTCGCCGTCCTGCCGCGAGCAGCCCGCTCTCCGATCACTCCCTCCCCCAACACCAGCGGAAAAAGGGGGCTCTGATTGTTTCCTTTGGCTGCGGGCCGCGTGCCTTCGTTGAAGCGCGGGCGGCCCCACTTTTCGCTTCTCATGGGGACAGGGGCTGACACCCAGTTGATGGCTGAGCCTGGGTCTGTCCGTGAGAATGTTGTGCTGTCAAGCGGCTCCCACACCATAAGATGTGTTGGTTGAGCCTGGTGTTACGTCTGTCAACTATAGGTGTTGTCAGCAGGGGGGCTCGAAACCTTTTGAGGCACACAGTGCGGGCTTCCCCGGCCTCGCCTTCGCCAGGCCAGGTATCATGTTGGTGCCTCCCACTCCCGCGAGATCGGCAGTGGTCTGAAAAGAAGAGGTGTGCGTGATTTAGGTGGTAGTAATATCACTGCAGGGCTACGGTGTGTAGGAACCCATGGGGTCCTCACGCCTTGCATGTCCGGCTGCAGAACAACTCCTCAGCATGTTCTGGAGGGGTGTTCAGTGGGGGGGCTTTTGTCACCTAGATTGATGTCAGCTTCCCCCGTATCAAACCGGCCCTTTCTGTCGGGGTCCCCCCTTGGGTGCGATTGCCTCGTGGGTAGTGTCAGGTTCCGACCCGACTCCACGGAACGCTCTGCTCGCACGGGTCCAGGGTTGGCTACGCACAGCGGGTGGGACCGGGCCGCCTATCTACAGTTCCTTGTGGACCTGCGCCACATGGCGGCGGGTGCGTTGGGAGTGTCATCACATATGGCTACGGCAGTACCATATGTCGAGGTGGATGGAGAGAACGCTGAGGCGGGGACTTGTATTTACACAACCCCACCCGTTTTCGGGTTTGGTACAGACCCTATTGTCAGGGTCACCAGCAGTGACAGCTCTGGTCGACGAGATCTGATCTCTGTGGACGAAGCAAGCCATCGTCGTGGAGTTTTCCTCCCGGTGTTCTCTGGTGCCTGAGAAATCGGGAGGGGGGGGTGTCAGACCCATGTTGGACCATGGGAAGGTTCAGTATTTTTTGGATCGTCTCCTACCTGTTGAACACTGTCAGGTGGGGGTCTGGTTCTCCTCCATAGACCTGTAGGATGTGTGTTCGCATTCCCGATCTTCCATCCTAGGGCTTACCTACGCTGCCTTACAGGGTTAGCGTATGGGTACCAGGGGCTGCCGTTCGGCTTTTCTCTGGCTCCCCGCATCTTCACCAAGTGCGTGGAGGCCGCACTGGGGCCTCTGCGTCGTCGGGGGTTAAGAAGTGTATTCTGCCCTGCCGACGTTCTGGTCCTTGGCGGTCAAGGTGGATCGTCAGGTCTCATGCCAGGCAGGGTTCCTACCAGCCTGGGGTTGCTGTAGACTGGAAGTGGAGTACTCCTCTTCCCAGTCAACGGGTGGAGTGCTATGGGCATCCCTCTCAGAGCGTGTTGCGACACGCTCGATACGACGTCAGTGTCGTATATCGACAGACAGGGAGGAGTACGCTCCCCCTGTCTGCACCGGGCGGCTGGCTATGGGCGTCCTCCATCTGCGCGGCCTGAGGGCTCCCCACATCCCCGGCAGGGTGAATATGGCTACAGGTGTAATGTCGCGGGCGGTCCTCATCCTGACGGGTGGGGATTACGTCCGGACATAGCCAGGCAGGTCTGGGACCGATGCCGTGCCGCCTGGGATTCTTTCCCCATACATCTGTTAGGTCAGTTGTTGGGGCGGGTACGTTGAGGAGCACAGGTCCTTGATCCTGATTGCGCCGGACCGGGGCGCAGCTGTGTGGTTCCCGGTCCTGATCCAGCTACTGGCCATGGCCTATTCCTTGGTCGGCGAAGGCCCTCACTCAAGCACACGGGTCGCTGTTCAGCACCCGGTGTTGTGCCAACGTCTGATGGTTTGGCTGGTGAGAGAGTAAGTCTGGAGAGGATGGACCCTTCTGTGGTTGATACCATCCGGAATGCGCATGCTCCCTCCACTGTCGCGCTTACGCGGGCAGATGGCGTATGTTCCAAGAGTGGTGTAAGGCGGGGGGCAGGGACCGGTGTCCTGCCCCCTGGATACTGTCCTTGTTTACCTCCAGTCTCTCCTTGATAGACTGTCGGCTTCGACGGTGAGGGTATATGCAGCAGCTATATCCTCTTATCATGAGGGATTTGAGGGTGATGTTTTGTTCAGCCACCCTCTTGTGAAGCGTTTCCTGCTTGGCGCCCGAAGCCGGTAAAACGCTCTTTGGCTCCGAGTTGGGATCTTCAATTGGTCCTCAGTCGGTTGTCCTTGGCCCCGTTTGAGCCTCTTGAGCAAGCGCCGTTGGAACAGCGGTCGTTCAAGACCGCGTTCTTGCTGGCCGTCACCTCCGCTAAACGCGTGGGTGAGCTTTGTGCTCTCTCGGTACGACCAGAGTGCCTGTCTTTCGTTCCGATTGCGGTGCCACTCTGCGGCTTAATCCTGCCTTCGTGCCTATAAATATCCGGAGTTCCTTCCGCTCCAGGGATATTGTGGTTCAGGCGTTTCATCCACCTCCTCACGCTAGTGAGTTGGAGGCGGGCCTTCACCTGTCATGTCCGGTCCGGGCTTTGGGGATTTACCTCAGCCGTACTCAGGGCCTCGGGGCTACCGATCAGTTTGTCTGTTACGGTGGTTCTCATGCTGGTAAGGCACTATCGAAACAGCGCCTGTCCCATTGGTTGTGCGAGGGCATTGCCCTTTGCTACACGTTGGCCGGGCTGGCTCCCCCTGGGGGCGTCAGGGCGTACTCCACTTGTGGGGTGGCAGCCTCTGCCGCTCTGCTGGGTGGGGCCTCGGTGGAGGACATCTGTGCTGCAGCTTCATGGTCCTCCCTGGGTCCCTTCGTAAGGTTTTACTTCATGGACATGACCGGGGGTTCTGTCTCCCAGGCGGTTCTGAGCTCTGTGGCCTCTCCTGCTTCCCGTCCTTTGGTGGGGTAGCAGGGGTGTGTGGGTATGGGCCACAGTGTGTTGTGTCACACGTGGTTCTGCCTGTGCTGTGTGTTCAAGGGGTTCTAGTTCCCTCTTGTTCGCACTCGGGTGGAGTTGACTGCGCCCCCTCTTCATTAGGAAGGATGGGGTGACGGGACTCCCCTTCCCCCTTGATGTGGGCTTACGGGTCCTCAGGGGGTGCATCTGTCGGGCCTCGCGTCCGCTCTACCCCATATCTCGGTATGGCTTAAGAGCGGGACGCGATGTGCGGCTACGTGGCGTAGTGGGCAAGGCGCTCGCCACGGATGCGGAGACGCTGGGCTCGCCTGTTCGAGCCCAGCGCTCCACATTGCTTTCAGTTTAACTGGTCGTTCATACTAATACACATTGGCCGTATTAGGGGGTGGGAAACTGATGGGTGGGGATCGGGCGTTGTGGACAGCGACTCCTACAGGTTGGTTGGTGCGCCTGCGCAGTAGAATCAGGAAGTGTCGGGGGCAGCGTGAGCCTCCCACGCGTTACTCCTCGCCACTGAGAGATCGAGCTGCGCAGGTGAAAAGATGCGACTGCTGTTACCTCAAGTACCGGAGGGGACTTGTGCTATGTATGACTTAGTCCACATTGCAGCCGGCTTGTGGGAGGCAAGAAACAGTGTTCGTGACAGGGGAGGGTTGAATTGGATGATACGAAATTGGGATGGGAGAAAAATATAGAAAATGGGAGAAAAAGTGGATCAAAAAAAAAAAGAGCAGGACGCGATGCAAGTACGCTATATAACGACCTAGTTATATGAGTACTGGCTAAGCGTCCCGCTCTTAGCGTGCCCTGAGTTCCCTTGGGGAAACTTTTCTTTGGAAAGATTTTTTCCGAGGAAGAGTGAGTGGTGGCCATGCCCAGTCCTATGTAGCACGCCACTAAGGGGCGGGGCCTGGCAGGTGAGGGGTGTATTTTGGGTTTATTCGTTGATGGAGTACAATAGGTACATGAGATGAGGTATATCTCGGTATGGCTAAGAGCGGGACGCTTAGCCAGTACTCATATAACTAGGTTCACGCAGGAGGCAAATGTATTCCTAATACCATTATCTATTGTTAACTTTTGTCAGACACAGCCGCAATGTACAAAGGGGTAGCACTAGAACTAGCAAACTCTTCCACACAACTCATACAATGCAAGGGGCATTGAGAACATAATAACTAACATTCTCACATAGCAAGTGAGACAATTAAGAACAACTGTATTTCAGCAAATGTACTTAATTTTCTCTCTCTCTCTCTCTCTCTCTCTCTCTCTCTCTCTCTCTCTCTCTCTCTCTCTCTCTCTCTCTCTCTCTCTCTCTCTCTCCCTGTCTCTCACACACAGCAAGCAATTGTCCTTCATACTCTCTCTCTAAGTGGGGGTCCCCCACCAGGAATTATTTTGTATTTTGACTTAATTTCCTGCATTCTGGTGCAGGAATTTTTGAAATTTTACCCTTTAAATTCCAGTGTTTGTGATGGGCATCACAAATTATTGTAAAAAAAACCATATTCAATACATTTTTGAATTGTAACCCTTTAAATGCCAGTTTGTGTGATGGCATCACAAATTATTGTTAAAAAAACACACAAAAAGTAAAATATTTTCAATATATCAAATGCAAAGTACATTTTTCTGGGGGGGATTATTACAGGCTAGGCATGTGTTAATGATTAACAACAACACAGATTTTAATGGATTTTTTGTAATGTCAGATTTAACAACAATTCTTTTCAGAAAAGTGCGAGTATTTCATTTTTTATCTGACATTACAAAAAAATCTAAAAATAAAAATGGTTATGATCAGGGCTAAAGTTGAATAAAAGATTTATGACTGTTTAGACTGCATTACTCTCTGTCACAGTGATCTCCTGGTTGTTCCCCACTTAGGTTATCTAACTATCGTGCCGCCGCAACTAGAAACACTGGCCTGCTTCTAAGTGGACTGCAAAAAAAAATTATATTTAAAAAAAAAAATTAAGTACCACCAGCAGTAGGGTGGACGGTATGGTCTAAAATTTATATCACGGTATAATTTGAAGCATAGACGGTAACGGTATATATCACGGTATCAGTGTTTCCGTTAGAATATTTTTTTTTGCCTGATAGGCAGGCTATATAAAGAATGACATCCTCAAGGCATGTAGATTTATAATATTTTAACTTAAAACTAGGCTACTGTTGCATATACAGTCATTATATTCCAAATAAAATAAGTCCAGAGTCGAGACTCCGTGCTGCTCCCAACGAATCCAAATAGTATGCAACTGCAGAGCCGCAGAGTAGGGGCGCTTTCAGGTCCGGTCACAAGGCCGCTCAACAGCGCCCCCCACCCAACGGCTGAATTGCCAATGGCTGAATTGGAGTACTGCACTGTGCAATACACAGTGCAATACTCCAATTCAGCCATTGGAAATTCAGCCGTTGGGTGGGGGGCGCTGTTGAGCGGGCCTGTGACCGGACCTGAAAGCGCCCCTAGTCTGCGGCTCTGCAGCTGCATATGCTTCTCGCAAAATGCAGCATCCAGCTCGCGCTGCCCAGCCGTCAGAACACTACACACATATCATAATGTTCACAGCAAACTGTAGTTGATCACCAGGTATGTTTTATTAACGTAGATTAATTCATATAAGAAAAACGATAGGGAAATCTCTTACCTTTCTCCACTGGTTAAAAATGCCAGGAACTGAAATTGAAACTTGCTGTGCGCCGCTGTGATATGTGTTTATTATGAAATGACAATTGCGTGTTGACACGCCCACTGCGCGAAGCCTCCTAAATAACTTTTTCCAGTTTGCACATATCTATTATCTATGACTAATTCTATCTATTCTTAGGGGCAAATGCGAGTGAAATAGTCGCGCTGTGGTTACATGACGTCAGGGGCGTAGCTGGGGGGGGGGGGGTAGCTTAGGATGATTCCAAGGGCCCAGCACTGGGGGGGGCCCCAACATTTTTTTTTTTTTTCTTTTTTACTAGACATCACTCAGGTGTATTATTGATGCTCTCATTGATACTATGTTTGTTTCTGAAGTGTGTGTGTGTGTGTGTGTGTGTGTGTGAGATATATATAGAGAGAGGGGGGGCTTTGGTAGACTATTGCATTGGTCCATTCATTGAAGATGAACGCAATGCGACATCCTTTACTAGGCTCACCCACCAACAGTGCAGGTGCTGAACTGCTGATCCGAATGTATAGGTAAAAACCATATTATGCGTTTGCATCAATAAAAAAATTGCCAAAAAAAAATCCGCTCGCGCACTTGCTCGCAGTCACTGGGGGCCTACAAATACATTCTTTCATGGGGCCCAGAATCTGGAGCTACACCCCTGCATGACGTCATTGCTATTTTAGAGCTGCTCTACCGGTTACAAGGTATAGTCAAAATCCATACCGTAGAGCAAATTTATACCGTATACCGTTTATACCGTCCACCCCTACCACCAAGTACCACTAGTGGTACGCGTACCACAGTTTGAGAACCACTGTGATAGAGGATCAAGAAAGGAGGGCAAGGTTTGAGATAGGCAATTTCTGAGTACTAAACTTTAAATATCGTCCAATACCAAGTACCGATCTGATCCATTGCTTTTACTGAACTGTACAGACATTTTGGAGTCATTGGACAAAAATGGTTGAGCTATATAATAATATATTAATATTAATGTATAATATTTCTCCATCAGAGAGATCTAACATGCTAGCATGTGTTAAACATGATTGCTAGTGTGTTACAGATTACACCACAGCATGTCGCAATCGCATCGTAGTTGATATACCGTATGCATTAAAGAATATATATTTCGGGAGCTCCCGTAGCTCACCGCATATATCGGCGCTATTTCTGCGTCGGGGAAAACCGTGCTCGTCACGGATCTGGGGGACACGAGTTCGATTCCCGGACCCGCCGTCATTTCTCAGAATGTCTTCCCCTGCTCTACATCCCATTTCAACCTGTTTCTGTCGGTCATGCTTGACCAGAAAAGCGATAAACGCTAAAAAATAAAAGTTTAAAAAAGAATATATATTTCAGCTAATCTCTTAGTTCAGTATTGTGCTGTCAGAACAACCTTTTGTTTGCAGGTTAAGTATTTAATGGCTACTGTCACCTTCTTATCAACCAATAATTGCTCATGCAAAACTCGTATTATTAGTTAATGCATCTAGTGATCTATGTACAAAAACACTTTTCGTTATAACAAGATTGTGTTAGCTAGGGGTGCACCGATATATCGGTCGGGTATCGGTATCGGCCGATAAGCTCAAATTTGCCGATGGCAGTGGCCGATAAATATCCGTCAATTTGTGTCGCGTCAATCTGGTCCACACGTTCAAACTTTGAAAAAAGTTTCAGTCAAGCGACCTGCACAACCCCACCCCCACACACACACACACACGCTACTGCATCAAAGTTACTTATGATTAACAGTTTCAGTGCCGGCCAGTTCTGTATCGTAGTGGCTCCGCTCGGCGTCACTCATGCACTATCCTCGCATATGTGCACGCGCACTGAATAAAATTCCACAATGTACCTTTATCCCAGTATTCGTCTGACCACACCCCTCGTTAGCTTACCTTCATAAGCAGGTGTGTGGTCACCTGCTCTCCTCCTTTCTCGCTTTCACCACAAGGAAGTGCCTCGGTAGATCCCCACTTGACGTGATGTGATAGTAGGAGAAGAGTTGGAAAACAAGAGATACGTTGACATCATATCTTTATTTTCTCTCTCACTATTTTCGAGAAAATACGGCGATATTGTCTTCGTCACTGGAGTGTCTGGAAGATGGTGATCATTCTAAAAACCTACACCGGTTTTCGTATTGGGAGCACGCCGCTACATGTCTCCCAACTGCAGTCTTCCTTGCTGTGGCTGGTTGCGGTAAAACCTTTCAGCGACACAGCTGGACTGTAGTGACGCACCGTCTGTTGTGAGAAGTGGTGGGTTCCAGGTTGGTGAGTAATGTTTTGCTTGCGAGCTCCACTTGTCTGTTAGTGCTATGGGGGCTGGCTGACAATGTTTACGGAAACCGGCCCCAGATTAGGGTCTTTTGTTCAGCCTCTTAGGCAACGGCGGAGGACCTTGGTCTGAAGCCCATTATAGCAACTAGTGGGCCACGACCAGTAAACTGGTGATCCCAGGATCTCTGGATGCGTGGGTACTTCTCTGTCACCGTATAGGCCCCGTCTCTCATATGCAAATGAGAGTTTACCCTAAACGAGGAAATGTGAGCATGGATGTTCATTATCGGAAAATCCATGTTCAAGTCAGCTACAGCCCAGATGGGATTTGTGCTGGCGCCGCCGGATGTTGGTAAACTCACCGTTGTAAAACTGTGTTAACATCTCGTTTCTCTTCTCTCTGAAAAGGTGAGGAGGGTTTCAGAACGGCGGCCTGTCTGAGTGTGACTTGTTGTATCGTTGTGTACGAGTTCCGGTGGTAGCTAATTAGCTTGCGTGCTAGTTGTGGCCTACTGTGTTAGCCAGTCAGCTGTTAGCTGCGGCGCTAGCTCGCTGTGTTTACCAGGAGCCTGTTGTTTCACTAGGCTAGGTAAACGTTAGCTTGCTGCTATCAGCCGAGAGCGGCCATTAGCTTAATGCTACACTGTTGAACGTGCTGTGACTATAACATGTTTTTAACACTCTTGACTACGACGTCATCTTTGACAGAGGATGTTCGTCGAACCTACCCTGGGGCCAGCCGGCGAGGATTGCGTCAACAAGGAGCACCGTAGCGGCGGGTTGGAGCAGCGAGCTGCCCGTGTCGTCAAACACAGGAGGCTGTGTTTACTTCGGTGCCATGTTAGAGACTGCAATTCGCTTGATCTGCGCTCCCGGTAGGCAAGGTCCTGACCAGACCTTGAACACTTCTTCTTGCTTTCCCTTCTAAATGTTTTGTAAATAACGATGTTTTCCAAAACGAGTGTTGCTGCACTACATTTAGGATACAACGCAAGTTATGTGTGAATTGTCTTGTCACTGGTCTCCATGCAAATCGGGTTATTGTTACAGATGTGAAATGATCTGGTTTGTTGTGTTGAGACACATTGTGTGTTCATGTATCGTGTACTCACAACTAAGGGGGTTAAACTAACCTATAAAGCTATGCTTAGTGACATATGAGTAAAGAATGATTATTTTCTCAGCCTGTAATGACAATGAACAGTGTGTTCACATATTAACAGGTTTACCTGTTTAACTGGCCGTATTAAGGGTAAAGTAGGAGGGTTGTGTTTCCCCCCGGTTCCCTGGGGACTTCTTCATCCTCCTCTCAGACATGTTGTTACACTATATTGTGTCACTGTGTGGTAGGGATACGATGTAACCCTTGGCTTAGTTGTTGGGGTTGTGCTAACCGCTTGAGAAACTTTATTTTCCTAAAGAAAAGATTGTTTGGTAACTTTTTCGTGTGTGCTTAGCAAGGCCTGTGGCCGATACTAATCGAGAATTGTGTATTCTCTCATTATGAAAAACGGCGTTCCTCTGTAGAGTGTTTTTGCCATTTTTTGTAGGTGATAATGGGTTGTGTGTGTCGTGTGACCTACAACTGGGTTGGGCTGGCCACAGAAGCACATGTGTAAGTCTGGTACCGGGGCTCTTGCGAGGGCCCTCTCTGTTCTGTGTTTTTTCCTTAGTAAAAATCAGATAGCAGGTTGGCACATGCGCTGTGTGAAGCTGTTAGACGCTTCATGGGGCTGACTATGACTGCGTCATACTCTTTTTTGTCATTACATCGTATCATGGGTGTGAACTGGTAACCTTTTCTCCCCCTTTTTTCTGTTGGTCAGGGGTAAACCCACCTGTCCTTCAAGGTTCCTGTCACGTTGCGGTTCGGCACGTTACAGGGTGAGGGGGGAGTTTCCTGGTCCCACGCCCTGGAATATTGGGCGTGTGCACAGCAGAAATTCCCCCGCCATAGAGTACGTCACTGTGAGCGTCTCTGTTGGTAGGACTTCCGTGTGCTGTTCAGGTCCATATGATGGATCTGTTTCGGGGGGTGGTCAGGGCTCCTCCTCACGAAGCTCCTATTCGGGCCTTCTGTGGGTTGGGACTCTCCTTCCATGTGGGGGAGCCTCCTCAGAGTACAGAGCCTCCTCAGATTGTCAAGGTGAGTGGAACCTCAAGAAGGAGTCCTACTCTATTGTGTGTGTATTCGATTCAATTCGATTATTGAGTGTGTATGGGTTCAGTGCCTCCTCCCCGGAGAGCCCTAAAACCAAACTTTTACATGGCTCAAGGTGCAATATATTCTTTTCAATCTGTACAGCTCGCGTGGGAAGTCTCTCTGGGGATTTCCGTCTCCTCCCTATGGGAGGGTGGTGGGATGTAAAAATGTGAATTTTTTTTACCCCGGCTGTGTAGACTGGGATACATACTGTTGGTGCTTCCTTCTTTTCTATTAAAAAGAGTTGGAGTTAGGAAGCATCACACCCCTCTTTTCGTTCCCCTGGGCGCCTTGGGGATTCAATGACAGGTCTAAATAGCCTGTTCATTGATGTGGTTGTGTCCCGACGCACGTATAGTGCTAGCTCGGGGTGTTCTGTAATCAGGCGACTGACTGGCACGCCTTGGTTGCTTGAGGTTAAAATGGCGTTTTTATAAAGCAACTGGGATGGAGGTTTTTCCTCTTCCGACGACCTGTTTTGGTTGTCGACGGATTCTCGTTCATATCTGGGGGATGATGACGGAATGGATCTGAACATATGTAGAGGGGTCTCACGCCCTGGGGGTGGGCCACCGGGCGCGGTTCGCACCGAACGTCTGGGTGGCGCCTTCTTTTCATGTTTAAGATCAACACGCATATCTGCCCCTTCTCCTGGAGTAGGCATGTCGGCGTGGTTAGGGCACGGGACTGGTTCTGGTCACGCTGGTCCGGATCAGTTAAACCCGTTGTCCGCCGGGGATGCGGATCTGCTGTTCTGGTACCCTGAGGGACTTGGGCTTTTTCAGGGGGAAAATGCCAGGTCGGTCCGGGTGTCACAGGGTTAAGCGCTATGGAGACCCTGGTTGTGTACATTTTGTACTCTGCACTGTCGTAATGGCTTACGGCCATGCCAACCTGTACACGCTCGATCTCGTCAGATCTCGGCCGCTACGCAGGTTGGTCCTGGTTAGTACTTGGTTGGGAGACCGCCTGGGAATACCAAGTACGGTGTGCTTGGGGCTGGTTCTCCATTCTTTTCGCTCCTCTCTCACGCATGGCGAAGAGGGGCCTGTTGGGGTGGTCTTTGACCTTCTCTGGTGACCCTGTGCTTCCCGTATCGCCGGGCCCAGTCCGAAGTAATGTTTCGTTGACCCGTAGGCCTGGGTTAACCCTTTTTTGAAAACTGAAACACTTGTACTGCGGTATAGCCGGTTTATACCCGCAGGTGTGTTTTGGAGTTTTTTCTTGAGGGGTTATAGGAACAACCACCGCATTGGATAACACCAAGGTGGTTGATTCCCTGGTGTGTTGGAGCAGTGTCAACTCCCGGGTTACCCGGTTGAGGGTGCCCCTGCATGTTCATGACGTCTGCCAATCATGTCAGCCTTCTCTGCCTCAACCCCTCTGGGTGGGGGTTTTTAATGGAGGCTTGGTCATGCAACAACGCCAGCATACGCCCCTTTCAGCTGACTCCTTTGGCGCCTGTCTCGTCCGCAGTGCTCCAGGCTCAGATTACAGCCTGTTGCCTGGTTTTTCCCCGGTGCGCTGCCTGCTTCCGTTGGTTAACCTTTTTTGTGTGCTTACGGCCATGCTGACTGCCTGTTCTGCAGGGTCAGTGTGCCAGGCGGTGTACTATTGGGGGGACAGGGCCCGCTCGGCTGAGGGGCCTTTGTCCGAATACGCTGGCGATGTGGGGGGCGGGGTCACTAAGTGCCCACCTGGTGGGGTCTTGATGCTGGCATCATGGACTTCTCCGGGCCCCCGTTCCAGGGGGTCCATTCCCTTTGGTGGGTCTGGGCCTTCCTTCGCGCTCCGCTGCTACGGCCTTGCCACGGGGTTGGGTTTGCCCTTGACCCCGTGATTCTGGGGGCAGTAACGAGGTTGTTCCCTCCGTTCGTTCCCGGGTGGCATGCGGGTTGTGCGTGTGTGTAGTCGTGGGGTCAGGCCACGGTCTGCTCACCCTGTGCGTTGAGTTGCTTGAGTGCCTCTTCGCACGGTCGGGTCCGTCGCCCTCCCGGGAAACCTCCAATAGGGGGGGTGCCCTCCATTAGGGGGGGTCGGGGGGGCTCGGCCCTCCCTGTTCTGATGGTTGTGGGGGGCCTTCAGCGGGGTGTATTTGTCAAGTTTCTCAAGTTTCTTTAATAGTTGTCATACAGAAGTACAGAATACTTTCATACAAAATGCTTCTTACTGTTACGCTCCAGAGACTGTGCTAGACAAGATAGTATCAAATAACATAGTATAGCATGTAATTTAGAAGAAGAAAATGAGGTCACAGTGTTCGGTATAGACATATGTACAATGTTCTGAGTTACCATATAATATACAATACTATGCAGTGTACTAATGTACAGTACTATATAGTGCAAAGCAGAAATGGGATGAGGTACAATTTAGGTACAATTTACAGTAAGGTGTACGAGTTGTAGTGCAATCCTTCATCAATAAATATAAAGTGTGGGGAGTGGGTGCTACAGTGTGTTTGTTTAAAGTGGGTGTGTGCTATAAAGTGTGTGGAGTGGGTGCTACAGTGTGTTTGTTTAAAGTGAGTGTGTGCGTGTGGATGTGTGTGCTATGTGCGTTTGGTGGTTGTTGTTGTGTAGTGTTCATTGTTCGTTTAGCAGCCTGATGGCCTGGGGATAGAAGCTTCTTCTGAGTCTTTCTGTGCTCGCCTTGAGACTCCGGTATCGCTTGCCTGACCGCAGCAGTTCAAAGAGGCAGTTGTTCAGGTGACTGGAGTCTTTAATGATTCTCTTAGCCTTGCCCTTGCAACGCTTGTTGTAAATGTTCTGGAGGGTGGGGAGCCCCCCTCCAATTGTGCGTTCGGCTGAACGTGTCACTCTTTGTAGTCTGCTTCGGTCTTGTGCAGTGCTATTCCCAAACCAGGAGGTGATGTTGCCGGTCAAGATGCTCTCTATTGTACATGAGTAGAAGTTCTTAAGGATCTTCTGACTGACTTGGAACTTCCTTAGGCGCCTGAGGAAGTAGAGGCCTTGTCGTGCCTTCTTCACAACACTGTCAATGTGTGTGGTCCATGTCAAGTCCTCGGATATGTAGGCTCCAAGGTACTTAAAGCTGTTGACTCTCTCAACCGGTGCCCCGTCGATGCTGAGGGGGCTGTAGTCCTTGACCCCCGACCTCCTGAAGTCCACAATCATCTCCTTTGTTTTGCTGACGTTCAGGGAGAGGCTGTTTTCCTGGCACCATCCCGCCAGGACCTTGACCTCTTCCAGGTAGGCAGGTGTCGGCAGGTGCTCGCGCTCGGCCTCCCTTGTGCATGAGTGACGCCGAGCGGAGCCACTACGATACAGAACAATAGGTTATGACTATAACCATGTTCTGTTAGTAGTGGTGACGCTCAGCGTCCGACGCCGCTGCAGCCCTTGATCTCACCTTGTGGTGAAAGCTTGGGAAGGAGGAGAGCAGGTGACCACACACCTGCTTATGAAGGTAAGCTAACGAGGGGTGTGGTCAGACGAATACTGGGATAAAGGTACATTGTGGAATTTTATTCAGTGCGCGTGCACATATGCGAGGATAGTGCATGAGTGACGCCGAGCGTCACCACTACTAACAGAACATGGTTATAGTCATAACCTATTGTTAACATTGAAAACCGTGTTGAGTGCCATCATCCACTTCAATGTTGGCGTTAAAAACGCCTAATCTATGTTTTAAATTATGGCTATGTGTCTAATCTGCCCGTCGCTTATCAATGACTTGTTTGCAGTCAACATTGTCAAAACGGATTGTTTTTTAATCGGTTCATATCCTTTTTATAGCATTTCGAAAAGCTATCGTTCTCTAGAAAAATTTCGGAAAATTTAAAGATTCCCTCATAAACTGCATTTATTGGAATATTCTCTAATACACTAGACACGTTGTCATTTGTCGGCCTATTTATGAATCGTTTTCAAATAAACGCTAGATTATCGATAGTATATGTGTACTTATGCACGCTATAGACGCGAGCTGAAAAATGTATTCTCTCGTTTCCTCAAGATCACACACAGCCACACACACACATACACACATAGGGACACGCTGTTATCTCAGTGAATACAGCTCTGATTACCCCAAGACTGGTAACATAGACTCCTTACCTTAGATCAGATGTTCTCCAAAAAGATTACTCCAATTCCTGATCGCCATTCCAAATATCGATCACGCTTATTGATTGATTATTGGCTGCTGTAAATATATATTCCAGTCTGCTTTCCGTCTCGCGATCAGATCCCTCTTGATCAGACGGCTCGCCAGCACAATGGAGCCAGTTGGCTCCACCTCTACAGATCTACAGATCCCAGGTCAGTCTGACCTGCAGTTACACAGGGATAGACGATAGGGGGCGCTTTTTTCCCATCTGAGCTCCTGGAGGGGCTGCTGTACCAACGGGAGACTTGGTTGATGAAATATGAATTCAGATTGCTAATAAAAAAATAAAACAACATTTGTCGTTGTCGGCACTCACCGGGGGGGCTGATAAAACGAGATATGTCGTCGCTGGCACTCAATGTGTTAACAAAGGCATTTGTTTTGTGGCATTAACGTTATAGTTACACGTTCAATAACATCAGCATATTTACCCGACCATATAGCATTGTTGTTGGTCATTCATATCTCAGTTCCTTCCTTTGCTCAGAGAGCACGTACTGAATTGTACCCATTCTGCAATCTGTTAATAAAGTTTTCAATCAGACAAATGTATAGAAAAGCTTTTATTATAACATTTGTTGCAGTAAAATCATCATGCCTCGCTTGGTACTCCTGCGGAGCGCTGGTAGTCTACTCGTGGGTGGCGGGGAGCTAACGTTATTAGCTACGGTATGTTTGTTATTGATTCTCTCGTGTAAATCAATGGCGGACTTCCCGGAAGTAAAAAACGAATAAGCGCTTGCCGATTGGTGGTAAGAACAGCAGAGGCGGGTGCAAGCGGTGTGACGTAATTGCCAGAATCGACTGTCAATCAAAATTGTTCTGTTGCCGTCTACCTGCATTGCTTTGGTTGAGAGAGATAGTGCTCTCTTATTAAAACTCATAAGCAATAATCATGACTCATGAGCATTATAAAATAAAAACACACATGGCATGGTGAAATACCATAAAGTACTATAAGTAAGTAAAGAGGCCTATGTTCATATCGGTGAGCACAATTTGTTATATTGTTATAATAAAAGCTTTTCTATACATTTGTCTGATTGATTGATTGAAAACTTTATTAACAGATTGCAGAATGGGTACAATACAATACAGCTCAATACAACAACAGTGGACTGGAGGATGAAGACCAGAAAAAGACTTTCGGCTTTTTTACATAAGGGTCCTCCATTTTCAATTCATCAAAACATTTAGAGACATACAAATATACAGTCGTTTCATAAATAAAATAAAATAAAAATTTATAATTCTTTTTTTTGTTGCCACAAATATCGGTATCGGTATCGGCCGATTGTGTTAGTTGAACAATCGGTATCGGCGGCAAATTTTCATATCGGTGCATCCCTAGTGTTAGCTAAGCAGTGTTGTGTTTATAGGTCAAGTATTTACAATGTTCGCTATTTGGCCAAACTGCTGGTCTGGGTAGAAATCACTTTCTCACTACACTATTCTATACTATTCTACATGCCCACTGTCACTCTCTGAGGAAGGAGAGAATCCAAACCAGAAGATTTATTTTTACTTGCTTTAAAAGTGAAGTACAAATACTTGTAACAACTTAAGAGACCAGTCACAGCTGTAGAAGCAGAATTGGATGTGGCAAATGATCAGGTGCGCCGTTATAGTTTCTAAACGGAGGCGTATAAAAGGACACGTGCAGGGGGAAAGCAGCACTTGGTAGCAGGCACTTCTGTGAGTGGCCTTGTTGTTTTCGCTCTGTAAAAAGTGTGTTATAGTTGACATAATGTTTACATAAGCCTGTGGCGCTGTTAACACTTTGGCGACCAAAGTCCCGCGGCGATTTATAGTCCAGAGGACCGAGCGTTGTCAACAAACCGATGTACTTTCTAACAGCTATATATATACTTTATAGTATTGCTATCTGTCCATTCTCATTGTCACTTGAGTGCATAAACCGTGCCTTCATAATGGCTTAAAGAAAATAAAAATAATTTTATAGCGCCGTGAATATAAGGTTTATCGCAGTTTTCGCCTCGTCTTTTTTCTGGGGAGCTAGATAATAGGCTAAAGGCTACTCACGTTATATCAAACGCCATTTCTGCTGTATATATACGAATGAAATAAAACAAACTGCGTAGCATCCGGACTATTACAGAGCATCTATGGATGAAATGGGAGCGGTGGGGGACGCCGATTACTATTATTGATTAGCAATACAGTGTGCGTTCAAGTAGCCATTTTCACTGATTGATCACGTTGCGTTTTAAAACAATGTCCAATCCAGCTGTAGTTTGGGGGAATAGTATCCTAGCGTCAGCCCATGTGATTGCCGGCAGCATTTCATCATTAGTCATCGGAATCTGGTAGATCGATATGTCCATTGGCTGATCATAAATCCCATTATTCCAGGCTGAAATCTGCGTTCGGTAACGTGATCAAAGATGGAGTATGTTCGGCTGGGATCGAGGCTCATATGAAACGCCCACAGACAGTACAATTTTTTTTTCAATCGCCCTCAATGATACTGCAGTGGAGCGATGGCGCCCCTAGGCGGATCTGGCCGGTATTGCATGTTTCGAAAATCAAATATGCGGTTAGGTCCTGCAAGTCGATCGGGGACGTTAATAGCGTTATTAATATGGAATAAAACAATAACTCGACACGAGTTAACTCGTGGCTCTGGTCCACAACGCATGGCACCGTAACACGTATAAACTCGTGGCTGGTCCTTAAAGTGTTTATGTGTTGATGTCCGTCTAGTCCAGCTACGCTCCAACATGCCTGAGGATACTTCTTCAAACAGGATCAAGTGATACATCATAAACATTGTCCTTAGTTCAAATCTAAATGCTCTCAGTTCTCATCAACAAGCAGACAGACAGACAGACAGACAGACAGACAGACATATCAGCAGACAGGCAGACAGACAGGCAGATGACAGACAGACAGACATGCAGGCAAGGCAGATAGACTGACAGGCAGACAGACAGACAAGAAGGCAGACAGACAACCAGGCAAGGCAGACAGACAGGTAGATGACAGACGGATGTAATGAAACACTATTTAATTTGAAGCTTACAGGGCCAAAGGGTTTGCTGAGCAGGATGGTAAAAATTAGGGTGTTTATGTTCACACATAGACACCAGTGACGATGCCACAGTGTTCTGGGTGTCTGTGTTTGTCTGTGTGTGGGCGAGTGTTTGTTTGTTTGTGCATAATGTGAGTGAGTCTGTGGGAGTGTAATGCAAATGCATGTGATTATGAAATGTAGCCTGCAACTCATTATTCATTATTGTGATTATGGTTATTATTGTGGACCAAAGATTGATTTTGTTTACTAAATGTGACCATACAGTACATAACTGTCTTACTGTTTAATTGTATAATAACATCGTCATACATAGGTAATTATGTGTAGATGTCTGTTGTGTTTCAACACATTCTGTTTTTCACAGTTACTTCTGCACCAAGTGATAGATTTGTACAACATGTGTATAGCTGTATGTAATGTGTATATGTGTGTGTGTGTGTGTGTGTGTGTAGGACCTGGGCATGGAGTCTACTTCTCTGGATGATGTACTGTATCGCTACGCCAGCTTCAGAAACCTGGTGGACCCCATCACACATGACCTCATCATCAGCCTGGCGAGATATGTCCACTGCCCCAGAACAGTAGGTCACACACACACACACACACACACACACACACACACACACACATACGTTTGTTTATGTGAAATACTTTAACCCTAAGCATAACCTTAACCCTAAGCATAACCTAACCCTAACCATAACTTAACCCTAAGCATAACCTAACCATAACCATAACTTAACCCTAAGCATAACTTAACTTAACCCTAAGCATAACCTAACCCTAACCATAACTTAACCCTAAGCATAACTTCATTTAACCCTAAGCATAACCTAACCCTAACCATAACGAAGGTTATCCTATAACCCTAGTTATATGAATTATGGCGAGCGCTCTGCTCTATTGGAACTGTCCCTTTAATCATATACTATCATGAAAACTTTCAACCACATGTACGCTCCTCACCTGCCTGGCCACGCCCACATCCGCTCATACATAAGCGGGGCCATGGCCATACTACCAGCTCCTTTCCCAGTCTTTCACTGCCGAAACGGAAGACCGTGGGGTCCTCAGTGAGTCAGAGCAGAGCGCTCGCCATAATTCCTATAACTAGGGTTATAGGATAACCTTCGTTATATTTCATTTATGGCTTTGCGCTCTGCTCTATTGGAACACAAGAGTGGAGCAGAGCGGAAAGCCCGACAGATGTACCCGCTGAGGTCCCCTACAACCATCAGAATCCGGGGAGGATCCGGGCCCCCCGGCCCCCCTAGTAAGGGACGGGAGGGAGACCGGACCTGACTGTGCGAAGAGGGCCCTTCTCCCCCTGGCACGCCGCTCTGAAGCGCTCCCAAGGAGGCTTCACCCCCACAACGTCGTGGGGCCAGCTGGCGCGCCGGGGAGACAACCCTCCAAGGAGGTTGATCCCTCAATCCAGGTCGACAGGTCTTAAGAGCAGAACTCGACCTGCACCCGGAGCACTGCGGACTAGACACCTCACCCCTGATACGACGCCATAAAAAACAGAGTTGTGACACCAGTTGCATAGCGCGCTACATGAAAGCACATACTTACCTCTTAGAGTAAACAGGTTTTATTTCACGGCTCTGGCTTATGTGTGAAAAACTTGCCACCCGCTATTTTTATCATTACCCTTAACACTTTGAGTGCCAGCCACGGCATAATTCGTTATTTCATGCCAACCGTTGAGTAGGGTTGGGCACCGAAAACCGGTTATAATAGGAACCGGTTCTGGAACCGGAAGTAACATATTTGCATTTCGATTATTAATTTCGATTAAAAAAAATATATAAAAATACCCTAGTTACAGTACAGCAACCAAATTAAACTGTATCAAGTCAACTGAAAATGTGAATCGTATGAAAAAAAAATGCGATAAAAAAAAAAAAAATTAAATCTCCTGCGAAATAAGCTGTGACCTGTTTTGACCTGCACCTCAAAGAATCGGAATCGAGAATCGTTTAGAACAGGAATCGATATGGAGAATCGGAATCGGAACCGGAATCGTTCAAATCCAAACGATGCCCAACCCTACCGTTGAGTGCCAGAAACGAGATATGCCGTTTTTTTATCGTTGTTTTTTTTATTAGCGATTTCCATTCATATTTCATCAATCTAGCCTCACGTTACCACTGGCACTCTCTCTGAGCTCGAATTGGGAAAATACCGCCCCCTATCGTCTCTCCGGATGGTACTGCGCCCCATTGGATTAGACTGAATGAAACGCATGGGAAAAAAAGAGTCCGGATTCCACATTTTACTTGTCAGGCAAGTAACCGGAGACGATCCCAGTCATTGCCCACCATCAGAACAGCGTGGAATATGTTTCCAGTACCCAGCGTTGGATCAATAAACGCGATCGATATTTGGAATGGCGATAAGGAATTGAAATAATCTTTTTGGAGAACATCTGATCTGAGGTAAGGAATCTATTTTACCAGTATTGGGATAATCAGAGCTGTTTTCACCTATATATCAACGTGTCCCATATTTGTGTGTGTGGCTGTGAGTGTGTTTAGCTGATCAGGAAATAAGAGAATCGATTTTTCAGCCCGCTTCTATAGCGTGCATAAGTACACATATACTATCGATAATCTAGCATTTATTTGAAAACGATTCATAAATAGGCAGAAAAATGACAACGTGTTTGTGTATTACAGTAAAGCGCGATTCCTGCAGAATCTTTTTTTTTCTGAAAGTTTTTTAAAAAAAAAGCGTTTTTCAAAATGGTGTAAAACAGAAATGAACCGATTAAAAAAAACTATCCGTTTCGACAATGTTGACTGCAAACAAGTCATTGATAAGCGACGGTCGTATTAGACACATAGCCATAATTTAAAATATCGTTTATGCGTTCACAAATGCGAGTGCTCTGTCATTGAATAGAGCGTTGGCATTCAACAGGGTAAATACTGTAGGACACAGAGGCTGGCATGGAAAGTGTTAAGCAAAGAAAAAATATCAGACTAAAGAGAGGGACTCAAAAGGTCCTTGGTTCATATGCCACATATGTACAACTCTGTAAGCTAACACCCATACCAGTTGTGGACTCAATGCTACGTTTACCTAAACGTATTACATGAAACACACACAACTCTCATCATACAATAAAACCCCAAGTTCACTTTTACTCGTGTAAGAAAGAACGCTGTCTTAAGTAGAGAGAAGGACATAAGCCCTTGGCCAAGTGCTAGAACTACAGGCCTTGCTAAGTTATACACAATAGCAACCAACGCAAACTTTCAGAGAAAACTGCACAAACTCCAAGCAAGAAGGCGCCCCCAGCATTTGTAGCTGCGGGTTCACATAGCACACGTCGTAACCCCCAAAATACAGTGAAGTAAACACACGTTTTGTTGGGATCATCCCTATGTTCCCCGGACCCTGGGTCCTATGTTCCCCGATTGATTGATTAATTGATTGAACATTTTGTAAATTTTTATTATTTTATTAATTATTAATAAATCAAACTGGTTAAGCTTAGGCCCAAGCTTAGGCCCTCTTTCGAAGTTGGTTAAGGTTAGAGTTTGGAATCAGGGCTGGTGGTCTAAAATTTTCAATCAATCAATCAATCAATCAATCAATCAATCGGGGAAGATAGGACCCGGGGAACATAGGACCCGGGGAACTTAGACATGCTCCCGTTTTGTTAAACAAAAACATTGTTATTAACCAAAAATATTTTGGGGGGGAGAGTGGGGCATAGTGTAACATGTCCTACCTGACCCCCGGACGCAGGATAAATGGCCGCAACAAATGGCTGGTCCACCACGTTGACGAGGCCTCTTGCTGGCGGGGCCAGAAGCGGCGACGGCTGGAGTCTCGCTCCGGCGTGTCGCCCACATCCTGTGGCCGGCCATGGTGCAGGTCAATGACATCTTCTGCCAGAGATGACGCCGAATCAGAGTGTTAAGGCCCCGCTAACTCCCCACGGCTAACGCCAACGGTTAGCACAAGCTAACGGCTAACGCCAGGCTGACGGTTAGCACCAAGCTAACAGCTAGCCTTCACAGGCCCACCGTCGGCTCTGACCAACGGCCAGCTACCGGCTCACAGCTAGCTCTTACCGGCCCACGATAGCCACCAGCTAACGCAGCAGCAAGCTAATGGTTAGCTCTCACAGGCCCACTGTTAGCTAACGGCTACTACTGAAGCTGTGTAATGTGAGGAATAGCGATGCAGGCCTGATCACGTCAGACAGCCGACTGCCTCTTCTTTAGCCCAAAGAAAAAAAGGGCAGACAACACCAGTCTCTCTCACAGGATGGCGTTACCAGAGATACAGCGGCGTCGGCTGCAAGCCCCATTCTATGCGGGCTGCTGCCGCCTTGAGTTCGGGCAAAAAAACATGCAAACGCGCGCCGGGAGGCTGCACTCACTGTCTCCATAGGATAGGCGGGAGCCAGCATCTGGAGCGGCTAGCAGAGGGCATCCCTCCTCAGAGAATTGGGACTCGAACCCAGACTTGGACTTGGGGCTCCCAGGAAAACAAAGCCTCTGTTTTCGTGGGGCGTCAAACAAGAACCCCTCGTCCCCTACATCCCGCGATGGAGAGGCAACGGAGGAATCCTCGCTCGGATCCGGATGTTCTGCGGGGCCGCAAGCCTGCGCAGCCAACCCTGCACAACTGACACATCTGAGGCCCGCGTCGCAAGACACCACCCACCTAGAGAGGCCGTCGTCCAGCCGACTGCCTCTCACGGCAACAGTATCCAGCTGCACAGCCGGAGCGCAACGCTGGCGGGGGAAACGGCCCAGTGACGCGCACTCCCCAAATGTGAAACGCCGGTGGAGGTCAGAATAATCCTCTAGACTCTACGGTGGTGACGACATTATCTCTTCTTTCTCCCATAAATTAGTGAGAGAGGGAAAAACAAAAGACAACGCCAACACAGCTCCTATAACTAACTAACTACTTTAAGCACTAAACCTGAAGCGGTGCTATACACGGACTTCACGGTGGTGAAAGTAGGGAAGGAGCTGGTAGTATGGCCATGGCCCCGCTTATGTATGAGCGGATGTGGGCGTGGCCAGGCAGGTGAGGAGCGTACATGTGGTTGAAAGTTTTCATGATAGTATATAATATACTATCATGAACACTTTCAACCACATGTACATATTATGATTAAAGGGACAGTTCCAATAGAGCAGAGCGCAAAGCCATAAATGAAATATAACTTAACCCTAAGCATGACCTAACCCTAACCACAACCTTAACCATCACACTACAAAGGTCTGTCAAACTAAATCAGGACATGAAAAACGACCTCATTTGGTAGATTCTTCACATAAACGAGGTACACACACACACACACACACACACACAGGAGCAGCAGCTTACATTCTTACAGCATCTATGACTAAACACCATGAAGTGAAGACTAACTTTGTGAATATCACCCGCTATATAGGGTGAAACCACACACACACACACACACACACACACACACACAGAGTTCCTGCGGGCTGATGTGATTTAACGCTGGGTCCTATCAGATGATATATTATCCTCCTGACTACTTTGCTTCGTCCAACACTATTAGGTTACAGAAGGGTTGAGTGCTTGTGTGTATGCAGTGTTACTGGTGTATACCACTGTGTGTGTACCTGACTGTGTGTGTGTGTGACCTGTAGTACCTTTATATGTATTGTATATAAAAATGTGTGTCCTTGAGGTATACTGTACACCTTGCGGAAACAAGACGTACTTATGTGTGTGTGTGTGTGTGTCAGGGGCGTATCTAGACCAAGCACTATACTGGGGCACAGGGCCGATTTTGCCCGCTTTTTGGGTTTTCAGGTTCAAGATTTCAGGCTGTTATGGCCTGGCTCCGCCCATAAGCACTTTGAGTGACAGTCAGTCCACACAGTCTGCGACTGGTAGACAGAGAGAGAGAGAGAGAGAGAGAGAGAGAGAGAGAGAGAGAGGGGGGTGAGAGAGAGAGAGAGAGAGAAAAAAAAGACAGGCCGTCTCTTCCTTTCGTTTTTTCTCTCCCTGCGGCAGCTTGTGGGGGGTGGGGGGGCCTCCCTTCCTCCCCTCTCCCGTGTGGCGCGGCAGGCCCCCCCCCCCCAAGTGCTCCCTCCCTCTCTCTCTCTGTCTCCCTCTCTCTCTCTCTCTCTGTCTCTCCCTCTCTCTCTCCCTCTCTATCTCTCTCTCTATCTCTCTCTCTCTCTCCCTCCAGAGTATGCAGAGGTGTCGGGTTTCACTCTATGAGGAAGTGGATTCCACTCGCTGTGTACAGTCAGTCTAGGACTCTAGGTAGATTGTGGGCGGGCATTAGCTACAACCACAGAGCCAATCACATCACTGTCTTCTACCCAGAGTGTAACTGAGGGGTACAATTCCCTGACTGTATTGAAAGTATGGTATCATTAAACCACTACTGAGTTATGTACTTTAATTACTGGCCATACAGTACACAGGTATATGTGATGAACACCCACACAATAACACGGCTTAACAAAGAAAGTCCTGTTTGGAATATTTATTAGAAGAGCAGCAATATTAGATTACAGTATTGAGAATTAGGGTCGCGCTTGTATGGCGAAGAATGTGCATGAATAGGTCAAGAGCGTAAGTCCATGAGCATATTACGATGGGAATAATTAATACCACCTGTAGCATAAGAATTATATAAGGCACACTCGTAGGTCAGCTGGAGATACTAAGGGGGTTCCCTCCGGTTGTAAGCCAGCAGGGGAGAGGAATTGTCGGGAGCAAAAGTCTGGATCAACGAGGAATAAAGAGACTCCAGGTACAGGAGACGGTGCAATAATCCCTTGGTCCTTAGACAAAGCAACAGCTATACTCCGGTATGCACTGCAGCATGGATGAAAGCTAGCCAGCCTCTGAGTCCTAGAGGCGGGCTCGACGGGGCTCCTCACAGGGTAGATCCCACACGGTAGTGGGGGTAGACGGTTCTCTGCTCCAGCAGCCACAGGACCAAAGCAATATAATCCAGCCGAAAAGGGCTCTGCATTCGTCGGTGTAGGTTATCCAGTGTACATATCCACACGGTTCTCGTCTAGGGCTCCTCGGATGGCGGCACAAGGTCAGGCCGCCCAGCCTGGATAAGCGCACTAGCTCGGTACGATGAAACGGTGGTAATGCTGGTCACTGTAGAACGGTAGCCGCACGATACACTATACATAATAGACTATTACTTTATAATAGAATAAGTCGAACTCGACGATACAGCGTTAAACTCTGACACTTTAGCTATCAATTCGCACGCGGTCTCAAGGCTCTATTTTGGGGCAAAACGGGCCCACTTCACAGCACGTTGTATCGTGGTGAAGGCTTCAACTTGTTGGGGTAACACAACTGCTGTATCCACCTGCAACGTATTTATACGTAAGATGAATACTCTAGTGCCAACCTCATTTCTGTCTCGTATTACTGCGCAAACCTGGGCATGTTGAGACATGTCTTAGCGGTGACTTTGAACTAGACATTGGGGGTATGGCCGTGGCGCCTAGGGGGTCGCTGTCCAATAGGAGAACGAATATTATGGTCTGGCCGGTACCTAGGTAAAGGGATATTCCGTGTATATGTACAAAGAATATACAAGGGATATCAGACGATATACAAATATTATACAATATATCTCAAGTAATAAATATATATATTCGGTTTAATCTGACCCTTTGTAACAGCCGCCTCCTAATTAGTCTGCACCTAATTAGATAAGCAGAGACAGATTAACCGCCTTGTCCACTACTCAATGTCCGTTGTGAGGAGTAGGGCAATTCACAAAGTCAGGGGGTCATGGTCGTCATTAAGAGAGTCGGGGAGCCTTGGCAACTCTATCAGCCTCGCCACGGGTCGGGTGTATGTCCGTCCCTGGACGAGCACTTCTGCCGCTCTGACCTTTCCGTCGGCACCAGTGATCACTTTGCTTACACGGCCGGCCGGCCACATAGCTCGGGGTAGTGACTGGTCGATAATCATGACGACTGTGCCCTCCGTCAAATTGTCTCTTTCTTTTACCCATTTCTGGCGGTTCTGTAGAGACGGTAGATAGTGGAGGAGGAAACTGTTCCAAAACTTGTCAGCCAATACTTGACTGTACCTCCACATTCTTCGGCCGTTCGCTTCCTCAGGTCTGTACACTGTCTGTGGGAGCGCGGGGTCCAGCCGCCCCATCAAGAGAGTGTTGGGGGTGACTGGGTCGACATCTGCTACATCACTTGAGACGTAACCGAGGGGCTTTGAGTTCAATACTCCCTCGATCTCCGTGAGGACTGTCGTGAGGACTTCTTCCGCCACGGTCTGGGCCCCAAGCACGGCGTACAGGGCTGTCTTTATTGAACGTACTTCTCGTTCCCAAGTTCCCCCGAAGTGAGGGGCATTCGGGGGGTTAAACTGGAAATCAATCTGAGAGGGAGCGAGGTGGGTCTTAAGTTCTGGGCCCATAGCTTGGAAGCTCTCTCTCAGCTCTCTTTCTCCGCCTTTGAAGTTTGTCCCGTGATCAGACAATAATATAGACGGTTTTCCTTTCCGCGCTGTGAATCTCCGGAAGGCCATAAGGAATGAGTCCGTACTCATGGTTGGAAGGAGTTCTATGTGTATCGCTCGGGTGGTCATGCATTTGAATACAATACCCCACCGCTTCTCCGTCCCTCTTCCTTTCTTCACATACAGCGGGCCGAAGCAGTCCTTACCGGTGGAGTGAAAGGGCTTGTCGCCGAGTCGGAGGCGACAGGGGGGTAGGTCAGCCATCCGGGGTATACTGGGCTGTGCTCGCCACTTGCGACAGTCTAGACAGGTCCGCTGGAAGCGTCGTACTGCTTCTCTTCCTTGCAGTATCCAATAGCGACGTCTGATCTCAGCGAAGACTCTCTCTGCCCCGGCGTGGTGCACGTCCTCGTCGTATTTCTTTATGATGAGCTCTGTGACCTTGTGTCGGCTGTTGAGAACTATCGGGAACTTGACGTCATCCTTTAAGTCTGGGGCCCTTCTGAGACGACCACCCACTCTGATGAGATTATGGGCATCGCGCTCAGGGGCCAAGTGGAGCAGTCTGCTGTCTGACGGGACTGGCTTTGATCCCTGCAGACAGTCTAGCTCGTCGGGGAACGAGTCTCTTTGGGCTCGCTGTAGCAGAAGGAGTTCTGCTTCTTCGTAGTTAGCTGCATTAATGTCAGTAGTGGAGGGAACCTCAGGGTGGTGCCACAGGAATGTCTTTAACTGCGCACTCTCAAGGGTAGGGCAGTCGTCTATGTTGGGATCTGTGGGGACTGGTGTGTGCGTCAACCCACAGAACATAGATTTCTTCATCTCTGCCTCCTCTTGACTAGCCTCCCGTGGGGTGGGTGTAGGCCACTCTTCTTCCGGGAGCTTGAGGAACTCGGGACCGTCACTATAGAGATTGTGACGTGTGAGGTCATCCAGGGACATTCCCCGTGTGATGACGTCTGCTGGGTTCTGTTTTGTGTCCACGTACCTCCAGCATGCTGATTCTGTTAAATCTTGGATCTCTGTGATTTTGACTCCCACGAAGACCTTGTATCTACACGAATCGGACTGGATCCATGTGAGTACGGTCATAGAGTCTGACCACAGGATTGTTCTTTGCACCGGGATGGTGAGTTCACGTTGGATTAACGTGGCGAGTTGCGCTCCTACTAGGGCTGCGCAGAGCTCTAGACGCGGGATCGATTGTTGCTTGCGGGGGGCTATTCTTGAACGAGCCAGGATGAAGGCGGTATGTATTTCTCCTCCCTCCTCTCGGGCCCGCAAGTAGGCCACCGAACCGTAGGCTACTTCGGAGGCGTCGCTGAAGACGTGCAGGTCCATCTGACACGTCTCCAGCCGCACTGTGGGTGGGAAGTAGCTGCGGCGTATGTTGACACCTGGGAGCGAGCTGAGTTCTGTTTCCCACTCTCTCCATGTGGAAGCAAGGTGGTCGGGTATGGGGTCGTCCCAGCCCTGGTCCTTGTCCCACAGCTCTCGTACAATCATCTTTGCCCTGGTGGTGTAAGGTAGAATGCATCCCAACGGGTCATATTGTCTGGCGAGTGTTCTGTATACACTCCGTCTGGTGGTCGGTAGTGAAATCGACCTTCCCTGCTCCTTGGTCAGGGGTGTGTGTCTATAATGGAGCGAGTCTGTTTTGAAGTGCCAGACTAGTCCTAATGTCATTTCTTGGGCTTCACCTGGGATGGTCGCCATCCAGGTCTCGCTGCTTGCTGCCTTGTCCTCTGGGGAGAGGCTGCGCAGTACTTGAGGGTCGCTGCTGGCCCACTGCCGGAGATCAAAGCCGCCTTTGATCAGGGAGGCGCGGAGCTTGAGTAGGAGGGCCTCGGCCTCTTCTGGCGTCGAGACGCTTTGCAGACAGTTGTCCACGTAGAAACTCTTTTCTACACTTTGTCGGACCTCCTCGTCAGCTGCTGGGTCCTCTGCGACATGTTTTTGCAGTGCGAACGTAGCACAGCATGGGCTGCATGTGGTTCCGAAAGGGAGGACTTCCCATTGATAGATGGATGGTTGCTCATCCCCGATCCTCTCTCTCCATAAGAACCGCAGCAGGGGCTTGTCCTCTTCCACTAGTCGCACCTGCAGGAACATCCCTTTGATGTCGCCGCTGATGGCCACCTTGTTCTGGCGGAAACGTAGCAACACGCCTAGTAGAGAGGGGCCGAGTGTTGGGCCGGGCAAGAGCTCTTTATTCAGATTTTGTGATCCGATCTGGTAGCTGCAGTTAAACACAATACGATCCTTGCCGTTGTGGTGGACCTTGTGGTGGGGCACGTACCATGATTCGGTCGTCTGATCGGCCTCTTGAATGTCAATTCTCTTTATGTGTCCCGCTGTGATTAGCTTATCAATCTCAACGCGGTACACAGTGGCTTGAGCGGGGTCTCTGGCTAGGCGCCGCTCGGTGTTCAGTAGATATCGCTCCGTCGCTTCTTTTGAGGCGTGGAAGGTAGGCATACCCTCTCGCCTCAGGAGTGGAGTTGCGTATCTCATCACTCCATTGACTTTGACTCTCTTTGTCCCCTGCTCGAGGAGGGCTATGGCATAAATGTCTTCCTTGGAACGAATGTGTTTCTTTTCGTTCTTAAAGGGCATTGTCTCTAGTGTCCATAGCCTCTCGACGTGCTGTAAGAGGGTGGTGTCTTCTTCTGTCACTCTGGAGTGGAGGCAGCGAGTGGCTGCTGTTCGGTTGGGAGACCTGGAGAGGGGGCCTTGTAGTGTCCATCCTAGGCGGGTCTCGACTGCTGCTCGACAGCCTCTGGGCCCAATGTGGACCAGGTCCGTCGGGACGATGAGGTGTGCGTGGTCGGATCCTATGAGCAGGGTCGGGGTGGCGCCGTCGATGAGCGGTATAGGTAGTTGACGCAGGTGCACGTATTTGTCCATCAGCTTGGCGATGGGGTAGGTGTACCGCGACAGGCCTATGTCTTGGCTGGTGAAAGCGTTAGTGATCCTATACCGCCTCTCGGGCTGCCCGCTTGCTGCGATAGTGAAGGAGACGTGCTCACCCTTTATCGTCTTCAGGTCTCTTCTTATAGTACGAATCGTCATTGTTTCTTCGCTCCCCCGCAGACCCAGCTGGGCCGCAGCGGATGCGAGGAGGAGAGTCTTTTCTGACCCGTCGTCAAGGACGGCGTAAGTGTCCATGACCTTGTCCTCGTAGCTTAATGTCACTCGGACCACCTTCAAGAGCACCCGGGAGCCCCCGCTGCTGGCGGGGTCAATATACATGACGCTTGCTCTGGTGCTGCTTGAGGGTGCGGGTTTCTTCCTGTTACTGTCATGCAAGACGTCCAAGTGGGCTCCGTCACACCGACTACACCTCTTCTTCAAGCGGCACTCGGCTGCCATATGGCTGCGCGCACAGCGGTAACAGCGGCAGTTGGACTTTATCCATTGACTCACCTCGTCGGCGGTCATCTTCTTGAACGTGTCACAGTGTGACAGCTAATGTTCTTTCTCACAGTACTGGCATACAATCTTCCACTTCTCTTTCGTCGAGGGGGTGCTGTGGTTCTTGTTACGCGGTACTGATTCGGCTTGGTGCATGACGGTCACCAGCCTGCGGTTATCGTTGGATCTCCGAGGTCCCTCTCTGGGGCTTGGTCCACTCCGCACGAACGTATCCAGTCGTAGGCTGCTGACTTCTCTCGCGAGGAAGTCGGCCAGGTCTAGGAGGGATGGCTCGGGACCGTTGGGATCACGGTGGTCTCTTTGCCGCCTGAAGCGCTCTTGTCGGGCGGGAGGAAGCTTCTCTAATATCCTTTCAACATTAGAGTTAGCGTACAGTTCGTGCCTACCCTTTTCCTTTTGTGCCCCCAGCATCCCTACCAGGGATTGTACCTTGATAGAGAGGTCATCCAATGAGCGATTGTCTGTGGCTGGGGGGAGACGGTCAATATTCCTTATCTCTTGTATTACGTAGTCCCATATGCGTCCATAACGTTGGTCGAGGGCTACTAGAGCCGCGGTGTATGGGGTACTTGAGTTGGAATATGCCAGCGCTATATTATGCGCTCTGGGCACCTTCAGGTGCTTGAGGAGGATAGCATATTTGTACGTCTCATCGGGGACATCAGACATCATAGTCTCTAAGCACATTCTTAGTTCCGTGTACTGTGCTCTGTCCTCGTGTGTGAAATCCGGAAACGTCGGTGTGCCAAGGTACGATGCCATGGATGGCTGGAACATCGGTGAGTGTTGGGGGAGAGGCCTCCTGGGCGAGTCTCCCCGTACGTGTCGTTGTGGGCTGGTACTTGGTGGGTACCAAAGCCCGGGTACCCAGGTGCTGTTCCTCGGGGCTGGCGGTGCGTCAAACTCACCCTTGAGTTGAGTCGTGGGTCTGTAACGCAGGGCCTCGGGGGTAAAGTCTGGGCTGTACTGGACCTCCTGGTCCTGTGGAGTACGATGCTGCTGGTGGGCTTGACTTTCCTCCTCTTCCTCTTCCTCTTCCTCTGCTAGGTCTTCTAGATCTTGCAATCGTCTATTCAGTCTCTCGGCCGCGTAGGCCGGTTCTTCCCTGTTGCTGGGTCTCGCATGGACCGGTCGGGGAGGGGGTTCGGAGACGTGTATAGGCTCTTTCTGTTGGCCGGGCTCCGGGTCGCTTGGTCGGGTAGGGGAAGGTGCCCTAGACCCTTGTCTTGACGAGGCCCTGGAGCTCCGTGCGGAGAGAGGGGGAGTCGCCCTGGCAATCAGTTGCTCCATTATCTGCGCTTGTAGTCGGTCGCGCTCGGCTTCGCGCTTGATGTGAGCGAGGTCGCGCTCTGCTTTGCGCTGGGCTTGGGCTGCGTCGCGCTGTGCATTGGCGGCTTCGCGCTATGCATCGGCGGCGGCGCGCTGGGCATCGGCGCGGTCTCTTTCAATATTCTCTTCCGTCTGGAGGCGTCTGGTCTCCAGGCGTATGCGGTCGTCTTCACTCCTTTGCTGCGCCTGGAAGCGCTCTCGCTGGGTCGCAGATTGTTCGCGTTCACTAAGGGCTTGCGCTTGGAGTTGCGCGTGAAGGCGCTCTCTTTGGTCTGCTGATTGTTCGCGCTCACTCAGTTGTTGAGCCTGCAGGCGTTCTCTTTCCATGGTAGAGTGTTCGCGCTCACTTAGCTGTTGCGCCCGGAGGCGCTCTTGTTCCATGGAAGAATGTTCGCGCTCGCTAAGAGTCTGTGCTTGGAGTCGATCGCGTTCAGTGGAGGCTGCCAGGGTGGCGATGAATGCCTGCGCCAGCATCTTGTCCGCCTCGCTGGGGGAAGACACTGATGGAGGTGATCGGCTTCTGGCAGTGCTCGTTGGAGATCCGTTCTCCTGGCGCGCTCCGAGGAGGTCTATCTCCTGGGTGCGCTTCTCTTCTGGTAGTGGGTCGGGTTCCGTCCCTGGAGCGCTTTCTTTATCCTGGAGCTCTCCGGGGACCGTCCCGTTGACGTCGTCGGGGGGTATAGTCATGTCATGTCCCTCCTGGTCCCCCCCGTGAGCTTGGTCAGTTACGTTAGAACCCACTAGGGTCTCTACTGGCAAGGTCGCCTGGTCGGTAGGGTTTGACATGCTTTTACTATCCGCTTTTTCCGCATTTAACGTCTGTATAAAGCTAGGTAGTAGACTGGCAGCGTAGTCCTCTAAGTAGGGAGGTGGCTGCCGTCTGCGCTGCGGGTGTTCTAGCTTAGGAGAGCCGTTTGTGGAGTGGTCACCGCTGGCCATGGTTAATATCAATATTATATTTAGATATTACACTGGTTACCCTCCGGCTCGAAGGACCAATTGTAACTGAGGGGTACAATTCCCTGACTGTATTGAAAGTATGGTATCATTAAACCACTACTGAGTTATGTACTTTAATTACTGGCCATACAGTACACAGGTATATGTGATGAACACCCACACAATAACACGGCTTAACAAAGAAAGTCCTGTTTGGAATATTTATTAGAAGAGCAGCAATATTAGATTACAGTATTGAGAATTAGGGTCGCGCTTGTATGGCGAAGAATGTGCATGAATAGGTCAAGAGCGTAAGTCCATGAGCATATTACGATGGGAATAATTAATACCACCTGTAGCATAAGAATTATATAAGGCACACTCGTAGGTCAGCTGGAGATACTAAGGGGGTTCCCTCCGGTTGTAAGCCAGCAGGGGAGAGGAATTGTCGGGAGCAAAAGTCTGGATCAACAAGGAATAAAGAGACTCCAGGTACAGGAGACAGTGCAATAATCCCTTGGTCCTTAGACAAAGCAACAGCTATACTCCGGTATGCACTGCAGCATGGATGAAAGCTAGCCAGCCTCTGAGTCCTAGAGGCGGGCTCGACGGGGCTCCTCACAGGGTAGATCCCACACGGTAGTGGGGGTAGACGGTTCTCTGCTCCAGCAGCCACAGGACCAAAGCAATATAATCCAGCTGAAAAGGGCTCTGCATTCGTCGGTGTAGGTTATCCAGTGTACATATCCACACGGTTCTCGTCTAGGGCTCCTCGGATGGCGGCACAAGGTCAGGCCGCCCAGCCTGGATAAGCGCACTAGCTCGGTACGATGAAACGGTGGTAATGCTGGTCACTGTAGAACGGTAGCCGCACGATACACTATACATAATAGACTATTACTTTATAATAGAATAAGTCGAACTCGACGATACAGCGTTAAACTCTGACACTTTAGCTATCAATTCGCACGCGGTCTCAAGGCTCTATTTTGGGGCAAAACGGGCCCACTTCACAGCACGTTGTATCGTGGTGAAGGCTTCAACTTGTTGGGGTAACACAACTGCTGTATCCACCTGCAACGTATTTATACGTAAGATGAATAATCTAGTGCCAACCTCATTTCTGTCTCGTATTACTGTGCAAACCTGGGCATGTTGAGACATGTCTTAGCGGTGACTTTGAACTAGACATTGGGGGTATGGCCGTGGCGCCTAGGGGGTCGCTGTCCAATAGGAGAACGAATATTATGGTCTGGCCGGTACCTAGGTAAAGGGATATTCCGTGTATATGTACAAAGAATATACAAGGGATATCAGACGATATACAAATATTATACAATATATCTCAAGTAATAAATATATATATTCGGTTTAATCTGACCCTTTGTAACACAGAGCCTGAATGACGTGACTCAGGCCTTCAAATCAGGATGGACTAATTTACTGGAGCAGGAAATTATCTGAGCTGAATCAGAGCAATCCGCCAATATGGTATTTAGACACTAAAACACATTGATACTAACCCCTATTACTATAATACAATGCTAGAGACTGAAAAATGACATTTATAGTACATGTCCCCTTTAAGGCCTTGAGAACATCACCCACTGCCTTTGGAGCAAGGACCAAAGCCTCTGCCTTTGTTCTTCCTAAAGTCATTTTCTTCACTATTTTGGAATCATGTAGAATCTTTTGATTGAGCTTGTTTTTTTTAAAGAAAGAATTTATCATTTAGATGCCTTTATTTCATATTCGACGCAGATGGTAGGCTATATATAGCACATTTTGTTTGGTTTTCAGTTTTCAATCCATAATAAGTTAACAGAAAAAATAAGTACACAACCACATTATTTCAACCTAATAAAACTATGTTTATTGTCATTGTTTTAAGAACACAAGGTGACTTGGTAATACTCACATTTTGAGTAAAACGAATCCCACTGGTCACAATGGTGACCGTAATAATGTTTTTGTTATAAGGCTCTGAACATTTTACTGAATGATGTATCAATGTATTTCCAGCTAAATTGAAATAATAAAGGGTCTCAATTAAATATGTGTAGTGTCACATGACCAGAACTCAGTCGTCGCAAGGTTTAACTGAGGCTGCGTTAACATGATGGCACACCCTCCTCCAATCCCTCCACCGGAGCAAGGCCAGAGAGAGAGAGAGGAGAGGAGAGGAGAGAGAGGAGAGGAGAGGAGAGGAGAGGAGAGGAGAGGAGAGGAGAGGAGAGGAGAGAGAGAGAGAGAGAGGATAGGAGAGAGGGAGAGGAGAGGAGAGAGTGAGAGAGAGAGAAAGACGTTCAAGTTAACACGCCATGTGTAGGAAAATAAACAGCTGCTGCAGCCTACCTGAGATCCCTGGCACTGTTTTGCTTACTTGGTCCCTTTAAGCTGCACACCGGAGCATCTTTTAATCCAGCTGTTTGCTGTTCTCTGATATTTTCGGACATTTCGTTGATGCGTCGCTCGACACTTCGAGCTGACATCGGGATATCTTTTATCCTTGATTTGATTGTCTCTTTGTTTGGCAAGCCTTCAACATAAGTACACACAGCACAGTCTTTCTGACACACAAACCCATAGTAGTCTGTCCACGAGGGCCGGAATGCCCGAATTTCTTTTGCTTTAACTTTCTTAGCTGGCGGGGTTGCCATCATGACAGAATGCGACCGCAGCACTGTGTGATATACCTGTGAACTGCACGAGGCCAGCTGACTGCTGGGATGTACAATGTATTAGCTGTCATAGGGGTGTGCAAACCAGTCAACTTACAAAAAAGAGCCTGTTGGAGGATTTCAACAAGATAAATGCGACAACAGTGCAAAATATTTCACTATAATATTTCAAAGCGAAGTATTAACAGCAGTCCTGATCAACTGGATCACTGGGGTACAGCTGATCAACACTGGGGCACGTGCCTCAGTGATAGTGGTCTAAATACGCCGATGGTGTGTGTGTGTGTGTGTCAGGCCACGTGAGCGGATCGGCGCGGCCGAGAAATCCGCTCTTCGCTCTTTAAAGCTTGGTCCGCTCCGCTAATCGTTCATGTTGACCCCGCCCCCAAGTCGCTCTCCGCTCGCTCCCCGCTCACCTTGAATCGACCGCTCCCCGCGCCAGATCGCTCGGCATTTTTTTTTTTTTTTTTTGAGCATGGTGTAAATTAGCTCAAACTACAACAGTCTACACCCCCTGGGCCCCTTAACAATTGTTTGTATTGAGCCGCATTGTAATTGTACCCATTCTGCAATGTTAAATAACGTTGTTTATCCATTCACTAGCTCTATTAAGCGATGATAGCCTAGCCGAGCCACAATGCTATGGTCGCTGCCATTAACGTTAGTATGTAAGCTAACGTCAACAATGGCGTCGATACTTTTTCTAACAGGAGTGAGTGAAGGAGGAGGAGTGAAGCCTGAACAGGATATCACAGGTTCACCCTTCTCATTGGTTGAAAATGGCCTTCATGTTTGTACATCGCCATCTGTTGCTTTGGCATTGTACTGCATGTATATTACATCAACAGTGTTAAACCACTGTGAGCGGCCTGGAGTGGATTGGAGCGGAGGAGAACTCTCGCTCCGGACGTCGCGCCGACTCATTTTAAAACCCACTCCTCGCTCACGTCAAAACCGGCCGCTCCGCGCGCCGCTCACGCTCCGATCCGCTCACATGCACTGGTGTGTGTGTATCTTCATGGATGTAAGTGAAGGAGTGAGGGAGGGATAGAGGGACAGAGAAACAAATGGAGGGATAGAGAGCAGAGAAACAAATGGAGGGATAGAGGGACAGAGAAACAAATGGATGGATAGAGGGACAGAGAAACAAATGGAGGGATAGAGGGACAGAGAAACAAATGGAGGGATAGAGAGCAGAGAAACAAATGGAGGGATAGAGGGACAGAGAAACAAATGGAGGGATAGAGGGACAGATAAACAAATGGTTAGAGAAACATAAAGCACCATTAATATAATAATGATAACAGCGGGAAAGAGAACTGAGGGGAGTGTACATTGAGGGAATGAAAGAATAGATGAATAACAGGGAGAGGGAGTGTGGGGCGGGCGTTCGAACAGCAGACAAGAGGAGAACAGGAGAGTTAAGAGGAGGAGATAGGGAGTTATTGAGGTCATTCTTCTATATTGGCGATGTGACGCAACGTTGAAATTGAAATAGAAATGTCCTACGGGTAATGTACATGGAGACATTGGGAGTTTTTCCCCCCTCTATCTCTCTCTCTGTCTCTGTTTCTCTCTCTCATTCTCTCTCTCTCTCTCTCTCTCTCTGTCTCTCTTCCTCTCTCTCTCTCTCTCTCTCTCTCTCTCTCTCTCTCTCTCTCTCTCTCTCTCTCTCTCTCTCTCTCTCTGCACCTGCATTTCAGTCTCTCTCTCCCTCTCATTAAACACTCTAGCCAGAGAATTAATTAAATGGACTTCCACCTCCTCCCCCATTTTGGTGTGTGTGTGTGTGTGTGTGCGTGCGCGTGCGTGTGCGTGCGGCATGCGCCTAATATGCTTTATAAAACAATCAAAGCCGAGGGGAATGCAATGGCAACTTTGTCAAAGGACAGCAAATCTGTTGAAAAGAGGGATTATTAGATTGAGATAATTGTGCTGGTGCATAAATGGAAAATGTAATCTTCTGTTACCTCACTCTTAATCTCTCCACTCTCTCAGCTAGGCATGTCTCTGTGGTTGGGCTCACTGAGGACTAAACTGGTATAGACCCAGTGTTCCCTGCGTACAACATGTTACCTGCTGCTTCCGTGATATAAATTGACCCATGTAAATCCATCTGAGAGCCATCATCCCTTATTGATTCCAGCTGTTCAATCCACTTCGAAGGGTAGATGATCAAGGGGAGGAGACAGATGAAAGGGGCTAAACTAAGCGTGATTAAAGTATTTTGTCATCTCATCATGTTCTCCCGTTAGTCTGCTGGTCATAACTTCAGATGGTTTGTTTTTTTAGGTAGTTTTTGTGTTGTGTTGCTCTTACATTGCTGGTCCCATGGGCCACATGGACTACAGTATAGAGGTGCCTGTGATCAGGGCCGCCTGGGAGAAATGCGAGGCCCTGTGCAAGATTTAAACGCGAGGCCCCCCCCCCCCCCTAAAAGGTAAAAAAAATAAAAAATTATATAATTTATTATTTTTTTTCATACAGTCAACATATTCTTAAATAATAGCGCTGCCCGAGGCTGGGCATGATACAGTCAACATATAGCAAGAGAGAGAGCGAGAGAGCGAGAGAGAGCTCCCGTTCTACAGTCAATATACAGTGTTATCGCTGCACAGACCCGGCAATGCCACTGACCCTGAGAGAGAGAGAATTGAAAATGGGGGACCCTGATGTAAACAAGACGAAAGTCTTTCTCTGGTCTGCATCCCCTTAACAATTGTGTGTATTGATCTGTACTGTATTGTACCCATTCTGCAATCTGTTAATAAAGTTTTCAATGAAGCAAACGCAAAGGATATCGGTTGTCAAGCTGCTTTTGTATGTTGTAGTGTTGTTATGATACCAACATTTTGACTTTGATACAGATAGGAAAGGTAATGGAATATATTATTAGATGACAGAACATTGAAAATTCTTTATACAATTATTTAATTCATTATGAAATAGAAATTCCGTTTTTGGGTGGAACGTTTGTTGCAAGGAGCTAGGGAGGCGGGGACCGCTGCGTGTTACACACAACACGGAGAAATGTCCAAGCGTCTAGCTGCTTCGGTGCGTCGTTAACGTTAACGTCGAAATAAATTCCCCACTAAGCCCTAAATTCAGAGCAGAGCAGTATCCTAATGACTTTTATGCTTCAGTCGATGTCAACATACCGTGGGGACTGGACCCGCAAAACCACGTGCGAATATCACTTCAAAAAACCATGTCAGCCGGATTCCTCTTTCTCCTCGTCTCTCTTTTGCTCAAAATAAAAATGAATGGGCTTCATGGCTGGCTGATTTTTTTGCGTTGTCTGATTCTGAATGTATAACTTGCCTAAGCCGGTACCGTGACTTTGTTTTCAGGCGCTACTGTGATTGGACGTTTATGCGCCTTGTGTAATGTGGGACTATTAACAGCGCAGCTGTTTTGTAATCGTCACTCGTCTCGAGTAAATTATTTTTCCGGGTCGCGCACACACACATATTATTAGGGGCAAATACAAGGGAAATGCTCGCACTGTAGATCATATATATAATTATATATATAATTAGTAAACTGTCGGGGGCATTTTCTGCCCCCTTAACTGATTTTCGAGGGCATTTTGTCCATTTTCAAGGGCATTTTGCCCCGAGCCCCCGTTAATTTCGAACCCTGCGTCCCTGCCTTTAGCTAATTGCTACTAGCCGACATAGCTATAGCCTGACTGAAGGTTCTAACATGCAACAACTTTCATCTTCAGTCCATCTGCCGAACATCCTCTTCGTCTTGGCAAAGTTGGCATAACCATCATACTTGGTATTGATAACAAGCTTATGGCACACAGTGTTATTTCTTCTGCTCCATGCTGCTTTTCAAAAGACATCCACTCGCTCCTCTGGATATCGCTGAATAGATCCTGTACCTGGCTGACTGTAGCCCCTTCCCTCGTGGATCCGGGAAGAGCCCGGAACACTATTCTACAAATGACTAATGTGAAATATATAAGCATGTAAGCAAAACTAGATTTTAGGTCTGTGATGAAAAAGGGCCTTGCAGGAAGGGGGGCATCGCACATTTTTTTTTTTTTTTGCTTTTTTTTGCGAGGCCCCCCTTCCCGCGAGGCCCTGTGCGACCGCACTGCTCGCACACCCCCTGACGCGGCCCTGCCTGTGATATCTGTAAGTTAAAGGAACACGCCAACATTTTGGGAAATGCGATCACCGTCTTCTCCAGTCAGACAAGAAGATAGATACCAATTTCATCTCTGTACTGTGGCAGATATCATCCCCCGTCCCATGGCTACGTGGAGGAAGGGAGAAACTACTGCCACTGGCAGAGTAGAGTTAATTAAGGAGTTGATTAGGACTGATGGAATACACCTGTGCACAGTGGTGCGTTATTGAAATCATCAGGGGTTGCACGCACCACGTGCACACGCGCTCCTGGCGCGTGCGCGCGCTCCCGCGAATGCGCATTTAATGTCCCCTCGCTTGAGCACAGACTAAAGACAGTGCCTAATGTGCCTACGAATGGAATGTAACACATGTCTTCACAACAAGTTAGGTGTGAATGTATCTGAGAACGTATTTAACACACCTGACGACCGGCGCTATTGATATGCAAATAGCGAGTACTTATCATGGGGTGGCTTTGAGTGCAACCCCGTCCCATGAAGAACGCATGCCTGCCTGTGCACCACGTGATCACCCACATCCCACACACACACACACACAAGACACACATAGCATAAAACCCTAGGAGAGACAGAGAAGAGTTGAGTGGAGGTGAGGAAGGAGCAGAGTTCGTAGAGAGAGTGTGATACTGAGTTTGTGTGTTAAGAGGTAGTTTGAAGGAGAGGTTAGAGCGAGAAGGTGTTCAGGTTACTGGACCCTGGACTGGCTGAGATACCCCCTTGTGAACTGACCCTGGTCCGGACGACAAACCCTACTGACGGGTAGGGCGGTCTTAAATACTTCGAAGCTTCGTTCGATGGCACAAGCTTCGAACATTAAAAAAAAAATCGAAGTTAAAAAAAAAAAATAATAATAAATTTTCTTTTCAAAAAAGATTTTTTTTCAATTTTTTTTTTACTTCGATTTGTGTGTGTGTGTGCGTGTGTGTGTGTGTGAGAACTACCCATCCCAGTTAGGACAGCCGAATCCAGTCCAATCTTTCGCCGTCGACTAAAGACTCACTTCTTCAACCATTATCTGAAATGATTAAAAAAAAAAAAATCTAACCGTGACTAACCTTACTGTCATGCACTTTTCCTAATAAACTAACCTACACTGTAACACGCAACACTTTGATAAACATTGTTACTCAGCTGATAGAGTTGTACCCTTCTTGCTGTCTTGTCGTACAGAACTTGTAAGTCGCTTTGGATAAAAGCGTCAGCTAAATGACTAAATGTAAGTGTGTGTGTGTGTGTGTGTGTGTGTGTGTGTGTGTGTGTGTGTGTGTGTGTGTGTGTGTGTGTGTGTGTGTGTGTGTGTGTGTGTGTGTGTGTGTGTGTGTGTGTGTGTGTGTGTGTGTGTGTGTGTGTGTGTGTGTGTGTGTGTGTGTGTGTGTGTGTGTGTGTGTGTGTGTGTGTGTGTGTGTGTGTGTGTGCGCGCGCGTGCGTGCGTGCGTGCGCGCGGGGCCATTGGGTGGGGCCGGGGGACAAATACACTGGAGGAAAGTAACCCAGCTCAGCACTGCCCAAATTATATCATTGCCTGTTTGAAGGATATCATCCTCATCCTCATCCATACATGCCTTGTAGAATTCCACACATAAGAAAGAAAGATACTGGGATGAATAAACAAAATAGGAAATAAAATTTAGATAAGGTGCTACTGAGATGTTTTGGTGAGTTCTTTGTTTTTTTGTGGAAGTTGCGCTTCTTAAAAATGCATGAACATTCACTGATAATTGGTCTGTAGTGGAGTCTACAAGGTCTACATTGCCGGACCATGTAGAATCTGGACCTTGTAGACTGACATAATTCTGTGCATAGTTTAGTCTACACAGGCCATATTTCAAATAATCAAAATCTTACTTCATTCATCTTAAACATTCTTGATTTGGGGGATTGGTAGTTCCCATGAAATCTGAAGTTGTTCAAACGACAACAGCGATCCACCTTGAATTAAATCACACAGCCGAGTGAAACCTTGTTGGCTCAGTCACGAAAGGGGCTACTTAATTAATTAATCCAACCCACTTTATTTATAGAGCACATTTAAAAACAACAAAGTTTATGAAAGTGCTGTACAAGTCCCACAACATAAGATAACATTTTTTTTTTTTTTTTTTTTTTTTCTTTTTTTGAAGCTTCGAATTAAAATCGAAGCTCTGCCCCGAAGCTTCGATTGCCAAAAAAAGCTTCGAAGGTCAGCCCTACTGACGGGACGACAAATTGAACATTCCCTTTGTGTATGAGAGCCTGGAATGTGTATTGACCCTTGACTGTTATATGACCACTCTATTGCCCATCGGACTTGTACTGCAGATCAATAAATATCATTTGTTTATTGAAATTGTGCTTGTGTGGACATTGGAATTGTTTGTTCTAGTCCGTGTCAAGCCTGAACACTACAAGGCTCATCACCGTACGTTCAGTAGCTTTCTACTGAATACACAGAGAGGAAATTTGTATCTATCTTCTTGTCTGACTCTGGAGAAGATGGTAAGCACTAGGGCTGTCTTAAATACTTCGAAGCTTCGAAGCTTCGTTCGATGGGCATGGGATTCGAATATGAAAATAAAATTTGATTATATATAAAAAAAAAAAATGCTTTTTTTATAAAGAATTTTGCAAAATAAACTGCCTCTCTTTGTTAACTACAACAAGCAATGCTGTTTGTTATTTAAGATGAGGTCGGACTCGGCACTGACAGATTTGTGTTCATTGTGCTGCTTTTATAAAGCCTCAAATGACTTACAATATTTCATGAAAGCAAAGTGTTTTGTTTGTCTAAGATTTAAAAGGGTTTAAACTTTACAGGACTGACAAAGTTGAACAAAGTGCTGTACAAGTCCCACAACATAAAAAAAAAATATTATTAATATTTTTCTTTCTTTATTTTTTTAATCTCGAAGCTTCGAATTAAAATCGAATCTCGGCCCCAAAGCTTCGAATTCCAAAAAAAATTTAAGGTCAGCCCTAGTAAGCACATTTCCCATAATGTTGGCATGTTCCTTTATGCGATGTCAGGAGTCTGTATACGTGGTTCTGTAGGTTCTGTATATGAGGAGATGATTTGCAAGAAAGGGGACTTGGACTAGGCGGAATTGGTTAAACTTACCTCATATTAACATCATATTTGGAATATTTACTACATGACTGAATTCTGTTTATTGAACACAAGACAACACAGTATAAGTGTCACAATGATAAATAACGTTTCACAGCTGAAACATTAAAGGTCCTGTGTCTTATAACTGGCCTTTTCCAGTGTTTAGCATTGTTTTATAGCAATAGTGGTTAGTATCAATGGGTCTGTTTCTCTAATTACCATTTTGGCGGATTGCTCTAATGGACCTATCTCAAACCCTGCCCTCTTTTCTTGATCCTCCAATCACAGCTGTCGCTTACCTCGGACTTCCTCGTACAAACAAAGTTTGTCCGAGGTAAGCGACAGCTGTGATTGGAGGATCAAGAAAAGGGGCAGGGTTTGAGATCCCACGTGAATTAGGTCATTCTGATTTGACTCGCAATGCGATGTAGCAAGGAGCTGATTGAGCTGATTGTGATCTGATTGGCTCTGTGGTTGTAGTCACCGCCCACAATACGCTCAACAACAGAGCGAGTGGAATTACTTCCTCAAACAGGGTGCTGACAGACAGCAGAGAACGAGCGAGTGAGAGAGGGAGAGAGAGAGATAGAGAGGGAGAGAGAGGGACTGCACGCAGGAGTGTGTAAATGTGTGTGCGCCGCGGGGATGGGTCTTCTCCCCGCAGTCGGGAGCAGCATATCACTGTCAAAATGTCTTTGCGCATGCTCCCACGCACACGCCCGTATTCCGATCCGTGCAAAAATATTCACAGAGGTATATATTGTCATTTGAAACAAGTTACCTGCTTCCACTGCACTTCTCTCTCTCATTCTCTCTCACGCAAAGAAATACATTCATAATCACATTGTGTGGAATACGGCCATTGACTGCTCCAGATTCTTCCATTTCTTAAGGAGGATTGAGAAATGTGTGTCTATGTGTGCCTCTCCATCTGTTTGACTGTGACAGCTACCCTTCTCTCTCTCTCTCTCTCTCTCTCTCTCTCTCTCTCTCTCTCTCTCTCTCTCTCTCTCTCTAAATCATGTGTAAATATATCTCTCATCTTCTTTTCACCCATCTGTGTTCTCCCTTCCACATCTCTCTCATCATCTGTGTGATGGACAGACCATTGTCTTTCAGCTCTCTTTCAGAGATGCCATTCTGTTTCTGTCTCTTATGCCTTCTGTGAGAAGTGGGTTTAGGAACACAGCCCAATCGCTCAACACAGGAGAGGAGAATGGAGCGTTTCAAGGGGTTTTAATTGTATTTCCCAAGCAGATAGCAGTACAATAGGAATGTGCAATAGAACAGGGTTAGAATGTTCTTGGGGGGGGTGAGGATAGATGTACTGCGGCTGCAGCTGTGGGCAGAGGACACAGGTCTGTGTCTGGAGAGAGAGCAAGAGCACTTCTTGCGTAGCATGGGACGTCCAGGCAGGACGGCGCACTGGAACGAGGATCCTAGGTAGTGATGTTTAACACCACGACGACTTCTGGTCAGCGTCCGTCGAGTAGAAGTAGGATCCTCATCAACGGGGGATGGGATACAGCTGTGAGGAGTGAGGTGCCTGACAGTGTGTGAATCAGAGGCAGTAGGCAGGGTAAGAATAGTGCAGGTAAGTCATTGAAATGCCTGAGCAAAGAGATTCTTTTGAAGATGTCTAGCGAGTTGGCTTCCCTGATGTTTTGGGGTAGTTTGTTCCACAGTTTTGGGGCATAATTGATAAAGGCTGCATTACCGATCCTCTTTTGACTGTTTCTGGGAGCCTCTAGTAGTCCAGCAGCTGATGATCGCAGTGTTCTTGCTGGCGTGTAATTTATTAGAGTGTTGGTGATTTAGCTAGGTCCCTGTCCATTTAGAGCTTTGTATGTAAGGAGAAGGACCTTAAAGTCAATTCTAAATGTTACAGGAAGCCAGTGTAAAGCAGCTAAGACTGGACTAATGTGCTCTCTCCTTTTGGTTCTAGTTAGCAGTCGGGCTGCAGAGTTTTGGATTAGCTGAAGCCTCTCTGTGGTTTTCTTAGGGAGACCTGTGAAAAGTGCATTACAGTAGTCTAACCGGCTAGATATGAATGCATTAATTAGCATCATTCTGATTAATAAATGGTCGTACTTTTGCTATATTTCAGAGATGGAAGAACGATGTTTTCGTTACTTTGCTAATATGAGAATTGAAGTTCAGTTCTGAATATATGATAACCCCGAGACTAGTGACCTCAGATTTGATCCAAGGGGTTAGTCCTCCTAGGTTCTTTATTAACGTTTCTTTTTTAGTTTTGGGGCCGATAATTAGAATTTCAGTTTTGTTCTCATTTAGTTTCAGGAAGTTCTTACTCATCCATTTATTTATTGCCAGTAAGCAGTCTGTAATGGAGCTAATCGCTGTATCATTTGGTTCAGCAGATATGTACAGTTGTGTATCATCCGCATAGCTATGGAAATCTACATTATGTTCTCTGATGATATCACCCAGCGGTAACATGTAAAGGGAGAAGAGTAAAGGACCTAAGCAACTCCCTTGTGCAACTCCATAGTTGTTGTCGTATATATCAGACATGTGCTCTCCTAGTCTAACATAGAATTTCCTCCCTCTGATGTATGTTTTGAACCAGCTTAGCACATGTTCTGAGAAACCGACAAGGTTTTCAAGACGATCGATTAGAATATCGTGATCGATTGTATCAAATGCTGCACTGAGATCTAGCAGGACAAGGATGGAGATCTTATTCTCGTCAGAGTTTAGCCTGAGGTCACTGATTATTTTGGTGAGGGCAGTTTCAGTGCTATGATATTTTCTGAATCCCGACTGAAATTCTTCTAAGATGTTGTTTTCTTCAAGAAAGGAATTTATTTGAACTGAAACTATCTTTTCAAGTACTTTGCTAATGAATGGTAGGTTGGATATTGGACGATAATTTGCCATTTCATTACTATCCAAGTTAGGTTTTTTTAGTAATGGCTTTACAACTGCTGTTTTAAAGGCATCTGGGAAAATACCAGTTCTAAGGGAAGTGTTTATGATATCTAGCACAGGGCTTGAAACACTATTAAACACCCATTTGAAGAAAGCTGTAGGTATAGGGTCAATGTCTTAGGTGGAGGAGTTACATTCTGAGACAGTTTTGCAGAGTACATCTAATGTGATGCATGTGAAACTTCTCATGGTTACATTGCACGGTTTGCTGCAATCAGCTTTATTTCCATCATGAGTAATGCTGGCCCTGATCAAGGTTATTTTGTTGTTAAAGAATAGTGCAAGTTCTTCACACTTAACCGTTGATGACTGAGGAGGTGTAGGGGCAGTGTTGAGTAGTAGATTAATAGTGGAAAAAAGGATTCTGGAGTTTCCAGCATTTTCTGTAATGATTTTAGAGAAGTAGTCTTTCCTTGCTAAGCGGATGGTTTTATTATAAGCAGTTAAAGCATCTTTGTATATATCACAGCATATGGTGGTTTTTGTTTTTCTCCATTTTCGCTCTGCTGCACGACATTTCCCTTTTTCTTTGTTGACAGCATTATAGTTCAGCCAGGGCGAGGCTCTGGTTTTTTTCATTTTTAGTGGGGCGACAGAATCTAATACAGATGACAGTGCATCATTGAGATTTTCTACCATTTCATTTAGAGAGCTGTCATGATTGTGTGGTTCATGTAATAAGATTAATGAACTTTGATTCAGCCTTGTCGTTTAGGAGCCTCTTTTTAACTATGATTTCTTTTTTTGTTTTAGTAAGGGTTATTTGAGTATCAAAAAATATACAGTGATGGTCGGAGACAGGTAATTCAGTTATTGAGACATTTGTTATGCTTAGCCCAGTTGTTGTTATAACTAAGTCTAATGTATTTCCAAGCTTGTGAGTTGCATTTGTTATATGTTGTGTTAGGTCAAAGCTATCCAGTAGATTTTCTAGCTCTATAGTTTTGGAGTCTGTTTTCTTATTAAAATGGATGTTCAAGTCTCCATTTAGGATCACCTTATCATATCCGGTAACACATAATGAGATCAGTTCAGAGAGCTCCTGTATAGATATTGGTGAGTGTCTGGGCGGTCGGTAAATTGTGACAATAATGGTTGATTCTGTTTTGAGCTCAATGGCAAGATATTCCATCGACATGAACTCGCCTAGTTCTGTGATTCTAAACAAGAGTTTTGAGGAGAAAATTGCTGCAACTCCACCACCCCTTCTATTTATTCTGGGTATTTGATAAAAATGATAGTCTGGTGGAGAAGCCTCAATCATTATTGATGTAGCTGTGTCATTATTTAGCCATGTCTCTACTAGGCAAATGCAATCTAAGTTATTTTCTTTAATCAGATAATTTACTAAAAATGTTTTATTATTCAGTGATCTGACATTTAGGAGGGCTAATTCTATTTGTTGGACTTCTTTAGAGGAGGTCTGCTTTGGCTTGACCTTGATGGCTTTGAGGTTAATAGCAGGTGAACGCATTGATGGTGTATATCTGTTATAGCTTTTACCATGCCATTGGCTGGTTAAGATTACCGGTATGTTTTGAAAGATGGCATGGTGTTTGTACTATTCATTTAATACCCTTTTTGGTGCTAGCAGACTGTCCATCTCCTCTAGTGCATGATGAGCTGATTTGATTAGCTCTCTCGGGGACATTTGATCAAGAGGGTTGCTGGTGGCCATGATGGCCGTGTCTGGGGACAGGACGCCTTGTGCTCGTGCTTGTATCATGAGTTTGATGCCCTTGGAAGTCACTAAGGCATGACGTAGGTTTGCTGCTAGAAGCCTCGAACCAAGGCGGTTTGGGAAGAATCCATTCCTCTGAAAGCATTCAGGATTATTCCAGAACACATTAAAATTGTCAATTGTAAAGTGTCACAGCCAACTAAGTGACACTGGGTAGTATGACATCCTGATCTTATATATGATTATGGGGAGATGGATTATCTGTAGATTCTTCCTGGACAATGGAATAGAAACACGTTATGTGTAAACATATTTTAAGTGCCACAAGTCAACGAGTGACACTTTGTATAAAATTCTTATGTTTATTATATATGATTGGAGCTATGTATATGACCTGTATACTCTTTATACACTTATAAAACTATGTTACAGTTAATGTGCAGTCGGAGTGAAGAGCAGGCCTGAGCTGAGAGCAAGTCGGCACAGTCTAACCCTGTCCTGTCTGCATAGAATAAAACCAGTATGTGCATATATATGTGTACACTGTATACTATATATATAGAATATATAAATTTGGAATAAACGAATATATATTTGGAAATTGACATCCTGATTCGTTCCAATATAGCCGTATATACCTTTATGAACTTTAAAAAGAAGGACTGTTGCCATTATGTGATTATCAAGTGTATACTGTGTATAGTGTGTATACTGGTCATTGGTCATGGTATACTGTGTATGATGTGTACTGGTCATTGTAGTATATCAAATATACTATATGACCAGTATATTCTTTTATGGACCTTAAAAAATGAAACTGAGCCTTTGATGTCTCCATAGAAGGGGCCTGTTCTTCACAGTTCTTCACAGACAACAGGCAAAAGGGAGTCAACCTGCGGAATGTGGGCCTCAGCAGAGGAGAGAGAGCTGTAAAATGTTAACCCTTTCAGACGGGAAGGGAATTAAAGGTTGAGGGTTGAAAGACAGGGAGTCCTGAAACTATAGAGGAAATCTTAAAAAAACTATATAACAATTAAATGTTTAATGTGTACAGTAAAAGTTTTCATAAATGGCATGCTTATAATTAACTGTCAGTAGAGAATAATACTAAAAGAAGGATGTGTAAAACTGTTTGTCTGGAGGGGATCTTTAAGAAATCTTGATAAGAAATCCTATGGAGGGCCTCGTGCATGGTACCATGTCACGTGGTCACCACAGACAAAGCCGTTGTCTGTTCTGAAGGAATAAGGGACTTTCTGTTACTTAAAACCACTAGGTAACTAGAAGTAACGTTAGTACAAAGAAGGAGGAGTTCATACGAATTATGTATTGTATTTTGGTTTGCTAAACAAAAATGACATCCCTGTGACATCACTGTGTTTAGACCAATCGGAAATATGGTACAATGTCGATATAAAAGAGACGGTTGCCCATTCAAGAAACAGACTTTTTTGAGAGATGAAGATGCTGCTGCCAGACACGGGGCACAAGCCGTGCAATGATGAGATGTTCTGTTTTATGCTTATTTGAACTGAATTGGAAATTTTCCACTTCAGTCTCTTCTTGTAACTAGCTTTTTCTAATTAAAAATACCTCTTTATAAATATCCTTTGTATCCTTTCTTCTGACCAGACGGCCGGGTAAGCATTGAAATGTGTTCTGCAATTGTAACTTCACCCTTTGCGTTTTGATTTATGATGTAAAAAACCTCCTGAGTGTGGCTTTCCCCAGACGGAGTAGAAGGAGAAATAGGATTATGCATTAAGGCTTTAGCCAGACGGAGTAAAAGGAGAAATATGTCAACCACGTGGTCCAGTAATGTGCCTGATTTATGATGTAAAAAACCTCCTGAGTGTGGCTTTCCCCAGACGGAGTAGAAGGAGACATATGATTATGCATTAAGGCAAAATAGAATAAGTGGCTTTATCCCTAGCTATAATGGGATTATCAAGTAAAGCCATACAGTGATAATACGTGTACTGTATAATGGGATTATCAAGTAAAGCCATACAGTGATAATACGTGTAACGGATAAGGGAAATGGACCTCATCTGAATAAAGAGAGTCCTTCCCAGTGCAAATAAAATAAAAGATTCCGCAACTTCAATCACTCGACCTAAGGTCGATGACTGACGGGGGTCGGAACGGTGCATTCGCTATCTCTTGTCGGTCAGTAGTAACAACAACATTTTGTAGACTCGTTCGGTTCTGCATGTCAACCACTTCGCAGGACGCTGTTTGATGTCAAGATGAGCAGACCAATGAGTTATGAAGTTATCGATCTGACCTAAGACCTAGCATGGGCATTTAACATTCAGTTAAAATTCAGTCCGTGTGTAAGACAGGCACATTCTAACCATGAATTAAAATTTAGGAGTCGACTAAAGGCTTCTTGTCCTCTGCGATAGCATGCAATTGGTCCACTGATGGATACATCCTGATATTTGTCTAGTGTGTTCATTAAACAAGTGAAATCCTCTTTCAATGTCTCTGTGCCCGTTTTCCTTTGCAGGATGTCAAACGATCCAGAGTGAATGACAATTTTTGTTATGTCTGGCCCGATGAGTGTTGGAAGTATTTTGGTCAGCTCCTTCACAGATGTGTTTTCTAGACATCGATTTTCTGTGTTTGCCATTTCCACGTACCTTGTTGTGGAATCTCCAATCAATATGCAGTCTGTTTTCTGTGTGAAGTTAGTATTTTTCTTTCCAACAGTTCTGGGGCTGTTTGTTTTTGGATTAGGCAGAGTCTGCCGGTTCTCACCACAGTCTTGTGGCCTTGGTGAAATAGCCTCGCAAGCTGTACCAATAGCCTTCTCAGTAGCCGTCATGTTAATGTTAGTCTCGTACCTTCAGCGTCGGCTACTGCGACGCTCTCGTGGCTCTGTTTTCCTCGTCGTCTCATCGTTAGCGTGTGCTCCGATGTGCCGGATGTTAGCTTCGCCAGCATTAGCGTGAGCTCCAGCATGCCAGCTGTTTGCTTCGCTAGTGTTAGCGTGAGCTCCGGTATTCCTGCTATTAGCGTCATTAGCGTGAGCTCCGTTACGCTCGCTGTTTGCTTCGTTAGCTGTCATGTACCAAGGTCTCATGACCACATAGAATAGAAACTGAAGCAGGCTGCACATGAACAAAAACAACCCCCTCAGTAGATGCTTTTAAAGCAAGGTCCCGTCAGATAGTAAAACAACACAAACGCGCTTTCAAAAGGTAAATTATATTTATTATCTGTGGCAGGAATTCAAACCTCCACCTGTAATAGGAGTATTTAACAAAGGGAAAAAACAACCCACAAACAATTAACAAACAGGGAGAAGGGTAAGGGGAGAACACACAAGATAATTATAATTAAGTTGAGCACAAGAGCCAACACAGGTATTATACTAGAGTAAACAAAAATGGCCTAAAAGCCAACAGTATGTGTAGTAATCCCTTAACAGGGAAGAAAATAGGCCCAGAGGCCAACTATACAAACCCACACAAGAGTGGAAATATGTACTGTACACTATAGTTCCACACAAGGGAGGCAAAAAGGCAGAAGGCCCAATACATAGATATATATATTAACTAATTCCACATAGGTGGCAAGTGGCACAGAGGCCACAATATATATATATATATATATATATATATATATATATACACTTACCTGGCAGCAACACCAACACAGACACAATGTCTACCAGGTAAGTAGTGTGAACATGAGAACACACAATAGTGACAATAAGGCCAACACGAGATCAATCCACACAACAGTGGAAACAAAGGCCAACACAAGATCAATCCACACAACAGTGGAAAACAATGGCAACCCCACTCCACTCTGGTCACTGGCAATTGACAGAATGAGGCGCCCGGACGAGTGTGTGCTGTCTGGTATATCTGTCCACCCGTCCCTCTCGAGGTGATTGCCATCAGCTGTCACCCATTAGGCAATCAGCACTCTTCAGTGTAGGGACGGGCGACACCTGATAGAGAAAAAGAGACAGCATTAGCTATCATGCACACACACACACACACATCCAAAACATAACATATTTACATATACTAACCTGATGTTCAGATGGTGTCATAAATACAGTAATAATGGTAATGACCAACCCACGTACGTCACATTAGCGTCGTTAGCCACGCTTCTAAGTCTCTTTGCTTTGGGTGTTGATATGCGTGTTTCCGAGAGTAGGTTGAAACTATTTCCTGGCGGTACCGGGGGTGAGGTCCTGGTTCGTTTATTTCTCATTTTATCCTTGACGGTGGTCCACTGCTTTGGTTTAGCTCCTTGATTGTGCCAAGGACCGTCTTTTGGGTGGTGCTGTTCTGTAGCTACTAGCATAGGCCAGTATTCAAAACATATTTTTCCACATCACAGTATGCAACGTCCAAGACTTGCCTTTTTCTTTTTTTGTAAGAACATACAAAACATGTACAAGACTCATACAAATACATTAAAAACTGACATGGAAATTAAAAAAAGACTTATGAAAAAAAGATACTATACTATACATTGTGCACATATATCCCTGATGCATATACTTTACATGTAGACCGATCTACCTGTGAGCAGGTATGTGCTGCATACATAAAATCTATGCATATACATACATAATACAATATAAAGTACAAGTACCATCAGATCAGATCCCCTTTTTTATATTCATCCTTGATACCATTGTAACCCCACCTTAGTCATTTGTCCCCAAACCGTTCAGTCAGGTGTAGAAAACTGTCCCATACCTCAGCGAAGATATCCTCTCTTCCTGCGACTCTATATGTCACCCTTTCATATGATGCTGTCCGGAACATTAGTTCCATCCATTCTTTAAAAGTAATATCAACAGGTGATTTCCAATGTCGTAATGCAATTCTACATCCTGATATCATGGCCATTCTATACCACATTCCCCGGTATTTAGGCAGTTTAATCCCTTTCGGTACTATACCCAAAACACATGCCATTGGGGCGTTATTTATCTTCACATTCAGAACCTTACTTAGGAATATCACAATTTGATCCCACATTTTCCGGACCTTCTCACATTCGTATAGCATGTGTAGTAAAGTGCCTGTCTCCTTCTCACATCTCCAGCAGATGTCACTGTCCCTTAATTTCAGTCTGGCCAGTTTACTAGGCGTCCAATAGCTTCTGTTCAACACTTTGTAAAAAATAAGTTGTGATTGCGCCTCCCGAGAGAATTTACCCCATTTGGACACCAGTTTCTCCCACATTTCCTCAGTAATATCCTCACGTACATCGTTCTCCCAGCTCAGCCTCAGACCCGCCAACTTGGGTACAACCGGGGTCTTTATGAAATATCATACAACAGAGCTGTCCGTCGCTCTCCCCTACACGGGGCAGTTCCGTCACCCTGGAGCGGTCCGTTGCTCTATTACTCACACAACCAAACCACTGTCGTCTTCCGTCTCGTTAAAACTCAAAATAACAAGGAAAACCTCTGTATTCCTCGTCTTTCGACTATGACAGGACCCCCCCCTCTACGGGCGCCTCCCGGCGGCCCAGGCTTGTCAGGGTTGGTCCGATGGAAATCCCGGACGAGGTCTGGGTCCAGGATCATCTGTCGGGAGATCCAGCTTCGCTCCTCCGGGCCGTAGCCCTCCCAGTCGACCGCGTACTGGTAGCCACGTAGGGCTGGGCGATATGACGATATTATATAAATATCGGGTACAGTTCATTAACGATACACTTTTTCAACGTATCGTGGATATCGTGATGTTTTGCCCAAGAGGATTGTGTTGCGTCAATCTGTCCACACGTTACTCGTTCATATCTCAGCCTGTGCTGAGATATGCCCATTCCGCGGTCTGTTAATAAAGTTTTCAATCAGACAGATGTATGGAAAGGCTTTTATTATAACATTCGTTGTAGTAAAATCATTATGCCTAATTTAGTCATCCTGTGAAGCACTGGTCTCCTACTCGACGGCCGCGGGGAGCTAACGTTAGTAGCTTTGTTGATGTTCAGCACACGGGACATTCAGGAAGTCAAAAAATAATAACGCTTGACGATTGGTGCTAAGAACAGCAGGGCGGGTGCAAGCGGTGTGACGTCATTGGCAGACTCGACTGTCAATCAAAATGATTATGTTTCCGTCAGAATGAATGAATGAAAACTGTATTAAAAGGTTGCAGAATGGGTACAATACAGTACAGGAGGATGAAGACCAGAAAAAGACTTTCGGCTTTTTTACATAAGGGTCCTCCATTTTCAATTCATCAAAACATTTAGAGACATACATATATACAGTAGTTTCATTAAAATGCAATTTATTTATTTATTGATTGATTGATTTAAAACTTTAACATATTGCAGAATGGGTACAGTACAGCTCAATACATACAATTGTTAAGGGGATGCAGACCAGAGAAAGACTTTAGTCTTGTTTACATCAGGGTCCCCCATTTTCAATTCATCATATTTCATATCTAAATCATATAATATCTCATATGCAATATATAATCTAATAATCTAAATCTAATATAAAAATGCTAAATGCATGGGTATTTTATTTTGTCTTTAATGTTAGCTTGCAAACTCAAATACTGTCTTGGTAAGCCTCATAATGAATTGTTTGGGGTAAAAAAGAAAAACATTGTGATGTGTATCGTGTATCGCCGAAAGGTCAGAAAATATCGTGATATCATATTTAGGCCATATCGCCCAGCCCTATAGCCACGGCCGTGGCGCCGCACGTCCAGCAACTCCCGGACCACGTAGGCCGGGTGGTCGTCGATGACCAGCGGAGGAGGAGGCTCCGGAGCAGGGGGAGACAGGGGACTGGAGACCACCGGCTTTAGCTGGGACACATGGAAGGAGGGTTGAATCTGCATATGGGAGGGGAGCTGGAGTCTGACGACAGAGGGATTGATGAGGGACAGGATTTTGTAGGGACCAACGAAACGGGGGGTTAGTTTACGGGAAACGGATTTGAGCGGCAGGTCCCGAGACGAGAGCCATACCATCTGACCTGGTTGATAGTCGGGAGCCGGGGTCCGGTGGCGGTCGGCGAAGCGACGGTTCTGGTCCGTAGAGCGGAGAAGCGCGGCCCTTGTGTCCTCCCAAATTCTCCTGCAGCGGCGGAGGTGGTCCTGCACCGATGGAACAGCGATCTCCTCCTCCTGGGCAGGGAACAGCGGGGGTTGGTAGCCCAAAGAGGACTCAAAGGGGGACTGACCTGTGGCCGCTGAAGACAGGGAATTGTGGGCATATTCGATTCACGGCAGGAAGGTGCTCCAGCCGGAGGGGTCCCGGGCTGTCACGCAGCGGAGGGCGGATCCTAGGTCCTGGTTGGCCCGCTCCGACTGGCCGTTGGTCTGCGGGTGGTACCCGGAGGAGAGGCTGACCGTGGCCCCCAGGGCCCGACAGAAAGCCCTCCAGACCTGGGAGATGAATTGAGGGCCCCTGTCGGAGACGATGTCCACCGGGATCCCGTGGAGGCGAAATACGTGGAGTACCATCAGGTCTGCGGTTTCTGCAGCAGAGGGGAGTTTGGGAAGAGCAACAAAGTGCACAGCCTTCGAGAAACGGTCAACAATAGTGAGGATGGCTGTGTTACCGTGTGAGAGGGGAAGGCCGGTGACGAAGTCCAGGGCGACGTGCAACCAGGGCCGACCGGGAACAGGGAGCGGACGAAGGAGCCCGGCGGGCGGTTGATGGGAGGCCTTTGCACGAGCACAGGTGCATGCCAGGACGAAGGCGCGGGTGTCCTCTCTCATGGAGACCCACCAGAAGTGCCGTTTCAGCAGGGACAGGGTACGGTCGATCCCAGGGTGGCAGGCGAACCGGGAAGCGTGAACCCACTGGAGCACCTGGGAGCGGACAAGGTCAGGGACAAAAAGCCGGTTAGGTGGACCGTTACCTGGGTCCGGCTGGGCACGCTGAGCCTCCCTGACGATGGACTGGATCTCCCAGGTGGCGGCGGCCACCAAGCAGGATGTGGAGAGGATGGTGTCGGGGTGCGCGGGACCCTCCCCGGGGACAAACTGCTGGGAGAGAGCGTCTGGCTTGGTGTTCTTGGAGCCAGGCCTGTAGGTAAGGGTGAAATTAAACCTGGCGAAGAACAGCGCCCAGCGAGCCTGGCGGGAGTTCAGGCGCTTGGCCGTCTGGACGTAGGCGAGGTTCTTGTGGTCCGTCCAAACCAGGAAGTGGACCTCCGATCCCTCCAGCCAGTGCCTCCATTCTTCCAGGGCTAGTTTGACCGCCAGGAGCTCCAGGTTTCATGTCATAGCTGACCTCGGCTGGGGTCAGGCGGCGCGAGAAGAAGGCGCAGGGGTGCAGTCTCTGGTCGACGACGGAGCGTTGGGAAAGGACCGCCCCCACTCCGGTACAGGAGGCGTCCACCTCCACCACGAACTGGCGGGACGCGTCCGGCTGGACGAGGATGGGTGCGGTGGTGAAGCGCAGCTCGGCGAAGGCGGAGTCCACTTCGTCGGACCAGACGAAGGGCACAGAAGGCAAGGTGAGTTGGGTGAGGGGTGCCGCGACCCGGCTGTAGTTCCTGATGAAGCGCCGATAGAAGTTGGCAAACCCCAGGAAGCGTTGGAGCTGCTTGACGTTGGTGGGACGGGGCCAGTCGGACACCGCTTTGATCTTCTCGGGGTCTGCCCGGATCTTGCCGCCCTCATTGAGGAGCTGATCACAGTTTTTTTTTTGTTAAAAAAAAAAAAATCCCCCTCCTTTTTTCCGATTTTTTCTCCCATCCCACTGTTAGTCGTTATGCCAATTCCCAACCCCCTTCCTGGTTGTTGCGCACCCCCCCCTACAGTTGGTCCGGGAGGCCGGAGACTGTCACATGCTTTCCTCCGACACATGTGCAGCCAGCCGGCAGCCAGCCTGGCAGCGCAGATTCTCACCGGGAGAGTAACGTGTGGAAGGTCACACTACCTTTCTCCAGATCCTACCCTCGCTGTGCAGGCGCCCCGACCGAACTGTAGGGGTCGCTGTCCACAATGCCCAGGACCCACCCACGGCTTCCCTCCCCCTAACTCAGCCAAACGAGTTAGTATAGCGATCAGCCCAAGCCAAGGCAATGCTGACTCTCCGGGAGTCAAGACCGCAGCCTCTTGCATTGGTGACGAGCACAATCTCCGCTATGCCACCTGACCACCCTTGCACCGCACGTTTAACTCTATCGACGGGAGGCTGGCAGGGTTGGACAGAGCGGCGTCCTCCCATGATTCCAGCCCCCCGCCGAGGGGCTTAGAGACCGCCGAGCCCATAGACCGTCAGGAATCTCATTTCCCCCTGCCTCTGCGTTATGATGGTGATTTTGAGGACGCAACAAAATCACCGTTACTCAGCTGATAGAGTTGTATCCTTCCTGATGACTTGTCGTACAGAACTTGTAAGTCGCTTTGGATAAAAGCGTCAGCTAAATGACTAAATGTAAAATGTAAATGAGGAGTGTAAGGGTTTTCTCCGACAGTGTGACATCGTGTTTGAGAACCAGACTCGCAGGTTTCGGTTAGGTAGTGCTAAGGTGGGGTTTGTGGTGGCTCTGTTAACGGGGAGAACCCTTAGATGGGCCACGGCCGCGGTAGAACCAGGTAGCGCATTTGCCACTGACTATGTTGCGTTTACTACCGAATTTCGGTTTATGTTTGATCACCCTAGGGACGGCCCACTCTCCTCGGCTCGACTTCATAGCCTACAACTGCCCTACACTGCATCACCGCTAACAATCCTGTGTCCTGGAATAGACACCTCTCCTGGGTGGAGTACTCCCTCAACTCCATGACCAGCGCAGCTACGGGTATGTCCCCTTTTGAATGCTCGCTGGGCTACCAGCCCCCCATGTTTTCCTCTCAGGAGTTGGAGATTGCCGTGCCGTCACCTCACGCCCATCTCTAGCGTTGTCTCCGGGTGTGGGAGACTGCCCGCAGTGCTCTGGTCAAGGAGGCTACGGAGCAGGCCCAGCGTAGCGCCAACCGCAGACGAATCCCAGCTCCCATCTACCACCCGGGCCAGCACGTCTGGCTGTTGGCTAGGGATTTGCCTCTTCAGGTCCCGTGCCGGAAGCTGGCACCTCGCTACGTGGGACCGTTTGAGGTGAATCGGATCATCAATCCCTCCGCGATACGTCTGACATTACCCCCCTCCCTCAAGGTCCATTCCGTGTTTCATGTGTCCCTGCTTAAGCCTGTGTCAGAGAGTAGTCTGTCTGCCCCAGTTACTAGGGTTGGGCATCGTTTGGATTTGAACGATTCCGGTTCCGATTCCGATTCTCCATATCGATTCCTGTTCTAAACGATTCTCGATTCCGATTCTTTGAGGTGCAGGTCAAAACAGGTCACAGCTTATTTCGAAGGAGATTTTTTTTTTTTTTTTTTTTTCAAAAAGAAAATCATACTATTCACATTTTCAGTTGACTTGATACAGTTTAATTTGGTTGCTGTACTGTAACTAGGGTATTAATTAACAAAGTAAAAAAAATCGAAATTTAGAATCGAAATTCAAATAACCGGAAGTTAGGAACCGGTTCCTATTAGAACCGGTTTTCGGTGCCCAACCCTACCAGTTACTGCACCTCCACCTCCGCGAGTCCTACAGGATGGTGACCCGGTCTGGACAGTGAGTAAGCTGTTGGACGTCCGCCGTCGGGGTCAGGGCTTCCAATATATGGTGGACAGCCCGGAGGATCGCAGATGGGTTCCCTCCTATTACCTGGCTGATCCGGCACTCCTGGAGGAGTTTTACCGGCAGAATCCTGGAGCTGTTGGAGGGTCTCCCGGTGTCTCCCGTGAGAGGGGGAGTACTCTTCTGAGGCCTGCGTCTGAGCAGGTACCTCAGCCTGGTAGCCCCCGACGCAAACGCATCCTTAGAAGCGCTCAGCCCACACCTGTAACTAATCTACAATCAGAGGCTCCTGTCTCCTTGCCAGTGACGGAGGGGAGTATAAACGTTGACCTGCCCAGAGGACAACACAAGTCCGTTCTACCAGGAACAGTAGGTTTGCGTCATACTATTTTGTCTATACCTGTGAAATTGCATATTTGAAATTACTGGCTGGTTGTCTAACCCTCATCTTGTTTTGATTCGCACATTGTATTTACCGGCTAGTAAACTAACCCTCGTTCTCTCTCTCTTTTGTCTAGTGTTGTCTTTCATTGTTATGCTGATGATACTCAGCTCTATATCAGCACCTCACCATCCTCCCAGCTCCCCCCACAGTCTGTAGTCAACTGCCTCCACGCCATAAAAACCTGGATGTCAACCAAATTACTGAAACTGAACAGCAAAAAGACAGAGCTCATGGTTGTGGCCCCCAAGGCACTGCTCGGGAAGGTTGGAGATCTCCTCCACATTGATGGCTGTTCCATCTCCCCGCCTCTCGAAGTCCGTAACCTGGGCGTCACCCTTGACTCCACACTTTCATTTCACTCCCACATCAAATCCGTCACCAAGTCTGCCTTCTACCACCTCAAAAACATCTCCCGTCTCCGACCCTCACTCTCAGACTCTGTGGCTGCAACCCTGATCCACTCATTCATCACCTCCCGGTTGCACTACTGTAACGGAGTCCTGTTCGGGGTACCCAGCAAAGCCCTGGACAGGCTCCAGTATGTTCAGAACTCAGCTGCCAGGGTTCTCACTCACACCAAGCCCTGGCAGCACATCACCCCCACCCTCATCCACCTCCACTGGCTCCCAGTCAAGTTCTGCATCACCTTCAAACTCCTGCTCCTCACCTACAAGTCCCTCCATGCCCTCGCCCCCGATACCTGTCTGATCTCCTCCACCAGCACACCCCATCCCGGAACCTACGATCCTCTGATCTAGGTCGCCTCTCCATCCCTCGCACCAGGTTACGGACTTTTGGGGACAGAGCCTTCAGCGTGGCATCCCCTACCCTCTGGAACTCTCTTCCCCCCCCAAATCTGCAACGCCCCAACCCTGGACACCTTCAAATCTGCTCTAAAAACACACCTCTTCACCAAGGCTTTTCCCCATCAGTTAGTTTAGATTAGATTAGGTCCATTATCCATTATCCCTTACCTTCCCTCATCCCCCTCCCCCCCCCCCCCCCTATATCCCTAGCCCTATTTTTTGTCCTGATTGTGAAGCGACCTTGGGTTCTATGAAAGGCGCTATATAAATTTGATCTATTATTATTATTATTATTATTATTATTATTAGTGTGGGGACGCCATTCCCGAATCACCCACGCTCATGTTTTTTTCCGCTCGCTTGCCCCTCTTGTTTTTTTATCTCGCCTGTCCCTCATATTAAGACCCCGGACACCCGACTATTCCCAGGAGTTGTTTTAGACAACCTTGGCCCACCACATATACAACACGGTAAGACCCCATTCTTTTTTTTATCCTCTTTTTCTCCGCCTGATTTTCTATTTTTCTCCCCATCCCAATTTAGCCGCTATGCCAATCCTCCCCCCCCTCCCCTACCTGGTTGTTGTGCGCATGTTCCTCCTACTGGTCGGTACAAGGGAACCCTGAAGTCCACCACATGCTTCCTCCGACACATGTGGAGACAGCCAGTGGCTCTCTTTTCACCTGGCAGCGAGGACTCTCATTGGTGAAGCGTAACGCGTCGGAGGTCACGCTGCCTTCACCATTTCCTGCCTTTCGCTGAGCAGGCGCCCAGACCTGACCTGTAATCTGTCCACAACGCCAGATTACCACCCACGACTTCCCTCCCCCTAACTCAGCCAAACGAGTTAGTATGACGACCGGCCCAAGCCGCAGGGCAATGCTGACTCCGGGAGTCGAGACCGGGTAAGACCCCATTCTACATTGTTAAAACACACATATAGTCACCAGCTTCCCGACATATTGATTATCATCATATCCCAGGCTTCCGCCTGTCCACACTACACCACCACAGTTGTTTTGTTGTTCTGGTTTGTTACTTTGTGTAAATGAATACACACCAGTTGGCGTTTTCCCCTTTGAATCTGTTGTGTTGCCTTTTTACGGGGCCCGTTCCTCTGTTCTCCTAACACAACAACCTCTTCAAATCACAGAACAGACTGCCTTACAAAATGCTTTAAACAAACTTATTGTTACCAAAAAGCATTACAATAACAGCGTTGTGATCGTATAGTATGAATTAGTTCCCATTTGAGATGTTCCGATACCATTTTTTCCTTCCCGACCCGATTCCGATACCTAAGCTTTGGGTATCGGCCAATACCGATACTGATCCGATACCAGTGCATGACCATGCATGGGTTGCCAGCTCTATTTGTCTATGGAGAAGTTCCCCTTCTTTGCAGGGCTATAACTTTTTAGATTATATTGCTAGATTGCCATTATTAGGGCCCATTCAATGTCCTATATGTAATGTTCAGGGTGAAGCAACGTTAAACTTTTTCATTCACATATTCATACTAAAGTATGGTCTAAAGTATGTTTTCATCTCTTTCTGCAGCTTTCTCCAGAACGTGATCTATAGCCCCAAATGCATTATATTGATGATGAAATACAGTTTGATGGCAATCGGCGCGATATAAAAAATTCCAACTGGACATGGTTCTAGAAGTTACTACACGTCATCTGATGTTGACCGGATGGCCGAGGGGGCGTTTATAATTCCGTGGGCAGCGTTATACCATTCATCTAATGTGGGTCATATGTTCATCAGATCAGTTAGTATAGAAGACATTGAAAAATAACGCTGAATCTTACCGTATCTTCCTCGCGCCGTTGGGCGATGAGCGTGGAGTATACATTTTCCTATTATGGGATGTTGAAATACCCGGTCCATTTCCAGGTTGTATAATGGTATATACGTCCAAATCATGTTGTTTATCGAGTTATTGGCAACGGATCGCTATGTATTGTGACGAGCTAGAGTGCCGGGACCTATACCGAGTGCGAGGAAGTAATATGGGTGAACAGCACATCGTCCAAGTAACTTCCTGTTTGGCTATTGCGCCGATCGGCCACCACATGGCGCTCTTGAACCGCTAGAGGGTTCAGTGGGGCTTTTTGGTGGGTCTCAGGCCAGCGGATGGGAAATATGAATCCGATCACAGATTTTTGAAATATTGATATCAAAGACGAGTTACGGCGTCTTCGGCAACTTGAGCATGGCGGGGAAGGACGCCTAAACACGTCTTTCGGCACTTAAAGTGTTAAAAAAAAATTATATAAATTATACAATTTTTTTTTTATTTATTATTATTATTTTTTTTACAGCTACAGATACTGTTTTATATATACTGTTTTTTAGTAATAACTAGAAAGTAATGGTATTTATTCAACAACAGGTGATTGTATAGATTAGTATTAGTATCATTAATTGACAACTATGCTCAATGTCATGAGTTCACCCACGGAACGGTTGTTGGGTCCGCACGGACGTTATACGTTGTTGCACTATCCAGGTGCTCCGGTTTAGTTAGCTAGTAGCAGAGGCTCTGATTAGTAGTAACGTTTATGTTGTGATTTTTTGATTTTTTTTTTGCTTCCTCCGACACATGTGTACCCAGCCCACCACTTCTTTTCACCTGGCAGCGCGGACTCTCACTGAGAGAGTGTAACATGTGGAAGGTCACACTACCTCTCTTAGATCCTTCCCTCGCTGTGCAGGCATCCCGACCGAACTGTAGGAGTCGCTGTCCACAACGACCCAGACCCATCCACCGGCTTCCCTCCCGCTGACTCTGCCAATCGAGCCAGTATGACGGCCGGCCAAGCCGGAAGCAACACTGACAGCTGGATTCGATACCAGTGTCTCTTGCGTTGGTGACGAGCGCCTTGTCCGCTGCGCCACCCAGCCGCTATGTTGTGATTTTTAATGAACAATAAATATTCAACATTCTGGGGCGGCTACGTGGCGTAGTGGGCAAGGCGCTCGCCACGAATGACGGAGACGCTGGGCTTGCCTGTTCGAGCCCAGCGCTCCACATTGCTTTCAGTTTAGCTGGCCGTCCATACTAATACACATTGGCCGTATTAGGGGGTGAAAAACTGATGGGTGGGGATCGGGCGTTGTGGACAGCGACTCCTACAGGTCGGTTGGTGCGCCTGCGCAGTAGAATCAGGAAGTGTCTGGGGCAGCGTGAGCCTCCCACGCGTTACTCCTCGCCACTGAGAGATCGAGCTGCGCAGGTGAAAAGATGCGACTGCTGTTACCTCAAGTACCGGAGGGGACTTGTGCTATGTATGACTTAGTCCACATTGCAGCCGGCTTGTGGGAGGCAAGAAACAGCGTTCGTGACAGAGGAGGGTTGAATTGGACAATACGAAATTGGGATGGGAGAAAATATAGAAAAATGGAAAAAATCCTTTGGCACTAAAAGCTAAACATTGTCACCGGTATGGCTGTCCGCAACATGTCATTAATTGTGTGTGAGAGGTAGATCAGTGACGATGTTAGCGTGAGCTAGGTTAGCCAGTTAGCGTGAGCTAGATGGAAAGAATGTAATGTTACTGCTGAAAAAGTGATTTACCTTGGAATACTCCTTTGCCAACTTGCTGTACTTTGCTTGCAGGTCTGCAGACATTATTGCTGGATTATGAATAGCCCCAACTTTAGCCAAGGTAACGTTAAAGCTAAAACTAGCTTTTCGGTTAGCTCTTCAGCTAATGCTAATAACACCAGCAATGAACACATCAGAGCTCCCCATCAACACCGCTCTGTCGGGACGATGGCATTTAAGAAAGTATCTAGGCGGCTGGGTGGCGCAGCGGACTAAGCGTGCATCACCAACGTAAGAGACACTGGTATCGAATCCGGCTGTCAGCATTGCCTCCGGCTTGGCCAGTCGTCGTACTGGCATGATTGGCAGAGTCAGCGGGAGGGAAGCCGGTGGGTGGGTCCGGGTCGTTGTAAACAGTTCGGTCGGGGCGCCTGCACAGCGAGGGAAGGATCTGGAGGGAGGTAGTGTGACCTTCCACATGTTACACTCTCCCAGTGAGAGTCCGCGCTGCCATCTGAAAAGAAGTGGTGGGCTGGGTACATGTGATATTCTCCGCCCTCCCAGACAGTAGGGGGTAGAGTGCGCAACGATCAGGAAGGGGATTGGCATAACGACTAACATTGGAAGGGGAGAAAAACGGAAAAAGAAGGGGGAAAAAGATAATAAAAAAAATAATAAAAAATAAAGTATCTGCTGTTAAAATGACAAACAGCATTGACACTTTAATTCACGGTCGATTAAAAACACTTTTGTTTTATAATGCTCACTCTCAGCAGGAGGATACCGCACGTGTTGTTGATAAATTACGTCATATGGGATCGGAGGCTAGACTTTCGGCATACTCGCCGATACCAATACCAGCATTTTAGGCTGTATCGGAGGCATTTCCGATACTGGTATCGGTATCGGAACAACTCTAGTTCCCATTACAGTTCCACCCATGCAATACAATGATAGCTCTTCACACAAAAACACAGATACAAGACACAACCAAATACAAGGTAACGTTTTTGGATTAACCTCTGAACTGGCACCGACCCAGCCCGGGACGTTTTAAGGATGATTTTCCCAGTTTGGCGACCTCTAGCGGCTCAGGTGTGCATATTTTTTAATACAATATATTTAATACAACTTCCCACTCCCGACACTCTAGCTCCGTCAATCATTTGGCAATCTCGAAAATTATTGGACAGGGTTGTAACCAATGAGTGTAGCTATCCAATGCCTCCCCCACGTTGGGATGAGTGAGTCAGGGTTCTAGGTGAAAAGTCACGAGCGCAAACAGGAAGAGAAATTTCCGCTGAATCAAATCATATCAAATTTATTTGTAAGGCCCGACAACACACGTTAATGTCCCCATGGGCCAGACACGTCTTCTTTAACACGTCTTCTTTAACACTTTAAAGCGATGATAGTCGGGTTATCTCGCCATGCGTTGTGCACCAGGACCCCCGAAAACCCGAGTATAGTCGGATTTTCATCGTTATTTCTTTTATTCGATATTTCCATTTATTACAGGCACACGGACATCTGGGTTAACATGGGGAATCATTCTGAGAATGCCAATGTGCAATACTGGCCGCATCCACCCAGGTGGCAGTATCAAGCACCTTTTGAAACATGATATCTTGGCCTGTGGGTCGATCAGATGTCTCCGGTCGGATTTCTATTAGTCGGGCAAGTGGACCGGTTGTCCCGATCGGATTGAGAAGCATGAATTGCTCCCGGTGCATGATGTGTGGCGGATTATGTTGGCGACACGATCGACACCAATACTGGGACTCGCAATCAGATAATTGGAATATTATTTTTGGGGTACATCCTAGTGAAGGTAAGGCATATATGGTATCAATCCTGCTGTGATCCAATCATGACTTCACCTCGATCAGAATATATGTGTGTAACGTTACTCCACAAAGTGTGCCGTTGGTGAATGGATGAATGAATGAAAACTTTATTTAACAGATTGCAGAATGGGTACAATATAGTACGGCTCAATACATACAATTGTTAAGGGGATGCAGACCAGAGAAAGACGTTTGTCTTGTTTACATCAGGGTCCCTCATTTTCAATTCATAGTGACATTTATGACATTACACAACATACATGACATCATGACATTTATGGCATAGGGACATACAGATGAATCTTTTCAGAATCAGGTCCCTTCTGCCACTCCTATGTCACTCTGATGTCACTTTAGAACTAGCACTAGGTGTTAATTGTCTGCAGTAAACAAAGCGAGGGTACTTAACTTAAGTGTTTAAGTTAATTTTCTGCAGTAAACAAAGCGAGGGTACTTAACTTAAGTGCTTCCCCAGGGAGGGGGTCGGGGGCTACTGCCCTCAGACCCCAGAGATAATTTTTATATGGGCAGTTTGACTTGGGCTACTGTACCATATATTACTGTTGCAATGCATGATAAATAAACAGTGAAAAATTTCAGAGAGACTCAGCTGCTGAGACTCACACACAGTTCCCACCGTGGTTGGAGACCAGGCTCAAAACGGCTTAAGATCTTGAGGTAGAAAAATGCTGTTTTTGAGGACTTCATTAGAAATACAAAACAATGAAGAAAAAAAAATTACAGAGGTGTTCCATAGACTCACAGGGATTGTGTAAAAGTGCCCAAATAGTGAAAGAAATTGTAAAATAGTTCCCCTTTAAGTATTGTTGTGAATTTAGTTTTGAATCCAAACCATGTTTCTTCAACCTGTGTACCACTGAGCTCATCTGACCAGTCCATGCTCTCCAGTTCTTGCTTAAAGGCCTCTCTAGAGTAGGTTTTGAGGTCCCTAGATGCGACTGTTTTGTAACAGCCTGCCTTTTGTTTTAGCTTTTTGCGGGTACAGAAAATCAAATAATGATCACTTAACCTGCATGCTATCACCCCTTTGTTGGAGATCATGGACTTGTCAGAGGTCAGAATGAGGTCAATGGTGGTTTGTGTTGAAACACATACCCTTGTGGGTTGGGTGATTAGCTGGCTGAGGCCGTGCAGATCACAAAACCTACTGAAGGCCTTGAAGACGGGTGCTGCTTTACGTAGCATATCCGTGTTCCAGTCCCCAATAAGAATCTTTTCTACGCCCTCCACCCCAGCTAAACACCCATCAAGTGTGTCATAGAAGCCACTGTGTTCTGGCAGTCTATAGTATAGATTGTGCCTACTAGTACTTGTAACTGAGGGGTACAATTCCCTGACTGTATTGATAAGTATGGTATCATTAAACCACTACCGCTTTATGTACTTTAACTACTGGCCATACAGTACACGATATCTAAATATGATGAACACTTTCCCACAATGAAATCGGGTCCACACAAAGGTAATAATCAAATATTTAATATATAGCAAAGGTACATATAATAGTTACTATTACATTTATGATTTGAATGCACTTGTAAGGCAAATGAGTACTCGTAGGCAAATCAACACTGAATGTCCAATCTCTGGTTACGCAGGAAGCAAGTATACAACCTGGCTCTTAGGGAATTAGATCTATGGTACTCTTAATGATATAGCAGGATATTCTGGAAGGGGTCCTCCCGGTTGTAGGCCGGTAGGGGGGGTAGGAGAGCCGTCGGTAGTAGACCGTCTGGTCAACGATATCTAGGGAGACTTCAAGTACAGAAGACAGTGCAGTAGACTCTTGATCCGCAGATGAATACACCTTGGTTCTCTTGTAGGCTGTAGCTCCACAGTGAAGAAGAAGCTAGGCGACCTCAGTCTCTGAGCGCCGACTCAACTTGACTCCTCTCGGGGGTAAATCCAACACTCACAGGCGTCGGCGATTATCCGCTCCACAAATCACAGTACCAAAGCAAATATATTCCAGCCGCATAGGGCTCAGCAGTCGTCGGGTAGGTAATCCAGTGTACATGTCCCTCGGTCCTCGTCTAGATCTCCTCGGAAGAAAGCGCCATGTGTGGTCGGCCCCAGCCTGGATAAGACTCTAGATAACACGAGGAAGCGTTGGAGATGCTGGTCACTTTAGAACTCTAACCGCACGATGCACCATACACGATAGACTATTATTACTTAATAGAAATACGTCGCACTCGACGGTACAGTGCCAAACTCTGACAATTCAGCTATTAATTTGCACGAGGTCTCGATGCTATTCTAAGGCCAAACAGGCCATACTACACCCCACGCGGTATCGTGGGTGAGGCTTCACGTTCTGTTACTTAGTTGGGTAGAAGGGTAAAGGACTAAGGGTCTTCTACATTTACTTGCGCCATATTTATATGCACGGTGAACAAATAGTGCCACTCTCCTTTCGGTAGCCGTATTCCTGCGCAGAGCCGGGGCTAGTAGAGACATGTCTCGTCGGTACCATTGAACTTGGCTCCAAGGGGCTTGTCCCCTGGCGCCAGGTCCTTGTCCAATAAGAGAATGAACTATTATGGGCTATAGTAGGCTAAAGGGATATTCCGTGTATATGTACAAGGAATATACAAGGGATATTAAACGATATACAAATACTATTCAATATATATCCATAAATAAATATATATATTCGGTTTAATCTGATCCTTCGTAACAAGTACTGATTTCGCCTTTTAAATAAGATTTCAATCCAAACAGTTAAAATTTCGTCATGGTTAAGGTCAGTACAGTTGATGAATTTGGTATCTTTGTGAATATACACACAGACGTCACCTCCATACTGATTTCTATCCCTCCTGACTATTGAATAGTTCTCGATTTCAATCTCTGGATCCTGTACGCCTAAATTCTTATCCCAACGCATGTTTGCTTCCTACCTGGGTTCCATCCTAGAGGCAAATCTTTCCTGTGACAAAATGGCATCCAATGTAATAAAAAAAGTCAACCAACGAACTCGATTCTTGTACCGGATCTCCTCACTGGTAAACAAGAATACCCTGAAGACTCTGGCAGGAGCACTCATTCAAGGGTACTACGACTATACTTGCACCTCATGGTACCAAAGCACCTCAAAGGCGCTAAAAACAAAAATACAAACATCTCAAAACAAACTGGTCAGACTACTGCTTGACCTTACTCCTAGAACCCACCTCACCCCTGCCCACTTTGACAACCTAGGATGGCTTAGAGTAGACGACAGAGTACAGCAACTTGCAATGGGCCTGGTCTACAAGATACACTACACGACCAAGGTACCCATGTACATGTCAAAATAATTCCCAAAGGTCAGTGAATACCACGATCACAACACCAGAGGGAGCTCCACAAATCATGTTAAACCCAGATTCGGCTCAAACAAGGGACTAAACACGTTTCGCAATTATGCCACATCAATGTGGAACGCCCTACCCAAAGCTGTAAAGGAATGTGAATCACTACCCACTTTCAAAAACACTCTCAAAAAACACCTAAGGGAGACTGCAACTCGAAACTGGCCCCTGTAAATGTCCGAACACAACCCCCCCCCAATGTACAGTAAATTACCAAGTATGGTCTTGTCAATATTCCAATGTACAGTTTTTTTTGGACAGTTGTACAGTGTCCCCTACCCACCCCTCCTACCCAACCTCCCCCCCACTCCTACCCAACCCCCCCCCCCCCCCCCCCACCCAACCACCTCCAATGTACAGCACAATGAACACAAATCTGTCAGTGCCGAGTCAGACCTCATCTTAAATAACAAACAGCATTGCTTGTCGTAGTTAAAGAGAGGCAGAGTTGATTTAGCAAAAAAAATTAAATATATATGTATATATGTATATATATATATATATGTATATCATTTATTTTTTTATTTTTTTTATTAATCTAATTTTTTTTTCATATTGGAATCCCATGCCCATCGAACGAAGCTTATTATTTAAGACAGCCCTATTAAATGGACTGTTATATCTTATTAAATTGTGGACATTTATTCATTCCCACTTATTAGACACTATTTCTGATGGTAAAATGAGCGTACAAAGCAAAATACAGAATTCTGAAATATTAAAACAGAAAAAACGGAATTTGAAAAAAAATATTATGGAATTTGGAAAAAAAGTTTACAGATTTCATGTGGCTCTAGTTTCTGGTTGCGCCAATCGTGTGACGGCAAGTTCTTTCGCTGGTTAAGCTTAGGCACTCTTTCGAAGTTGGTTAAGGTTAGAGTTTGTCTTAGAGCAGGGCGATATCGTGTGACGGCAAGTTCTTTCACTGGTTAAGCTTAGGCACTCTTTCGAAGTTGGTTAAGGTTAGAGTGTGGATCGTAGGCGTTAGGTAGTTTGCTGTTGGTCGAGGCGGAAATGGGCGCGTCACGCGATTGGGCGCACATGTCACATGACCAGACACATCAGTGGCCAATCAGATCGCACCAGAAACGGCAGTGGCCAATCAGATTAGTAAAACGCGAACGTGAGAGGGAAGGGGGGATGGGGGGTGACGATCAAAGCATCAAAAAATTACCCCCCCCCACTAGGGGTGGACGGTATGGTCTAAAATGTATATCACGGTATAATTTGAAGCATAGACGGTAACGGTATATATAACGGTATCAGTGTTTCCGTTAGAATAATTTTTTTGTAAATCTTATAAATGACCTTTTCCAGTGTTTAGGGTCATTTTCTAGCTATGTGGACTTATAGTAATAGGATCTATGTCTCTAATTCTCAATTTGGCGCATTCTTCCAATTCTCATCTCACAATAATGTCCCTCCCTCAAGTGAGTCATCTGAAAATTAGCGTATTCGGGACGTCAGATGGTCCTCATTTGCATAATAACGCCCGCCCCCCACTAGCTGCCAGCCGAGCGAGAGCGAGCGAGAGAGAGAGATAGACCCACGGTGGTGGACTTCCTCGAACGGGAGAGGGAGACACGCAGAGTGTTTACAGTTCTCTCTCTCTCGGTTCGGGAGCATGGGCTGTGGCGCAGCGCGGTGGTGGACTTCCTCGAACGGGAGAGGGATACTGCTCCCTCTCCCGGGAGACACGCAGAGTGTTTACACAGCTCTTTTTTTCTCTCTCTCTCTCTCTCTCTCTCTCTCTCTCTCTCTCTCTCTCTCTCTCTCTCTCTCTCTCTCTCTCTCTCTCTCTCTCTCTCTCTCTCTCTCTCTCTCTCTCGCAGACTGTGTGGACTGACTGTCACTCAAAGTACTTATGGGCGGAGCCAGGCCATAACAGCCTGAAATCCGGAGGCTGAAAAATTATGGTTTTGAGTACTTGATTAGAAATATAAACCAATGCATTTTTTTGAAAAAAACTGTACAGATGTCTTCAATAGACTCACAGGAATTGTGTAAAGTTGCCCAAATAGTGCTAGGAATAGTAAAATAGTTCCCCTTTAAAACTAGGCTACTTTTGCGTATACAGTCATTATATTCCAAATAAAATAAGTCCCGAGTCGAGACTCCGTGCTGCTCCCAAAGAATCCCAATAGTATGCAACTGCAGAGCCGCAGAGTAGGGGCGCTTTCAGGTCCGGTCACAGGCCCGGCTCAACAGCGCCCCCCACCCAACGGCTGAATTGCCAATGGCTGAATTGGAGTACCGCACTGTGCCGGTACAGATGGGTGGGTTATGGTGGATTCTGCGGCTCTGCAGCTGCATATGCTTCTCGCAAAATCCAGCAACCAGCCCCGCTGCCCAGCCGTCGTTATCAGAACACTACACACATATCATAATGTTCACAGCAAACTGTAGTTGATCACCAGGTATGTTTTATTAACGTAGAATAATTCATATAAGAAAAACGATAGGGAAATCTCTTACCTTTCTCCACTGGTTAAAAATGCCAGGAACTGAAATTGAAACTTGCTGTGCGCCGCGGTGATATGTGTTTATTATGAAATTACAATTGCGTGTTGACACTCCCACTGCGCGAAGCCTCCTAAATAACTTTTTCCAGTTTGCACATATCTATTATCTATGACTAATTCTATCTATTTTTAGGGGCAAATGCGAGTGAAATAGTCGCGCTGTGGTTACATGACGTCATTGCTATTTTAGAGCTGCTCTACCGGTTACAAGGTATAGTCAAAATCCATACCGTAGAGCAAATTCATACCGTTTATACCGTATACCGTTTATACCGTCCACCCCTACCCCCCACCCTTTCATGCATTCATGATGAAACATAATACCGATAATATAGATGTGATTTAAAAATAGTAGCGTGTACAGGCGATAAATGGCAAAGTTTTTAGTGAATTGCACGTATTGCTGCATAGCGTAGTTGTCTGGGATTAGACAGGATTATTCTAAAACGATAGTCATATTCACCACGGTATAAAACAAGTTTCAAGTTTCTTTAATAGTTGTCATACAGAAGTACAGAATACTTTTGTACAAAATGCTTCTTACTGTTGCGCTCCAGAGACTGTGCAAGACAAGATAAGTATGAAATAAAAACATAGTAAAATTAGAAGTAAAAAAAAGAGGTCACAGTGTTCAGTTTAGACATATGTACAATGCTCGATGCAGAATAGACGTAGCTACCATACAATATACAATACTGTGCAGTGTACTAATATACAATACTATATAGTGCAAGGCAGAAATGGGGAAATGGGACGAGGTGCAATTTAGGTACAATTCACAGTAGGTGTACGAGTTGCAGTGCAAATCCTTTATCAATAAATATAAAGTGTAAGTGTGTTTGTGTGATCTAAAGTGTGGAGAGTGGGTGCTGCAGTGTGTTGTTTGTTTGAGTGAGTGTGTGCGTGTGGGTGTGTGTGCTGTGTGCATTTGATGGTTGTTGCATAGTGATTATTGTTCGTTTAGCGATTATTGTTCGTTTAGCAGCCTGATGGCCTGGGGATAGAAGCTTCTTCTGAGTCTTTCTGTGCTCGCCTTAAGACTCCGGTATCGCTTGCCTGACCGCAGCAGTTCAAAGAGGCAGTTGTTCGGGTGGCTCGAGTCCTTAATAATTCTCTTAGCCTTCCCCTTGCACCGCTTGTTGTAAATGTTCTGGAGGGTGGGAAGCCCCCCTCCAATTGTGCGTTCGGCTGAGCGTGTCACTCTTTGTAGTCTGCTACGGTCTTGTGCAGTGCTATTCCCAAACCAGGAGGTGATGTTGCCGGTCAGGATGCTCTCTATTGTACATGAGTAGAAGTTCCTAAGGATCTTCTGACTGACTTGGAACTTCCTTAGGCGCCTGAGGAAGTAGAGGCGTTGTCGTGCCTTCTTCACAACACTGTCAATGTGTGTGGTCCATGTCAAGTCCTCGGATATGTGGGCTCCGAGGTACTTGAAACTGTTCACTCTCTCAACCGGTGCCCCGTCGATGCTGAGGGGGCTGTAGTCCTTGACCCCCGACCTCCTGAAGTCCACAATCATCTCTTTTGTTTTGCTGACGTTCAGGGAGAGGCAGTTCTCCTGACACCACTGTGACAGGTTCTCTACCTCTTCCAGGTAGGCCCTTTCGTCGTTGGCAGAGATCAGGCCCACCACTACTGTGTCATCAGCAAATTTGATGATGGTGTTGTTGTTCCGCTGTGCTACGCAGTCATGTGTGTACAGGGAGTAGAGGAGGGGGCTCAGAACACAGCCCTGGGGGGCCCCTATGTTGAGCGTGATGGATGAGGAGGTGCAGTTGTATGTATGTATGAAAAAAAATATATATAAACACATATTGAACGATAGATAGTCGATGTCAAATGGGCCATAGTATTGTATCCATAGCTATAATATAGAATATAGTTATAGCCAGTGATGTACCTGAACGCGTTCAATGAACGATCGTTCATGAACGCGTTCGTATTTTGGGCGAACTTGAACTGAACGTACTGTATATCCGCTAAATGAACGTAATTGAGAACGCGTTCATTCTCAGCCCTGTGTAACGGAGTTCAAAAGTGCGTTCATTCTCAGCACTCTATTATAACGGCGTTCAAAGATGTGCCAGATTTCATATGCATTTCAGCCGAAAACTCAGTTAAAACACACCGTAAACAGGCTACAAAAGTATGCGTAAAACCACCCGATCTGGCAACGCGCCTGCTGCGTCACCAGACTCCTCCTCACAACAAGCAGTGGAACAGAATCTGCGCGCAGAAGCCGAGAGCTGCAGCAGCACTCGCTCAGTCAGAGTCAGGCTCTACCTCTAGACGTCGGCGTATGCATTTAAAAGAGTTTACAATTCAAACTATTTGATAAACTTCTAATTTCAGCCCGGAAATGCATTCTGATAAACTGGATTAAGGATAAGCCTCCATTTTTACAAATGTGGTATAGAGAGATGAGATCTTCGGTGTGCTACCCCATGAAAGACACTGTGCAATGCATAGAGGCAACAACGCTTCCTTTCAGGAGGTGTGGGCCCCACTATTAGACTATTTTCCTGCTGAAATGTCTCGGATCCTTCTAAAGGCCCAGTGCCCCATTGTATGGACAGACCTAGGATAGGAAAAAATAAATATATGTATGTCTACATGTGAATGGGCTCGAGGCAAGTGCAATACTGCACAGTGCCTGTCTTGGTTTGCTTTCCTTTTAGCTTGTTTTTCTTTTTGTTTTGTTTTTGCTTGCTTATGGTGTGGATGATGGCATAGAGATTAACTGGAGGACGCCCCCCCTCCCCTTGTCCCAATGTGTGTTTTTGTAATGTAAGTAACTGTACGTCTATAATAAAAAAATTAAATAAAAAAAAGAACTAAAAAGAACGAAATTAGTTCATTTTTGAAACCATGAACTTTAGTTCAACATTTTGAATTATGAACTATGAACTGAACTAGTTCATTTAAAAAATTGTGAACTGTGAACTGAACTAGTTCATGTAGAAAGTGAACTTTCCCAACACTGGTTATAGCCCTGCAAACACCGCCACGTATTCCTATTCTTTAGAGCGTCACGCTTTTAACAACACGTCATGCATATCGCTGTGGCGTCCAAAGTGTTAACACAATGGGGACGAACAACGGAGATCTCTGTGTTTCGACTCCACCCATTGTGGACAGAAGCACGGATAAATCCGTGGCAAGTTGTTATTGCTTTTATTCCATATTAATAACCTATTCAAGGTCGCCGAGCGGCACTGCAGATTTACCCTACTCTATGAATTTGAGAAGGTGCAATACCGGCCAGATCCTCTTAGGGTGCGCTATCGCGATAATGCAGTGTGCCCTGTGGCTGAACGGATCAGTATTTTTTTTTACTTTCAATGGAGATTTCAGTTAGCAGGATTCTAGATGTGCAGCATGTAGATTGGATTACGTTTTGCATCGCAGATTTCACCATGCAATAAGGGGATTTATCATCAGCCAATGGACATATCGATCTACCAGATGGTGATCGATAACGGGGAAATGCTCGGGGGGATCCCACCGGACCACGGTAAGATCTTTTTCACAAAGTACATCCCGATCGGCCTATGAGGCTAATGAGGCTAACGTGGTTATTGGTAATCAATAATCAGAAACAACGTCCCCCGCCCCCCCCCCCCTTTCATGCATACATGCGTGAGGATCGTGCCGATCATATGCAGTTTGAGTTTTAACTGGAGCGTATCTATAACCGAAATGCCATTGGATTTAACATTATTAGCTATTAGCCCATTATCTCTGCTTCCAGGAAATATACTAGACCAAATCCGGTATAATGCTTATATTCACGGCGCTATAAAATGAGAACGTATTGATGAAAAAAAAATCTTTAAGCCATTTTGAAGGGACGGTTTATGGTCTCAATTCACAATGAGAATGGACAGATAGCAATACTATAAAGTATAGTGATTTAGCTCTACAAACAGCCCCACGTCTAAAAGACGTCTGTTTACATTTCACGGTCCTCTTGAGATTAATTAGACTCATCCCAGTGGCCGCGAAAGTGTTAAACAAGTCAAGAAGAAACATCACAATAAATCAAAAACAAAACAAAAACAGCGTGAAGTCAATTTCTTTTTTAATAAATTAACACTTTAATCGCCGAAGACGCTGTGCAGCGTCTTTCCCCGCCATGCTTATTCTGCTGAAGTCGCTGGACAGCGTCTTTGATATCAATATTTCAATCATCAAATTTCATATCATATTTCTCCCCCGGAGACATTATATGTACTGGTGAGCCCCTCTCAATTCTCCAACGGTTCAAGAGCGCCATCTGGTGGCCGATCGGCCGCTCGCCCAAACAGGAAGTGATGCGGATGAAGTGGTGCTCACCCATATTTGGTCCGGGCACTCGCTATCATTAGCAGGACTCCATCTTGACACAATGGATGTCGATCGGTTGCAAATAACTCGATAAACAACATGATTTGGACGTATATACTATTATACAACCTGGAAATGGATCGGATATTTCCACATCCCATAATAGAAAAATGTCTGTTCCACGCTCATCTCCCAACGGCGCGAGGAAGATACGGTGAGTTTCAGCGTTATTTTGTAACGTCTTCGATACTAACTGCTCTAATGATCATATCACCCACACTAGATGAATGATATAACGTTGCCCACGGAATTATAAACGACCCCCCCCCCCATCCGGTCAACATCAGATCATACGTAGTAACTCCTAGAAGCACGTCCAGTTGACATTTTTTATCTCGCACAGATTCCTACCAAACTGTATTTGATCATCAATATAATGCATTTAGGGCTATAAATCAAGTTCTGGAGAAAGCTGCAGAAAACGATAAAAACATACTTATACTTTAGACCGTATTTTAGTATGAATATGTGAATGAAAAAGTATAACGTTGCTACACCCTGAACAATACATATAGGACGTTGAATGGGCCATAGTAATGTCAATTTAGCAATACAATTTAAAAAGTTATAGCCCTGCAAAGAAGGGGAACTTCTCCATGTTAAATAGGGCTGGCGAGGGATGGTAAATTATGAATTTAACCCCGGCGATCAAAGTGTTAATGTAACACACTCCCAGACATACCCCATGCGAAGGTAAGGAAAAACTCACTAAAACCTAGCAATAGGAAAAAATGCACCACAGGCAATGTGGAGGAGAGAAACTTTAGAAGGGCCGTTCAAGGGGGATCTCCCTTCTTAGATGTCGGTGATAGTAGTGTTGCAATAAGTTAAGTATTAATAAGAATGCATTGGAGTCAATGAGGAAATGGTTTTCTGCAGTGCTTTCTTCTCACTTTTTACCAAAATCGCTCCTAATCACTCATTTCTGAACAGATTTTTACAAAATATGGACATGGACACACACAAGACTTCAGGCTATGGACCCAGCCATACCAATCTTTTGGTAAATATACTTTTGGATATTGCAACTACTACAGAAAACGTGAGTAACAAGTTTTTCTACAACTCAAGTTCAGACCTATGTTACTCTATTTCATTAGCACTAAAAGTGAATTTTCTTTATTGTATCAGAAACTTCAGAATGTTAGCTTTCAAAAGAGACCAGGCTCATGCATGTGCTATAATTATAAAAAGTATGCAGTCCTCATGTTCAAATAAAATAAAATTCCACTTTTGGGGGCGCCAGTTAAGAGGTTAAAGTTACAAATCAATTTAAAGTTACTTAATCAATCTGCAGAATATGCCCCCCAGTCAAGGCTAGATAAATATCCTTCCTATCCCACCATGCCTATAACCATCAGTTTCAGTGAAGATGGAAGAAAACGTTAAATATACCAAGCTAAAGCACACAGGTGTGTGTGTGTGTGTTTTTATAAAATCACTCACCCCATCCTACTAAGAAGGAATGACATCCTTCTCTCTTTCAAAATAGCTAAATAGCTTCACTCGCTTAGCCGATCCAGTTAGCCAGTCTGTTTGTAGTTTTCTATATTAAAAGAACGTTGTCCCTTACTCCCTCTCATCTGAACAATACACAATTGCGGTGTCGGCCTTCCATTTTCTTTAATTTTCAATTGTTGTTCAAAATCTTAACTCCATGAAATCGTTCACTATCAGAAACTCTACATCAGTACATCTCTGTCACCATCCATAGATTAGCTAGCTAGAATGAAGGCTATGATGATGTTTAGCTTTTTATGTGATTTGATTGGTCTGAAGCCAAATCTCATCTGCTTCCCTTAGTGGGTGTTTTCTGATGTGCACTGGCGAGGCGGAGGCATTGGTGGAGGTGTTTCCTGTTTCATAATAAAAGTTATCTGGGCTACAAATTTCATAATAAAAACGTCCGCTATTCTCATAGGAGAAACGTACATAGTATTTTCTATATTCCGCATTTGATTAATAGAACTTTGCCGGACCAAATTAAAATGCCTTGCGGGCCTGATGTGGCCCGCAGGCCGCCTTTTGGGAACCCCTGATATAGACATATCATACATAGAAACAGCAATAAATAATATGTCTGTTTAAAAGAAAAACACAAGAGGTTGGGCGGCCCTCGCAAGTGGAGATGGACCGGCCAGCCCACCGGGAATACTCCCGAATTTCCCGATGGCCAGTCCAGCCTGGCTGTGTGTATGTGTGCCATTTCCTGTCTGAGCATCAGGCTCCAGAGAAGTGGTGGTCTATGGGTAATCAATAACTTTCTGATCAATATTCCTCATTACACACACACACACACACACACACACACACACTCAGTCAAACCCTCGCTGTGTGGGTAGTTCACACTGTGCTTTCATTCGTCTTTCAGACACAAGCCACAAGATGCATCATTGTTGCTGGACTGCTGAAGAAGTTCACCACAACACAACAGTAGAAACCCACAATGGCTGAATAAAAGCCTTTGTGTTACGCGGTTATCCAGCATGTCTACTTCGGTCTATCCTCTTTTCATGTTATTTGTAATTTACCTATATCAAGCCCCATCCCCCTTTCTTTTTTTTATCTACTTTTTCTCCCATTTTCTATTTTTCTCCCATCCCAATTTCGTATCGTCCAATTCTACCCTCCCCTGTCTCGAACGCTGTTAGGCCATGCCTCCCACAAGCCGGCTGCAATGTGGATGAAGCCTTACATCACGTGTCCCCTCCGGTACTCGAGGAAGCAGCCGTCGCATCTTTTCACCTGTACAGCGCGATCTCTCAGCGGTGGGGGTCTGCGTGGGAGGGACACGCCGCCCCCGTTGCTTCCTGATTCTGCTGCGCAGGCGGCGTGTATGCTTGTTTCCGGGTTCCCGTTTTGCGCTCTGATTGGCCACTGACCTATGCTATTACGCCCCCCTTTACGCTCTCGCCTGAGACGCGCTGTGAAGCACCAGCGGGGCGAGGCGGTGGTTTCTCCCCGGCTCCGTGCGCCTTGCTGCCGCCGGCTTGTCTCACATGACTCGGTCCAGCTCCAGCAGCAGCGGCCGTCTTCCGCCTGCGGTATCCTCCCTCCAGGCCCCCGAGGCGGCTCGTTCTTATTATTATCCCCCATTGTTCAGGTCGACATGGTCGCACAAACACGTAGGTTTCGATCACTGAGCTGTCTGTCTGTTGTTGTGTGTCTTCGGTTCGGCTACTGTACATGGAGATGAGACCCCCCGCCTCTCTCTCCATACAGTACCAGCAGCTGCAGGTCTGACGAGCACAGAGTTGCCAGTCGATAATTCTTGCTATTTAAAAATATTCCTCTTCTTCTCCCCCACTACTCCTCCAACGGGTGGTGGATGGTTTTATCTTGACGGTAGATGGGGAAACACAACTAACACTCGTCTTTATTAAATGTTGTTTCGGGTTTTCCCACGAGAATGCACGCCTGGTTGCGTCTATTATGGAGAGAGAGGCGGGGGGTCTCATCTCCATGAGTGGACTATCATCGCTCCTCAGGAGTACTAAACGAGACATAATGATTTTACTGTCTGCAACGAATGTTATAATAAAAGCCCTTCGTTCTATACACTTGTCTGATTGAAAACTTTATTAACAGACCGCAGAATGGGACAACTCGGCACGCTCTGAGCAAAGAAAGGAACTGAGATATGAATAGAGTATTGCTTGCTATGGTCCGGTAAATACGCTGATGTTATTGAACGTATAACTATATAATGTTAATGCCACAAAACGAATGCCTTTATTATAAAGTAGTAACTTTATAGTAATAATAATAAGAAAGGGTCGTTGGGGTTAGGGGTAACCACCCCTGCCCGCGACACCGAGTGAACTGCGCACGACCAGAGGGGAAACTTCGAATCCGTGTTTCACTTTCAATAACTAATGCGTGCTTGCCGAATCCCAAACAATATTCATGCTGCAAAGTAATCCTCTAAAAATAGACATTTAGACTAGAGGCAGGCTATATGCTATAAAGAGTAGACTACTACTAAAAAAAAAAATGCATTCAAACTTTTTTTTTTTTTTTTTTGTGCGCGTGCAGTAATAACCGCGGCGGTAGGAAATATTTTGCAAATGTGTGCGGTAAGGAAAACATCAATACCGCGGCAGCTCTAGTTTCATTACACATATATTATGTTCATGCATACCAACTATTTCTCCTGTTTTATTCTCCACCCACCGATCATACTGTAGCAACACTACTATTATATCACCGACATCCAAGAAGGGGGATCCCCCCTTGAACGGCCCTTCTAATGTTTCTCTCCTCCACATTGCCTGTATGAGCCAATTTAGGAATTGGTTAATTAATATGTCCTATATTCATGTTTTTATATTCATATTTAGTTTAAAAAGATTTTTCATGATGTCATAATTACATTACATAAGATTTTGTTTGTTTAAAAAGAGACAATGAGACAATAAGTGATAAAAAATATTTTCTTTTTATTTTCTTTATTCACATGACCGGAAATGTCATGTGACTACTTATAGCAGCTGAGTAGAATAGGCCATAACAGGAAAGTGCTCATGTCCATCCCAGAAGAACACAGAGCTAAAGAACCTGGATCTCAGTTCTGAAGCTCTACCTGCACTCGGCATACAGTGGGATACAGAAACTGATACTTTCACCTACAGCATCAAGCTGCCAGATAAGCCGATGACAAGAAGGGGAATCTTGTCCATCGTCAACTACGACCCGCTCGGCTTACTGGCACCTGTCATCCTACCTGCTAAACTCCTGCTGAAAGATCTGTGTAAGGAGCTACGTGGATGGGATGAAGACATCGGTGAAAAACATGCAGAGGATTGGAATGGATGGATAGAAGATGTTACTCACCTCTCCAACTTCCAAGTGAACAGGTGCTTGAAACCTGCTGACTTCGGACGCACTGCTACAGCGCAGTTGCACCATTTTTCGGATACCTCAGAGTAGGGCTGGACGGTATTGTCTAAAATGTATATCACGGTATAATTTGCAGCATAGACGGTAACGGTATATATCACGGTATATTCATTTATCTTAAAATGTCTATATAATGCTTCTGAAGGGGTAAAACACTGGCAGCTATTACTGTACTCTTGTATTACTAGGACATATTTCACATAATACAGAGGTATATTAAGAACATTTATTGTGCAAAACTGCAATAGAAAAATGCAAAACCTTTTCTCAAGTTACTTCCATCTCTGAAAAACACTTTTTTCATTAAATACAATCAAATCAAGCGGCACAAAGTGAAAATGAAATCTACAGCAGGACAGGAGGTTTCTTTCCCTCAAACAACTCAAACACAATACAACTCCAACATAACTTAACTTTAGTGTACATGTTTGACAACGTAGAGAGAGAGAGCGAGAGAGTGTGATGTAATAGGTTTGAGTTTGAGGTTTGAGCTTCCTAAGATGCCGTAGGTGATGATGGGTATCAGAATACCGCAGTAAAATAAAGGCGGAGATTACCAGGAGGTGGCAGAAGGAATGGGAGGGAGAAAAGAGAGGATGATTTTATTACAGCTTACAGAATAGTGTTAGGGGAGGGAACGTCACCCTGGGGAACAACAGAAGAGAGCAGGTGATAATGACAAGGTTGAGGTTTGGACACTGTGGACTAGCGGGGGAATTGGCCCGCATTGGGAAGCATGAAAATGGACTGTGAATGTGGGGCAGAAGAATGTGTTTATGGAATGTGCATCAGAGAGGAGGGTGCTGTTCACTGCAGTACTGGATGCAGGGCTGCCTTGCATCTCACTGAGGAATATACTAAAACCTGAGGAACAGCAAAGGGCAGTGGTGAAAGCTGTCATGGAATTTCTTGTGGACACTGGACACAGGCCTACATCTTAAGGTGTAAGGCCACAGAATTTGTTTGGGGGGTAGGATTTGAATTTTTATTTAATCGTTTGTTGTGTTTAGGTTTTAGGTTTAATTTTATTAGGTTTGGATATGGTGGTGATGTTAGGGTTGGGTATTTTGTTTAGTTTGTTCTGGGTTTATTGGTTTTTCTTTATTGTTTTCTTTTATTTGCCGGGTTCTTTGTTTATCTGCTCTAGTTGCTGGGTTGTACAGTAGGTGGCGGTATGCGCCTTTCTGTGGTTGCGACCCGCCATTAATTCCAAAGAAGAAGAAGAAGAAGAAGATTGTAAAATAGATTGTACAGTTAGGCAGAAATACGCCGAAGGGCGTCTAGACTGCCGGAAATTCAAAAGAAGAAGAAGAAGAAGTAGGTGATGATGTCACACCAGGATTGTCAACACACAGAAACGGGAGCAGCCCTGATGGATAAAGCCATATAAAGAAACGAATAGCCAAATAAATGTGAAGTTATCTTTGAACCTCTGTTGTCAAGACTCGTCAATATAACCCCCCCATCTTTCCTCACTAATGGAACTGTGCCGCAGAGTCACGTTAGAACGTTAGCTTAGTGGCTAACGTGAGTTAGCTTAGCGGCTAACGTTAGCCCCGTTGCTGTGCTAAAGCAAGTCTCCTCTCAGCCTCCTTAGCCAAATTGAAATGCCAAAACTATTATGGCAAGGTCCGTGAACATGTGGAGAAAAACTCAGTACAATTAAACACTGCAACAACCACTGCAAACGTTGAGTGAATCGCCAAGTAACGTTAATGTCATTGCTACTGCTGTGACTAGCTGCTCTAGTCTACCGGTCACAAGGTATAGTCAAAATCCATACCGTAGCGCAAATTTATACCGTTTATACCGTGTACCGTTTATACCGTCCACCCCTACTACATTGAGTGGTGCGCTCAGCAGAGCGTACTACGGGTATTGCACTACCACCCCTGCAGGACTTACAGTATATAACAGGAGGTGCAAATCCAGAGCCTGCAGAATAATGAAAGACCCCCACCACCCCAACTTAAGGTCCGGCAAGCACCTACGCACTCACGCAGCAAGAACAGAGAGACTAAGGCTCAGCTTCTTTCCCCAGGCCATCAGAACATTGAACACTGAACTCTCCACACACATGTACACATGAGCACACACATACACACACACAACACACATTCTGCATTCGCTCACACACAAACGGTCACTTTAAACACAATGGAAAGGACACTTTAAAGGAACGAGGAAAATAAAGGTCACTTTAAGGAAATAACTGTTGTGGTTCTTCTTGTATAGTATAGTTTAGAAATAGCAAGTATAGCATAAGGATATAGAGTAAAAACTGTATATTGTATAGTAGTGTACATAGGACCCAGTGCCTTAATTAGTAGCTAATATTGTATTGCATTATCTCAGGACTTTAACATGTCTATTTTATCATGTCTATTTTATGTCTATTTTTATTACCTGTTTATTATGTCTATTTTATTATTTAGTATTATTGCACAATCAAAGCAGGCATGGCCACCCGCATTTCACTGTATGCCCTGCCCTGGTATGTATGTGACAAATAAACCTCTTGAATCTTGAATACACACTCACGTGTGTGTGTGTGTGTGTGTGCGTGCGTGCGTGCGTGCGTGTGTGTGTGTGAGTGTGTACTGTATGCTTGTATTACTATCCTGTCATCACCAGTTGTGTGTGTGTTCTTTTTTTTATCCACTTTTTCTCCTGTTTTTTTTTTTTTTTTTTATCTTTCCCCCCTCCTTTTTCCTCCGATTTTTCTCCCATCCCAATGTTAGTCGTTATGCCAATTCCCAATCCCCTTCCTGGTCGCTGCGCACTTACCCCCCACAGTCGGTCTGGGAGAGTGGAGGCTACCACGTGCTTCCTCCGACACACGTCCAGCCAATCAACCGCTTCTTTTCACCTGGCAGCGCGGATTCTCACTGAGAGGGCGTAGCGTGTGGAAGGATCACACTATCCCACTTAGGTCCTATCCACGCTTAGCAGGCGCCCCGACCGAACTGTAGGAGTCGCTGTTTACAACGACCCGGACCCACCCCGCCAGCTTCTCCCACCCTCTAATACTGCCAATTGTATTAGTGTGAACGGCCAGCCAAGCTGGTGACAACCCCGGAGCTGTGAGCTGGATTCGAACAGGCGAATCCAGCCGCTCCGGGGTTGGTGACGAACGCAATCTCTGCTACGCCACCTGACCGCCCCCTCCTCCTGTTTTTCTGTGTTTTTCTCCCATCCCAATTTAGTCGTTATGCCAATTCCCCCCTCCCCTTCCTGGTCGTTGCTCGCATGTTTCCCCCACTGGTCGTCTAGGGAGCCCTGAAGTCTATCAGATGCTTCCTCGGAGACAGCCAGCAGCATCTCTTCACCTGCCAGCGCTGACTCTCACTGGTGAGGTGTAACGTGTGGGAGGTCACACTACCCTCACTATCTCCCTCCCTCGCTGTGCAGGCGCCCTGACCAACCTGTAGGAATTGCTGTTTACAACGACCAGAATACCAGCCCACCGGCTTCCCTCCCGCTGACTCTGCCAATTGAGCCAGTATGACGGCCAGCCAAACCGGAGGCAACGCTGACAGCCGGATTCGATACCAGTGTCTCTCGTGTTGGTGACGATCGCTTAGTCCGCTGCGCCACCCAGGCGCCCTTTGTGTGTGTGTTCTTGTGCTATTGTGCTATTGTGCTATTGTGCTATCTATCTATCTATCTATCTATCTATCTATCTATCTATCTATCTATCTATCTATCTATCTATCTATCTATCTATCTATCTATCTATCTATCTATCTACAGTATGTATCTCTTCATCTCTCCATCAGGAGGGGGACTCTCTAGGAGCCATGGAGAAGGTGTGTCGCCAGCTGACTTACCATCTTAGCCCACATTCCCAGTGGAGGAGACAGGGCCTGCTCAAGAGGAAGCCACTGGCATGGTGAGTGTGTGTGTATATGTGTGTGTGTGTGTGGTCTCACCTCTGTGATTGCTTGTGTTCCATTTGCTTGGCCGTGGGCGGTGCTGGGTAGGTGGGCAAATATGCAGTGTTATGGATTGTTGGTATTGTACCTTGAGCTTGAGGTTAGTTTGTGTGTGTGTGTGTGTGTGTGTGTGTGTGTGTGTGTGTGTGTGTGTGTGTGTGTGTTCTGCTCGCCTCTGTGTATATGTGTTTGTGTCTGTTGATGTCTCAGTATGTCACCTGTGTGGCATCTGCTGCCCCCCTGAGTCTATGGAAAAATACAGTAAGCTCTCTCTATCTGTGTGTGTGTGTGTGTCCCTCCCTCTGTCTCTATCTCCGTCTCTCTCTCTCTCCCTCATCTAATTCTCTCTCTGTTATTCTTACTCTCTCAATATGACTTTCTCTAGTGTTGTCTCATTCTCCCTCCCTCCTTTTCTCACCCAAACATTTTCATTCATACATTGTTGTGTTAATACCTTCGAGAATATAAGTATGTTTTTAATCTTTTCTGCTGTAATTCCAAAAACGCTAGTTATAGGCCCAAACGCATATGATAGATTATCGATTGCCGTTTCTTTCCCATACACGCTATATTAAAAAATTAAAATGTATATGATCGGTATACATTATGCTTCATAATGCGTGGAGGAAAGGGGGGGGGGGGTCGTTTATAATTCCTTGATCATCAGTAACGGCTTTATTTACTATGGGTGGATATATTGATCAGACTGATTACAAACAAGGAAACGCACAATCGGGTTGAAAATAACGTTACTGTTCTCTTACCGTGGGCCGATGAGACTGGCGGTGAAAGATCCCAATTATTCGATGCTGATCGCCTAGGTCCATTTCCGGTTTGTATGACGCAATAAACGCCGAAATCATATCGATTTATTAAGTTTAGAAAGCAATCCATATGTACTATAGTGTCTGTCAGGAGTCCCGTAGCGAGATGTGACTGCCGGAGGAATTTCCTCGATGCACCGATGACACTTCCGGTTTTTGCGAGAGTGTAACTCGCCCGACCATCTACCAGGCGGCGGTATTGAGCCGTTGCAGTCCCATCTAGGGTCCCGCTAGGGCATCGCGGGTTGGGTGGATGAATTATGAATGCCATGGCGAAAAAATTAAATATTGATCTCAAAAACGCTGTACAGCGATGTTGGCAGTCAACACATGGCGGGCAATAACGCTGAAAAGCGATTTTGGCGACCAATGTGTTAAGACACAACTGAAGAACGATTTGAAAACGACACAAGAAGAATTAAAGACAGAACTGATGACAGAACTCAAAGATTTTAAAAAGGAAATTAATCAAGAACTGAGAGCTAACGCACTACAAACCCAAGGACAAAGCACCAGAATACACGAGGCAGAGGCACGCATCGGAGAAACAGAAACATGGAATATGACAGTCAAGTACACAACAACTTGTATAGATTAGGGCTAGTTTGAATATAATGATTTGGAATACTGGGGGAATAAACAAACAACATAAACGCAAAAGCGTGCTTACACTGATGAAAAACAAACAGGTTGATGTGGCTCTTTTAAGCGAAACGCACCTTTTAGTGGATGACAAAGTAAAGCTACCGGACAACATATATCATAACATTAGCCACTCTTCTTTTGGAACGAGATCCCGCGGAGTTGCTATAGTCGCGAAACGGAAGTTGAATATTGAATTGCAGGACGTATGGTCTGATATAGATGGTCGGATAACCATAGCTAAAATTGTATACAGTAACAGAAAAATAGCGTTGGTTGCGGCATATGCCCCAAATCTTTACGAGGCTAACTTCTACGCTACACTCACCAGAACAATGTTAAACCTTCCTGAATACTCATTTATAATTGGCGCAGATTTTAATGCCATTTGGGATCCCGGGATGGATAAATCTTATCCCACCATTTCCAATGATCAGAAACATGCATCTAATGCACTAAAGGATTGGTCCAAGAATACAGGTGTAAATTACCTATGGCGATCACTCAACCCAACGGCCCGAGAGTACTCTTGTCGATCTACAAGACACAAGACATTCTCCAGAATAGATTATGTTTTTGCATCCCCTAGACTATTTGATAACTATGACGTGGAAATGGTTTCCAATGCACTATCAGATCACAGCTATTTACTCCTAAAAGGATCATTTGGTATACTGTCATCCCGAGCCCCAAGATGGCGATTTAACTCGATATTGCTGAAAAACAATTAATTCATTACACAATTCAAAGAAGCACTTGTTGAATTCCTGCTGGAGAATGCGGAATCGGTACAGGACCCCAGAATATTATGGATGTCGGTAAAGGGATTTATCAAGGATTTCACTGCGGTCTTTTCCTCCAAACTACGCAAGAATCGTTGCTCAAAACTGGCAGAGCTGGAAACGTTTTACTCATCGTTATTTTCCTCTTTACAATACAACTACTCGGTTCGATTGGAATCTCAAATTAATGTGTTAAAAAAGAGATTAACGCCATTTTAAGACAACAATCTGAATTTCAAATACGTAGCACAAGACAACATTATTACTTTCAGGGTTCTAAACCATAAGATAGACAATATTGTGGGCGGCTACGTGGCGTAGTGGGCAAGGCGCTCGCCACGAATGCGGAGACGCTGGGCTCGCCTGTTCGAGCCCAGCGATCCACATTGCTTTCAGTTTAGCTGGTTGTTCATACTAATACACATTGGCCGTATTAGGGGGTGGGAAACTGATGGGTGGGGATCGGGCGTTGTGGACATCGACTCCTACAGGTCGGTTGGTGCGCCTGCGCAGTAGAATCAGGAAGTGTCGGGGGTGAGCCTCCCACGCATTACTCCTCGCCACTGAGAGATCGAGCTGCGCAGGTGAAAAGATGCGACTGCTGTTACCTCAAGTACCGGAGGGGACTTGTGCTATGTATGACTTAGTCCACATTGCAGCCGGCTTGTGGGAGGCAAGAAACAGCGTTCGTGACAGGGGAGGGTTGAATTGGATGATACGAAATTGGGATGGGAGAAAATATAGAAAAATGGGAGAAAAAGTGGATCAAAAAAAAAGATAGACAATATTGCACTCATAACAGTCCTCCTTAAAAAAGACAAAGACCCCACCGATTGCGGTAGTTATAGACCCTTGAGCCTCCTCGGAACCGATATCAAGCTGTATTCCAAGGTATTAGCCATCAGACTTCAAAAGCATATGACATCTTTTGTTCATCCTGATCAGACTGGCTTCATAAGAGGCCGCTTGATCACGGATAATATAAGACGGTTACTACATGTGCTAGATGCCAGCAAGGATGCCACTCCACCTATAGCGATGCTGTCCTTGGATGCGATGAAAGCCATTGATAGGTTGGAATGGTCTTATTTATGGGCAGTACTAGAAAGGATGGGGTTAGGAAACGGATTCATTGATATGATAAAAGTATTATACAAAGACCCATCGGCCATGATTACAACAGGTAAAATTACCTCCAAAATCTTTCCTGTATCGCGCTCCTCCAGACAGGGTTGCCCTCTTAGTCCCGGACTATTCGCTTTATCATTAGAGCCTTTAGCACAGTATATAAGACAATCCCAATCCATAGAACCAATCGCAATTAAGGGCACACAACATCATATTAGTTTATATGCGGACGACGTAATATTGTTCATGCAAAACCCTACCACCTCAATGCCTCATCTTCTCAAGTTGATTGATGATTTTGGCAATCTATTGGGATTTAGGATAAATTGGCCAAAGTCGGCCTTCCTACCACTTAATGCCCCTGCAAAGAATATATTCCTTCCAGAAAAAATACCAATGGTAAAACACTTCAGATGTCTAGGAGTTGAAATATTCCCTACTATATGCCAAACGGTGAAGTACAATTACACAAAATTCCAAGATAAGATCAAATACGACTTTGACAGGTGGTCCAAATATAGTAGCACCACATAGACTGCAGGACATAGTATACACCATATTATCAATTAAGCAATGCGAATTTAGCAATTAAAGTATTCCAATTTGGCCTTCTTATTACACATGTGATTCGGATATGGCGTGAATCACAGAAAAAATATTCTAACCAACATAAATGGCATAGCCATACTCCCCTATTCAATAACAATGCACTCCTTATTGGAAAACGACCTATCAGATACCCCAAATGGGAAAAGCAGGGCATACATACATTGGGAGATGTTTTCAACAAACAGGATTTTTGTAGCTATCAAGATATACGTAACAAATTTAACCTCACCAGTTCCACATATTATTTCTACGCACAGTTATTGGAATGTTTGAAGGCTCATGGAGTCCATTAAAGATACCAATTGAGCACCACAGATATCACAAATTCTTCTATGAAAGAGAGACATCGAGAGGCTTTGTATCTGACTTTTATCATCACTTACTAACGTCTTCGTATGGAATCCTTCCCCTAGACTCAGTCTGGAGGAGGGATATACCAGACTTGGAAGTAGATTTTGATTGGCAAGAAGTCTGGGCAAACGTTCGAATTGCGTCACGCAACCCGGATCATCAACAAATTAATCTTAATTATATTCATAGGACATACCTGACTCCTATAAGATTGAACAGAATGGGACTTAGACAAGATTCACTATGTTCCTTATGTACAAATGGTGATGAGGGTACATTTATGCATATGTATTGGGATTGCCCACCTGTTAAGATATTCTGGGAAGAAGTGACCCTGCAATTATCAGAATTTTTATTTCTGAACATACCTGTACAGCCCTCTGTATTGCTGTTGAATGATGTTTCTCAGTTTGCAGCCTCTATACAGCTAAAGAGACTAGTTTTGTCCGGTCTCACAGCAGCTAAAAAGCTGATAGCATCACAATGGATTCAACCGGATAAAATGTGCCGGAAGGTATGGGTTCTTACCTATCTCGATGTGATTTATCTAGAGATATCTACAGCAAGAATTTTAGGTGTCAGTGAAACCAGCATTGCAATCTGGTTAGAAGTGGTGGAGAGAATAAAGGCTAGCATATGAATTGTAATTCCTGGTTAGAAACTAATGAAAATGGATGGATTATCCAAGTGGGGGTCCTGGGGGGAAGAGCGAGCAAGAGCATATGTATGTATTGTATTGGATTGCAAGTATTAGGTATATATCTCGTAAACTACATTTATATTGATTCAACTGGAATGTATAGTTCTGTGATTTACGTTGGATATTTACTGTTAATGCTTGTGTGTCTAATTTTATGTCATGTTTAAAATAACAATAAAAGAAAAATATATAAAAAGAAAAAAAAAGGAATATGACAGTCAAGGAAACACTCCTCATGTCTTTGGAGCAGCAGAGAGCCATGCAAGAAGCGCTAACGGACATGGAAGGGAGGTCCAGAAGAACAAATATGCACATCTATAACGTACCGGAGGGAACGGAGAAAGACGGCCCTCTCTCGGAGTTTATTGATGAACTGCTAAGAGCTGAGCTCTCACTACCGACAGATACCGACCTGCAGATCCAGCGGCCCCCAGAGCATTAGCTCAAAAGCCAGGACCCGATGCACCACCTAGGTCGATTATAGTAAACTTCCTCCAATTCACTACCAAAGAGATGGTCATCAGTAAAGCCTGGCAGAAGAAGATCGAGATCGAGGGCAAACGCTTGTCGTTTGACCATGACTACGCGACAGCGGTGATGCAGAAGAGAAGAGAATACAGCAGCATTAAAAGGGCACTGAAAGGAAAAGGGATTCGATTCCAGACACCCCTCGCTAAGATCCGAATCCACTGGGACTCCGGCACACGCACATATGACAGCGCCAAGGAAGCTGCACAGGATTTGAAGAAGAGAGGAGTCGCTGTGGAGGAACCGGCCCACCGCGCTGCTAGAACGGAACAGGACGAGCGACTACAGCGAGGACAACCGTGGCAGCGTGCTGGAAGGAAGGAGAGACACCCGGGAAACACGAGCGAGAGGGAGAGAGAAACAGCCCAACGAGCAAAGAACAGACTGCAGGACTTTCAATGTACCACCAGCAAATAAATCTCAGTGTGAGAAATACATAGCCTAATAAGACTGGTGAGTTCATTTAACGTGAGTAGCCTGCCCGAATATGTCTAAGGACCATGGGCTGTATTGTGCTGTTTTGACTCACTTAACGTTAGACGTTCTGAGTTTTTGTTGAATCTAATGCGGACTAGCTGTAAGCTATTCACGTGAACGCTGAATAGCCCCTTGACCCAAATTACTGGATGACTTAGTCTCCCTTTTTATAGTTTAACAGACTCCACTTGATTATTGAAAGATAGACGAGAGTCACTCAGGCACGCTGTAGGTAGACTAGACACTTTCTCTTTTATTTTATAGCTCCTTTTTTTTCGCGGGGGCCTGCACTTGAGTGGAGCCTATCCCCCCACCCCTAACGGGACGTAAGCCATGGGATGGCGAGCGAACGTCTGTTTTTGGAAGCCAATTGTTGTTTTTGTTAATGTTACACCTGTTCTCTATGTATATATGTCTAACTGTTCATGTTTAGTAATGTGCATATTCCGGGTTGACAGTGTCAGGTTCATGTTGTTAAAGCACAGATGAGTAGAAACTTTAAGGTGGTATCTATAAATGTAAATGGTCTGGTTAACCCAGTCATAACCAAATTGAAACGTGAAAAAGCTCAAATTATCTTTTTACAAGAAACGCATCTCTCTCAGACAGAGCACGAGAAACTCAAGAAATATGGATATAGGAATACGTTCTATAGCTTGTTTAAATCAGGTCGTAAACAAGGTGTTTCTATACTAATTCCTAACTCATTACATTTGAACTTATGAAAGAAACGTTAGGTTATGACTATAACCAAGTTCTGTTAACACTAGTGGACGCTCTGCGTCTCATTGCATATATCTCGCTTCAGCATATATACACTGAATAAATTTCAAAATGTACCTTTAAATGCCAGCATTCATCTGGCCACACCCCCATCCGCTTACCTATATAAGCAGGGGTGGTGCCACACACTCATCTCCTTCCCAACAAATTTCACCACAATGAAAAATCAAGGGCCGCAGCGGCGTCTAGACGCAGAGCGTCCACTAGTGTTAACAGAACTTGGTTATAGTCATAACCTAATGTTCTGTATCACACTAGCTCCCGCTCTGCGTCTCATTGCATAATAGGAGCTGAGCGGGAGCTAGAAGCTCGACAAATACACCCCGCTGAGGCCCCCCACAGCCATCAGATCAGGGAGGGCCGAGCCCCCCCGACCCACCCTAATGGAGGGCACCCCCCCTATTGGTGGCTTCACGGGAGGGCGACGGACCCGACCGTGCGAAGAGGCACTCAAGCAACTCAACGCACAGGGTGAGCAGAGCATGGCTTGACCCCACGACTACACACACGCACAACCCGCATGCCACCCGGGAACGAACGGAGGAAACAACCTCGTTACTGCCCCCAGAATCACGGGGTCAAGGGCAAACCCAACCCCGTGGCAAGGCCGTAGCAGCGGAGCGCGAAGGAAGACCCAGACCCACCAAAGGGACTGGACCCCCTGGAACGGGGGGCCGGAGAAGTCCATGATGCCAGCATCAAGACCCCACCAGGTGGGCACTTAGTGACCCCGCCCCCCACATCGCCAGCGTATTCGGACAAAGGCCCCTCAGCGAGCGGGCCCTGTCCCCCCAATAGTACACCGCCTGGCACACTGACCCTGCAGAACAGGCAGTCAGCATGGCCGTAAGCACACAAAAAAGGTTAACCAACGGAAGCAGGCAGCGCACCGGGGAAAAACCAGGCAACAGGCTGTTAACCCTAGCCTGGAGACTGCGGACGAGACAGGCGCCAGAGGGGACAGCTGAACACAGCCGCCCCGGCGGAAGGGGCGTATGCTGGCGTTGTTGCATGACCAAGCCTCCATTTAAAAACCCCCACCCAGAGGGGTTGAGGCAGAGAAGGCTGACACGATTGGCAGACGTCATGAACGTGCAGGGGCACCCTCAACCGGTGAACCCGGGAGTTGACACTGCTCCAACACACCAGGGAATCAACCACCTTGGTGTTACCCAATGCGGTGGTTGTTCCTATAACCCCTCAAGAAAAAACTCCAAAACACACCTGCGGGTATACACCGGCTATACCGCAGTACAAGTGTTTCAGTTTTCAAAAAAGGGTTAACCCAGGCCTACGGGTCGACGAAACATTACTTCGGACCGGGCCTGGCGATACGGAAAGCACAGGGTCACCAGAGGAGGTCAAAGACCACCCCAACAGGCCCCTCTTCGCCATGCGTGAGAGAGGAGCGAAAAATAATGGAGAACCCGCCCCTAAGCACACCCTACTTGGTATTCCCAGGCGGTCTCCCAACCAAGTACTAACCAGGACCAACCTGTGTAGCGGCCGAGATCTGACGAGATCGAGCGTGTACAGGTTGGCATGGCCGTAAGCCATTACGACAGTGCTGAGTAAAAAACGTACCCAACCAGGGTCTCCATAGTGCTTAACCCTGTGACACCCGGACCAACCTGGCATTTTTCCCCCTGAAAAAAGCCCAAGTCCCTCAGGGTACCAGAACAGCAGATCTGCATCCCCGGCGGACAACGGGTTCAACTGATCCGGACCAGCGTGACCAGAACCAGTCCCGTGCCCTAACCACGCCGACATGCCTACTCCAGGAGAAAGGGCAAATATGCATGTTGATCTTAACATGAAAAGAAGGCGCCACCCAGACGTTCGGGCGAACCGCGCCCGGTGGCCCACCCCCAGGGCGTGAGACCCCTCTACATATGTTCAGATCCATTCCGTCATCATCCCCCAGACATGAACGAGAATCCGTCGATAACCAACCCAGGTCGTGGGATGTGGTCGTCGGAAGAGGAAAAACCTCCATCCCAGTTGCTTTATAAAAACGCCGTTTTAACCTCAAGCAACCAAGGCGTGCCAGTCAGTCGCCTGTTTACAGCGAGCTAGCACTATACGTGCGTCGGGACACACCCACATCAATGAACAGGCTATTTAGACCAGTCATTGAATCCCCAAGGCGTCCAGGGGAACGACAAGAGGGGTGTGACACTTCCTAACTCCAACTCTTTTTTAATAGAAAAGAAGGAAGCACCAACAGTATGTATCCCAGTCTACACAGCCGGGGGTAAAAAAAAATCACATTTTTACATCCCACCACCCTCCCATAGGAAGGAGACGGGAATCCCCAGAGAGACTTCCCACGCGAGCTGTACAGATTGAAAAGAATATATTGCACCTTGAGCCATGTAAAAAATTGGTTTTAGGGCTCTCCGGGGAAGAGGCACTGAACCCATACACACTCAATAATCGAATTGAATCGAATACATACACAATAGAATAGGACACCTTCTAGAGGGTCCACTCACCTTGACAATCTGAGGAGGAGGCTCTGTACTCTGAAGGAGGCTCCCTCACATGGAAGGAGGAGTCCGAACTCACAGAAGGCCCGAATAGGCGCTTGGTGAGGAGGAGCCCTGACCACCCCCCGAAAACAGATCCATCACATGGACCTGAACAGCACACGGAAGTCCTACCAACAGAGACGCGCACGGTGACGTCCCTATGGCGGGGGAATTTCTGCGGTGCACACGCCCAATATTCCAGGCCGTGGGACCAGGAAACTCCCTTCCCCCCCCCTCACCCCGTAACGTGCCGAACCGCAACGTGACAGGAACCTTGAAGGACAGGGGTGTACCCCTGACCAACAGAAAAAAGGGGGTAGAGGAAAGGTTACCAGTTCACCCCTTTACGACCCCACACCCATGATACGATGTAATGACAAAAAGAGAGTATGACACAGTCATAGTCAGCTCTATGAAGCGTTTGACAGCTTCACACAGCGCATGAGCTAACCTGCTATCTGATTTTTACTAAGGAAAAAACACAGAATAGAGAGGGCTCTCTAAGAGCCCCGGTCCAAACTTACACATGTGCTTCTGTGGCCAGTCCAACCCAGTTGTAGGTCACATGACACACACAACCCATCATCACCTACAAAAAATGGCAAAAACACTCTACAGAGGAACGCCGTTTTTCATAATGAGAGAATACATAATTCTCGATTAGTATCGGCCACAGGCCTTGCTAAGCACACACGAAAGCGACCAAACAATCTTTTCTTTTAGGAAAATAAAGTTTCTCCAGCAGTCTTAGCACAACCTCAGCAATCAAGCTAAGGGTTACATCGCATCCCTACCACACAAAGACACAATGTAGTGCAACAACATGTCTGATAGGAGGATGAAGAAGTCCCCAGGGAACCGTGGGGAAAAACACAATCCTCCTACTTTACCCTTAATACGGCCAGTTAAAACAGGAAAACCTGTTAATATGTGAACACACTGTTCATTGTCATCACAGGCTGAGAAAAGAATATTCTTTACTCATTTGTCACTAAGCATAGCTTCATAGGTTAGTTACCCCTTAGTTGTGAGTACACGGTACATATAAACACACATGATGTTTCTCACACAACAACCAGATCATTTTCACATCTGTAACAACAACCCGATTTGCACGGAGAAGCTAATTACCAGTGACAAGACAATTCACACAAAACTCGCGTCGTATCCTAAATGTATTGCAGCAACACACGTTTTTGGAAAACAGCGTTATTTACAAAACATGTAGAAGGTAAAGCCAGAAGACGTGTATAAGGTCTGGCCAAACCTTGTCCTACCCGGAGCGTAGATCAACGAAGTGCAGTCTCAAGGCCCCGTAGAAAACACAGCCGTCCTGTGTTGTTCGACCTGGGCAGCGTTGCCGCTCCAACCCGTCGCTACGGTCCCCTTTGTTGACGCAGGCTTTGCCGTCCTGGCCCAGGGCAGGTTCGACGAACATCCTCTGTCAAAGATGACGTCGTAGTCAAGAGTGTTTAAAACATGTTATAATCAAAGCACGTTCAACAGAGTAGCATTAAGCTAACGGCCGCTCCAACCGTCGGTCGCTACTGCCCCTGCCCGCGAGACGCCGAGCGAACGGCGCACGCGACCAGAGGGGAGCTCGCGGCGGCGCGCCAGGAGCCGGAGCTACCCCGCGCTGGGCCTTGGCCGATAGCAGCAAGCTAACGTTTCCTAGTGATCACAGCAAGCTAGCGCCGCAGCTAACAGCTGACTGGCTAACAGTAGGCCCAACATATGTAGGCCACGCAGTGATCACAGCAGGCTAACGCCGCAGCTAACAGCTGACTGGCTAACCGTAAGCTAAGCAGCTATCACCTGAACTTGTACACAATGATATAACACTCACCCAGACAGGCCGCCGTTCTGAAACCCTCCTCACTTTTTAAGAGAAAAGAGAAACAAGATGTCAACACAGCTTTACAACGGTGATTTTACCAACACCCGACGGAGCCAGCACAATACCCAAACTGGCCTGTGTAGCTGACTTGAACATAGATCTTCCGCTATCGAACATCTATGCCCATATCTCCTCGTGAAGGAATACTCTCATTTGGATATGAAAGAAGGGGCTACACGGTGACAGAAGAGATATCCACTCGTCCAGAAAACACAGGGATCACCAGTGTTAATGGTCGCGGCCCACTAGTTAAAACTATAATGGGCTTCAGACCAAGGTCTTCTGTCGCCTAAGAGGCTGAACAAAGGACCCTAGCCTGGGGCCGGTTTTCATAAACATTGTCAATTAGCCCCCATAGCACTAACAGACAAGTGGAGCCTGCCAGCAAACAGTACTCACCCAACCTGAAACCCACCGCTTCTCACAACAGCGGCGCGTCCTACAGTTCAGCTGTGCCCTGAAAGGTTTCACCCCAACCAACACAGCAAGGAACTGCAGTTGAGAGGCATGCAGCGGCGTGCTCCCAATACGAAAACCGGTGGAGGATTTTAGAATGATCATCATCTTCCAGACACTCCAGTACGAAGACAATATCGCCGTATTTTCTCGAAAATAGTGAGAGAGAAAATAAAGATATGATGTCAACGTATCTCCTTGTCCAATCGCCCTAGAACGCGGCCAAGGTTGTCCATGTAGCCCCGCCCTGTTCGCGATTTTCATTGAACCGCTAGCCCAAGCAATTAGGGAAGACCCCAATATAACAGGTATTAATATAAAAGAAACAGAGCATAAGATAGCATTATACGCGGATGATGTCTTAATTTACTTAAACAACCCTAGTCTGAGCCTCCCTAGACTAATGGGCCTTATTGAAACCTATGGTCAACATTCGGGATATAAACTAAATATAGGAAAAACACAGATACTTACATATAACTATACCCCCCCAAGAGAAATAAAAGAAAATTACAATTTAAATTGGAACATGAAGTCCATAAACAATTGCAAATCCCCCACTGCCCCCATCACTCATGGTGTCCCCCAAAGCTCAGTACTTGGTCCCCTGCTCTTCACTCTCTACATCCTTCCACTTGGTCTGATTCTCCGCCAACATGGCCTCCGTTTTCATTGGTATGCAGACAACGATCAGCTCTACCACTCCACCAAGACTATCACTCCAGCCACTCTCTCCACCCTCACCACCTGCCTCACAGACATCAAAACATGGATGCAAAATAACTTTCTCAAACTAAACTGCAATAAATCAGAAATCATCATTATCGGTCCAAAATCCCTCACCAGCCACACCCAGGATTTCTCCCTAAATATTGATGGTTCCATTGTTACCCCCTCCACTCACGTCCGTAACCTTGGCATCATCCTGGACTCCACCCTTTTTTTCCTCCCCCATGTGAACCACATAACCAAAACGGCCTTCTACCACCTCCGGAACATTGCTCGTCTCCGCCCCTCCCTATCACTCTCCGCTGCTGAAACACTGGTTCATGCATTAATTTCATCAAGACTGGACTACTGTAACAGCATCCTCTACGGCTCACCAAACACTATCCTCAATAAACTCCAATATGTCCAAAACTCTGCTGCCCGCATGCTCACCTCCACCCGTCGCTCTGATCACATCACCCCTGTCCTCCACAACCTCCATTGGCTTCCAATCAAATACAGGATACAATTTAAAATACTTCTCATCACATTTAAAGCCCTCAACAACCTTGCCCCTCCCTACCTGTCCGACCTCCTCCACCGTCACATGCCCACCCGTCGCCTTAGGTCTGCAGATGCCAACCTCCTAACACCTCCCACGACCAAGCTCTGGACCTGGGGCGACAGGGCCTTTGCTGCTGCTGCCCCCTCCCTCTAGAATGCCCTCCCCAGCCATATCCATGATGCAAACACCCTGACATCTTTTAAATCAGCCCTCAAAACCCACATTTTCAATCTTGCTTTTGACCTCTAATTCTGTCGTTTTATTTTATTTTGTCATGTATTATTTTTGTTCTGTTTTTTGTTTTACCATAGTTTTGTCTCTTCTACCCATGTAAAGCGTCTTTGAGCACCTGGAAAAGCGCTATATAAAATAGATGTATTATTATTATTATTATTATTATTATTATAAAATATCTGGGAGTATGGCTGACTAAGGACTTAACAAAATTATATGAAGCAAATTACCAGCCACTAAACACACAAATTAAAAAAGATATAGAAAGTGGTTATTAGCCCCCCTGGATTTCACCTCCAGAATAGACTCAGTGAAAATGAACGTAGTCCCTAGACTACTATATCTTTTCCAGTCCTTGCCGGTGAAAATCCCTGCTAAACAGTTTAACGAGTGGGACAGGATGATTTCTAGATTCATATGGAGCGGGGGGGAAACGAGAATTAGGTCCGGACACTCCAACTCCCTAAAGAGAAGGGAGGCATGTCCCTCCCAAATCTGAAGGAGTATTATTATGCAGCGCAAATAAGACCTTTGGTCTGTTGGTGTAAAAGGGACTACGAAGCGAAGTGGAAGGACATTGAAGTGAAATCAATTGATATACCACTCCAGACAGTAATTGGTGATAGACAGCAGGCCAAGACCCTATATAGAAACTTAAACCCATTTATTGTACACACCCTACGGATATGGTTCAAAATTGTGAAACAATTCAAGTTAGAAAAAAGGATTCTGAGGTGGCTTGCCTTCGATTTAGGATTTAAACCAAGAATGTATCATCAAACATTTAAGGAATGGGCTCTCCGAGGTATTACCTCATTCAGCACAATGGTAGAGAATGGAGAACTTGTGAGCTTTCAAACCTTGAAAGATACTTACGGTTTGGATAAACACGACTTCTTCAGATACCTACAACTACGCCAGTACTTTCTAATAGAGGTAAAGGTGTCTGAGTCCAATACCCCAATAGACAGTGTTATTCAGATATTCATTCAGGCATACAAAAACAATATGAGTAAAACTGTCTAAATTATATAATAGCTTTGTTCAGGCCAGAACTGACTCCACAAGTTACATTAAAACAAATTGGGAAAATGAATCAAACATTGAAATAACTGAAGACGAATGGGAGAACATGTGCAGAACTCAATGTAGCTTGACTAATTTAAAAACATGGAGAGAATTCTGCTGGAAAAACTTGACTAGATTCTTCATAACCCCCAAAATCAAATCCCGACAAGTAGGCATAGAGCAACCATGTTGGAGACAGTGCGGCCAGAGGGAGGCAAACCACTCTCATATCTTTTGGAATTGTCCAGGTATTCAACCTTATTGGCAAGATGTTCACTCCACCATGCAGGATATATTGAATTAGGGCTGGGCGATATGGCCTAAATATGATATCACGATATTTTCTGACCTTTCGGCGATACACGATACACATCACGATGTTTTTCTTTTTTACCCCAAACAATTCATTATGAGGCTTACCAAGACAGTATTTGAGTTTGCAAGCTAACATTAAAGACTAAATAAAATACCCATGCATTTAGCATTTTTATATTAGATTTAGATTATTAGATTATATATTGCATATGAGATATTATATGATTTAGATATGAAATATGATGAATTGAAAATGGGGGACCCTGATGTAAACAAGACTAAAGTCTTTCTCTGGTCTGCATCCCCTTAACAATTGTATGTATTGAGCTGTACTGTACCCATTCTGCAATATGTTAAAGTTTTAAATCAATCAATCTATAAATAAATAGCATTTTAGCATTTTTATGAAACTACTGTATATATGTATGTCTCTAAATGTTTTGATGAATTGAAAATGGAGGACCCTTATGTAAAAAAGCCGAAAGTCTTTTTCTGGTCTTCATCCTCCTGTACTGTATTGTACCCATTCTGCAACCTTTTAATACAGTTTTCATTCATTCATTCTGACGGAAACATAATCATTTTGATTGACAGTCGAGTCTGCCAATGACGTCACACCGCTTGCACCCGCCCTGCTGTTCTTAGCACCAATCGTCAAGCGTTATTATTTTTTGACTTCCTGAATGTCCCGTGTGCTGAACATCAACAAAGCTACTAACGTTAGCTCCCCGCGGCCGTCGAGTAGGAGACCAGTGCTTCACAGGATGACTAAATGAGGCATAATGATTTTACTACAACGAATGTTATAATAAAAGCCTTTCCATACATCTGTCTGATTGAAAACTTTATTAACAGACCGCGGAATGGGCATATCTCAGCACAGGCTGAGATATGAACGAGTAACGTGTGGACAGATTGACGCGACACAATCCTCTTGGGCAAAACATCACGATATCCACGATACGTTGAAAAAGTGTATCGTTAATGAACTGTACCCGATATTTATATAATATCGTCATATCGCCCAGCCCTATATTGAATTTTAAGATACCGGAGACCTTCTCCTATTTGTACCTGGGTAACTTACCTGAGGAATTAGTAGGAGGAGACAGATATCTGATAAAAATATTTTTAGCAGCAAGTACGAAAGCGATCACACGTCTCTGGTATCAACAAGAACCTCCAACAAAAGAAAAGTGGTTGGCCATTATAGGTGAAATATACACAATGGAAAGACTTACTTTTATTCTCAGATTACAGGAGAAAGGTTTGAAGTACTGGGGAAAATGGGACTTTTATATGTTACTTACGACAACCAGTGGATGATGATAGTTGTAAAGAATATTCACCATATCTATAGGGAAAGTAAGAGAATTGAGAACTCAGCATGTGAAAAGTATATTATTTTTGTAAAGTGACACTAATAATGCAGCCCGGGATTGTGTTTTTGTAATGTCTTGTTGTTTGTGATTGTTTGCTTATGGTGAAAAACAATAAAAAGAAAGTTATAAAAAAAAAGAATGCTTCAATATGCCATGGAGGGTTATATAATAATAATAATAATAATCTTCATTTATATAGCACCTTTCATACACGGAGTGCAGCTCAAAGTGCTTAACAGAGACACGTCTTCTTTAAACAAGTCAAGAAGAAAAAAAACACAGTAACACAGTAAGTCAAGAAAAAAACAAGAATACCATAAGGTCCATAAGCTCAAAATAAATGCATGCATGCATGCAACACTCCCAGACGTACCCCACGCGAAGGTAAGGAAAAACTCACTAAAACCTAACAATAGGAAAAAATGCACCACAGGCAATGTGGAGGAGAGAAACCTTAGAAGGTCCAATTCAAGGGGGGATCTCCCTTCTTAGATGTCGGTGATATTAGTGTTGCATGTTGCATTAAAAAGAGGCGAACAGCTGGTAAGCATGCACCCATGTGTGTAGTGAAACACAGATGAGTGCATGCGATAGCAACTGAACATTTTGAAAAATTAAATATAGAGCTGATAGTGATAACAACTGAACATTTTATAAGATTAAAGATAGAACTGATAGCGGCTCCAGCCGAACTTAAAGTGGTCGACTGAAAGCTGAAATAGGAGGCGATAGTGAGAGTCTCATCTGACAGTCATCATGATCACATGCAACATTAAATAGACTGATCCAGGAGCAGAATTGTTTTTACACTGCAGGGTAAAAGAAATGTAATTTATCTTCAGCTAACGTTCATCTGGATAGTATCTGAGATGTAGCCTGCATCTATTAGTTTATTACCTTACAATGTCCTTGTAACATAACATTAGCCTAGTGCAGCTAACGTTAGCAGGTTCTCACGTGTAGCTAAACACGTCTGTTTATTTAGTTATGAAGGAAATACAATTCTGACCAACCCCCCCCCCCCCTGTCAGACTTGACCACTAATGATATCCTGATGTTATGTGTGTGGCCAATATAACCTAACTTTATTGCCAACTAGCTAAAATTTTACTGGTTTGGTGTAAATGTCATCCTAGTTTATTTAAGTTTCAGGAGAAAAAAGAAAAAAAAACACACATACCTCGTATCACTGAATCCATGCACATTGTTTAACAATTTTACCCACTCAACTGTATAAAAAAAACTAAAACCAGTCTGGCAATACTTTAAGATCTGAATCGATAGACACCTTACGTGTGTGGTAATGTTTCCCTTCGGCATGGGAACATTTATGGATTATTAAGCTAGCATTGGCTGTAGTTCATGCAAGCTCTTAACCTTTTATCATGTCTATTTTATGTCTATTTTATTATCTTCTTATTTTATTTACTATTGTATTCTTGCACATTCGAAGTGGGCATGGCCACCCGCATTTCACTGTATGCCCTGTGTATGTGTGTGATAAATAAACCTCTTGAATCTTGAATCTTTTTTTTTTTAAACTTTGGCCATTCCGCTGGCTCTTTTTTGCGTTTATCGCATTTTTCTCTGGTCAAGAATGACCGACAGAAACAGGTTTGAATGGGGGTAGATGGGGAAGACACTCTGAGAAAGATACGGCTACAGTCCGGGATTCGAACTTGCTAACCCCAGATCCGTGACGAGCACGGTTGTCCCCGGCGCCGAAATAGCGCTCGAGGTACGCGGTGAGCTACTGGAGCTCTTGAATCTTGAATCTTAAGATCTTCATTGGAGTCCTGGTTAGTGCATGTATGGGGTTCATATAGGATAGAAGCAGAGTCTTGGGTCTTCCTTGCGTCCTTTAGAAGGCCCAAGGTGGTCCCCCAGCAACATGGGAAATTGTTTAATATCAGCATTATTTCACCTCTAGAAGTTATCACAATGAGAGAATGTATAAGAAATACAATTCTGACCATAGTCTCTCTGTTCCTACCATAGAGACATAAACTCTATTTGCACAGGACTAGTATTACCTGAGGACCTCTAGTAATTTGTGAGCTTAATCCCATGCAAATCTGCCATGGTGTCCGTAATTAATTTGTAAACGTAAAAATCCCAGGACAAATAACCTACCATATTTCATCTGATAATAGTCCCATGCGAATGGACAACTCTGTCATTTGGGGTCGTAATTTCTTTTGGTAGTAGTAAAATCAATACAGGAAGGTTTTAAATATATTTTCAGTGCAAATGTCAAATCAATCTGCTTCACCTCACCAAAGTAGATGCACATACTGTAACTGTTTATATCATTATTTGTCCCCTGCTGGATTCATAGATTTGATTTATCATAGATAAAATATTGAAGTAGGCTCTACTACTTAATTTGAGGTCTCATTTGAAACAATACTGTTTGATCATGCACCCCCAACAGTCAAAACTATAGGCGTGTTAAATTCAATCTCGGGACCTCCGTAAAACGTGATCTGTGCGAATGCACATCTGGAAATCACAGGGGTTGGGGGGTCATTTTCTATTACCATGGGTTCCTACATACTGTAATACGAGTCCCGTGTGAATAGAACAGAATTCTGGACTAAATCATAACAGATGAGGTTAGTGGGGACTAAATCATATCAGATGGGGAGTCATGGGGACTAAATCATATCAGATGGGGGGTCATGGGGACTAAATCATATCAGATGGGGGGTCATGGGGACTAAATCATATCAGATGGGGGTCATGGGGACTAAATCATATCAGATGGGGCCGGGGGTCATGGGGACTAAATCATATCATATGGGGGTCATGGGGATTAAATCATATCAGATGGGGGTCATGGGCACTAAATCATAGCAGATGGGGTCATGGGCACTAAATCATAGCAGATGGGGTCATGGGGACTAAATCATATCAGATTGGGGTCATGGGGATTAAATCATATCAGATGGGGGTCATGGGCACTAAATCATATCATATGGGGGTCATGGGGATTAAATCATATCAGATGGGGGTCATGGGCACTAAATCATAGCAGATGGGGTCATGGGGACTAAATCATATCAGATTGGGGTCATGGGGACTAAATCATATTAAACAGGATATGTTGCCCGGCCTAATCCATAACATTTGTGTTGACATGAGGAGGATTGGGAACCTATGGAATAAAATAAAGTGATTGTTACATTTCTCTATTCAGTGATTGATTCCAAAGCAGTGTGGTCAGTAGTTTTCAGTCCTGAAAGTCTTTCCAATGTGCTGTATATTGAAATTAAGTTGTGTAATTTTCTGACTGCTGGATTTGGGTCGGCGGCATGCAGTCAGCACTTCAGCCTCACAGGGGCTTTATCAAAGTGATTAGCTAAGGCAGAGAAACAGGGCCTGTTTGCTCCACATCTTAGGGGGAAGAGATGTGACTGAATCACCATTTGGCATGGCATAACCCCCCTGGGAACTCCCCGCCCACACACACACGCACATGCTTTTATGTTAGAATTATGTGCAGGGCGCCCGAGTGGCGAACCATGTAACGTGCTGCGTCGCGGCACGGCCGACCCGGGTTCGATTCCCGGACCTGGCGTTCTTTGCCGAATGTCTTCCCCTGCTCCGTCTCCCATTCTTTCTCTCTCTCTCTCTCTACCAGACTGCCCGGTAGTAAAAACCAATAAAAATGATCTACCAAAAACTATATAATATATATAAAAAATTTGCATGCACACACACATATCCCATAAAATGTTGTCAGTTACCTCTTATAGGCAAGATAATGGAAAATACTGCCATCCTATAATAATAATAATAATAATAATAATAATAATAATAATAATAATAATAATAATAATAATAATAATAATAATAATAATAACACATTCGGGGCCATTGGGATGAGTCTAATTAATCTCAAGAGGACCGGGGAATGTAAACAGACATGGGGCTGTTTGTAGAGCTAAATCTATACTTTATAGTATTGCTATCTGTCCATTCTCATTGTCAATTGAGTCCATAAACCGTCCCTTCAAAATGGCTTAAAGAAAAAAAAAATCATCAATAGGTTCTCATTTTATAGCGCCGTGAATATAAGCGTTATACCGGATTTGGGTCTAGTATATTTCCTGGGAGGCGAGATACAGGGCTAATAGCTAATAACGTTAAATCCAATGGCATTTCGGTTATAGATACGCTCCAGTTAAAACTCAAACTGCATATGATCGGTACGATCCTCACGCATGTATGCATGAAAGGGGGGGGCGGGGGACGTCGTTTCTGATTATCGATTACCAATAACCGCGTTAGCCTCATTAGCCACATAGGCCGAACGCCTGGTTGGCTATCAAAACAAGGCCCGATCGGGATGTACTTTACGTTAAAAAAGATCTTACCGTGGTCCGGTGGGATCGCCCCGAGCATTTCCCCGTTATCGATCGCCATCTGGTAGATCGATATGTCCATTGGCTGATGATAAATCCCCTTATTGCATGGTGAAATCTGCGATGCAAAACGTAATCCAAGCTACTATGCTACACATCCAGAATCCTGCTACTGGAAACGAAAAAAAAAAGTCAAAAAAAAGAGTCCACCGTTCGGCCACAGGGAACACTGCATTATCGCGATAGCGCCCCTAAGAGGATCTGGCCGGTATTGCACCTTCTCGAATTCATAGAGTAGGGTAAATCTGCAGTGCCGCTTGGCGACCTTGAATAGGTTATTAAAATGGAATAAAAGCAATAACAACTCGCCACGGATTTATCCGTGCTTCTGTCCACAACGGGTGGAATCGAAACACGGAGATATACGTCCTTGGGCGCCATTGTGTTAATGTTGGCCGAGCCTATGTCTGATATAGATGCTACACTGGTGGCCTAATGGTATGTTATGTCAGATTATCCAGTTTACTCCTGGAGCCTGGTTTGCATATCACCCTCAGATTCTACAAATACCCCCATGGACAACTGGTATATAACCCAAGAACCAGCACTGTAGTGAGTATACAGCACTATATACTAGACGGTTTCACTGGAATCGCGTTGCTAGGGAACAGGACTGAAGATTAATAGATTTCCTGTTGCAGTGTTTGCTAATATCAACGACTAACAGGGCCTTATTCCTCGTACCTGGTTCAACTAAGTCGATCAAAAGTCCCATTATCCAGATTCAATTAACCCGATGTTTGAATCCGCGCTTTCCCTGTTCCTCGAACGCTGATTCAGTCTCGTTATTTTGAACCAGACTTGATACTCGGGTTATATATCATACTGGCCAATCGCGTCTCCTCTTCGCCATACCGAGATATAGCTCATCTCCAGTACCTACTGTACTCCATTAACGAAAAGAATGCACCCATCCCCTATAAGACACCGGACATGGTCATACTCGCCCTTCCTCTTTTTCGTTTCCATCATGGACGTTGCAGTGCATTCCATGAACTAGTTGTTATGATATGCAGAGAGAAATTGAACAAGGTTGGGTTTTCGCCGGAGATTTGCCAGCCCCTGGAATCTTCTCGGCACGTTCTGACAGCGCATCGGGCCTGTCCTGGGGTTTCCTCGTCTTCTGACAGCGGATCGAGGGACGTCGCACGGCGGCTAGCTGTCGTGGCTAGGTCGCGCCCAGGTAGGGTCTGCGCCACTAGGCATAACAATGCTGGCGTTAGTGATACTGCTCGTTGTCCCGTGAGACAACCAAGTTGTGTATTGGCGCAAGGGGCAGGATATCTCGGTAAACGTTGTCGTTTTCCCGGTTATCCTGGAGCGCGCGGCTAATGCTATGCTACGATGCTGGGTTACTGTTCTTTTTTATTCCCCGCTGAGGGCTGTCTTTTTAAAAAAGGTCTTCCCTCCTCTTAACCATTCATGCTGACGGTCAATCGATGTCTACTGTTGGGAGTTTTGACGGGGGCTTGTTTACCTTTTTCATGGGTGAATGGGCTGAGGCCTAGGGCTAATAGGCCTCATAGGGCTGGTGTGCTTTTTGTGAATTTATGAATGGTGTGCGGGACTGGTGTTTCTCTGGTCTGCATCCCCTTAACATTGTGTGTATGGGCTAGCCCATTCTGCAGTGTGTTGGTGGAGTTTTAGTTCATTTATTCATTAACCCCTTCATGGGTGCACACCACAGTGGAGGTTTCTGGTTGCAACCACCACTGGTGCTCCGTGCTTGTGAAGCAGGTGGCATCAGTCCTTTGCCTCTGGCATGTTGGAACAGTGCCCCGCCCGGCCGACACCATGAGGTGAGTCGGCCTGGCTGGTGGGCTGTTAAGCCTATACCGCCACGGTATAGAATTAGCAGCGATTAGTAACATTGTTAGAATTGCTGTTTTTTTTGTCAAAAATGGTGGCGGTGGCGGGGCCTTGAAGGCCAGCCGACGTTGAAACATTGCGCGAGGTTTTGACGTTATTAGCTTTGACCTAGCCGCAAGCTATAACCGCAGGGAGGGCTAGGATGCTGTCAACGCTTGTTTACAGACATCTTGGTTGGATTAGTCTCCCTTTGAGGGGGTGAGAAGTTTTTTTTCCCTCCTCAGGGCTCCCCTCTCCGCAGAGGACTTTGATATTTCCGCTGCAGCGCGGGCGGTATTTGACCTAGGCCCCACACCGCCTCACACCGCGCAGCCAGAGGTGAGAGCATGGCCTCGCCAGCGGCTGTGGCGAGGCCCTCAACCAGCGGCCATGTTTCCCCCGCCTGAGGTACCCTGGACACAACATCAACAGGTGACCGCAAGGCCGACAGCCTTGGCGGTCGAGGGATCGGCTACATTAGATGAGCACGGTCTGGCAGGCGCGCGTGATTTGGGTTGTAGTAATATCACTGCAGGGCTACGGTGTGTGGGAACCCACCCTATCGGGCAGTGTGGGGGCCTCACACCTTGCATGTCCAGCTGTAGAACAATTCCTCAGCTGTCCATGCTGGAGGGGTGTTCAGTGGGGGAGCTTTTGTCACCTAGTATGATGTCAGCTTCTCCCGTATCAAACCGGCCCTTTCTGTCGGGGTCCCCCCTTGGGTGCGATTGCCTCGTGGGTAGTGTCAGGGTCCGATGTCCCGACTCCACGGAACGCTCTGCTCGCACGGTTAGCGGGTCCAGGATTGGCTACGCACAGAGGGCGGGACCGGGCCGCCCATCTACAGTTCCTACCGGACCAGCGCCAAATGGCGGCGGGTGCGTTTTGGGAGTATCATCACATATGGCTACAGCAGTACCATATGTCGAGGTGGATGGAGAGAACGCTGAGGTGGGGACTTGTGTTTACACAACCCCACCCGTTTTCAGGTTTGGTACAGACCCTATTGTCAGGGTCACCAGCAGTGACAGCTCTGGCCAACGAGATCCAATCTCTGTGGGCGAAGCAAGCCATCGTCGTGGTCCCAAAGGAGGACGCGATGCGTGGCGTTTCCTCCCGGTATTCTCTGGTGCCGAGAAATCGGGAGGGGGGGTGTCAGACCCATGTTGGACCTGTCCCATGGAAGGTTCAGCATTTTGGATCGTCTCCCACCTGTTGAACGCTGTCAGGTGGGGGCCTGGTTCTCCTCCATAGACCTGTAGGATGCGTATTCGCATCCCCAATCTTCCTTCCTAGGGCTTACCTACGCTTCCTTTGCACGGTTTAGCATATGAGTACCAGAGGCTGCCGTTCGGCTATTCACTGGCTCCCCGCATCTTCACCAAGTGCGTGGAGACCGCACTGGGGCCTCTGCGTCGTCAGGGGTTACGAAGTGTATTCTGCCCTGGACGACGTTCTGGTCCTTGGCGGTCAAGGTAGGTCGTCAGGTCTCATACCAGGCAGGTGGTGGAATTCCTCACCAGCCTGGGGTTTGCTGTAGACTGGAAGTAGAGTACTCCTCTTCCCAGTCAACGGGTGGAGTACTTGGGCTTATTCTAAGCTCAAGGTCTATATGGGCATCCCTCTCAGCGTGTGTTATCGACACGCTCGGGAGGTTCCGTCCTAGGATGGTTACGGCGCTGTCCGTGATGCGCCTGCTCGGTATGATGGCATCTGCTCATTCCGTGGTCCCTCTTGGCCTCCTCTTCACCTCATGAGGAGGATACAGAGGTGGTTTTCCAGTATGGAAATAGACCCGGTGAGAGGCAAGTGGAAGCGGCTACGGTTCCCATGTCAGTACTGGGGGACCTCGCCCTCTGGGGAGGGCCTGGGGCCCTCACCAGCGGGGTCCCCATGGGCAGAAGGCTGTCACACGTCACAGTCTTCACCGACGCCTCCCTCACTGGGGGGGGGATGCGTCGGGCCAACGCAGTAGGGGGCAGCTGGCAAGACCATGCTGCCCGGTCTGCGCTACATTCAATGTGTTGGAATTGAAGGCAGTCCTTCTGATCCTCAAACAGTGTTTTGAGCACGACGGACAACACGACATCAGCGTCGTATATCGACAGACAGGGAGGAGTACACTCCCCCCGTCTGCACCGGGCGGCGGTCGGCTGGCTATGGGCGTTCTCCATCTGCGCAGCCTGAGGGCTCTCCACATCCCCGGCAGGGTGAATGTGGGTGCAGGTGTGATGTCGCGGGCGGTCCTCACCCTGACGAGTGTGGATTACGTCTGGACATAGTCGGGCAGGTCTGGGACCGATTCTGTGGCCGCCCGGGATTCTGTACGGTTTTCCCCCATACATCTGATAGGTCAGTTGTTGGATCGGATACGTCGGGAGCGCAGGACCTTGATCCTGATCGCGCCGGAACGGGGCACAGCTGTGTGGTTCCCGGTCCTGATCCAGCTCTTGATAGCCCCGCCATGGCCTGTTCCTTGGTCGTCACGGGCCCTCTCTCAGGCACACGGGACTCTGTGGCAGGTCCCTGTGCTGGGCCAGCCGCTGATGGTTTGGCTGTTGAGAGGGTGAGTCTGGAGGGGATTGACCCTTCTGTGGTCGACACCATCTGGAACGCGCATGCTCCCTCCACTATCGTGGTTTATGCGGGTAGGTGGCGTATTTTCCAAGAGTGGTGTAGAGTGGGGGGCTTGGACCCGGTGTCCTGCCCCCTGGACGCTGTCCTTTCCTTCCTTCAGTCTATTTTGGATAGACTGTCGGCTTCGACGGTGAGGGATGCCGCGGCTATATCCTCTTGTCATGTGGGGTTTGAGGGCGTTACGTTGTTCAGCCACCCTCTTGTGAAGCGTTTCCTGCTTGGCGCTCGGCGCCTTAAGCCGGTGGAACGTTCTCTGTCTCCGAGTTGGGACCTCCAACTGGTCCTCGGCCGGTTGTCTGAGGCCCCATTTGAGCCTCTTGAGCAGGTGTCTTTGGAACAGCTGTCTTTCAAGACTGCATTCCTGCTGGCCATCACCTCCGCTAAGCGCGTGGGTGAGCTTTGTGCTCTCTCGTGCGGCCTGAGTGCTTGTCTATTCGTGTCAATAGCGGTGCGACTCTGAGGCCTAATCCAGTCTTCGTGCCAAAAAATATCCTGAGCTCTTTTCGCTCCAGGGATATTGTGGTTCAGGCGTTTCATCCGCCTCCTCACGCTGGTGAGTTAGAGGCGAGCCTTCACCTGTCATGTCCCGTCCAGGCTTTTGGGGTTTACCTAAGCCGGACTCAGGACCTCAGGGCTACCGATCAGCTCTTTGTTTGTTACGGTGGCTCTCGTGCTGGTAAGGCACTGTCCAAACAGCGCCTGTCACATTGGTTGTGCGAGGGCATTGCCCTTTGCTACACGTTGGCTGGGCTGGCCCCCCCTGGGGGTGTCAGGGCGCACTCCACTTGGAGTGGCGGCCTCTGCCGCCTTGTTAGGGGGGGCCTCGGTAGAGGACATCTGTGCTGCGGCCTCCTGGTCCTCCCCGGGTCCCTTTGTTAGGTTTTACCTCATGGACATGACTGGGGGTTCTGTCTCCCAGGCGGTTCTGAGGTCTGGGACCTCCCCTGCGTCCCGCCCTTCGGTGGGTTAGCAGGGGTGTGTGGCGGCCTCTGCCGCCTTGTTAGGGGGGGCCTCGGTAGAGGACATCTATGCTGCGGCCTCCTGGTCCTCCCCGGGTCCCTTCGTTAGGTTTTGCCTCATGGACATGACTGGGGGTTCTGTTTCCCAGGCGGTTCTGCTCCATATCTCGGTATGGCGAAGAGCGAGACGCGATTGGCCAGTATGATATATAACGAACGGTTATGACTATAACCTAGTTATATGAGTACTGGCTGAGCGTCTTGCTCTTAGCGCGCCCTGAGGTCCCTTGGTTGGGTTTTCTATGATGGAAACTTTTTCCAGAGGAAGGGCGAGTATGACCATGTCCGGTGTCTCATAGGGGACACTGGGGCGGGGCCTGGTCAAGTGCATGGGTGCATTGTTTTCATTAACCCTTAGGAGTCAACAGGGCTTATTGCACCCGTGGGCGGAGAACAAAAGAATTAGAATGTCTTCTAAATGCTCAAAAAGTACATATTTTCAGAAATCGATAAAAATAGAAAAATGACAATTTCTAGTGCTTTGACATGTAATGTATACGTCTCCTTACTTGTTAAACGTAATACGACTTGTAAATATGTTTAATTCTTGCTAGATGGTATGATTGTAATTATCTCCGTTTGCGAGGAGAACTACATCGCGTCACGAAACGCACATACATGGACGCGTGCATACACACAATAGCGGCGTGTGCGCTGTAAATAGGTGTTACACCCCCGCAGAGGCGTGAGACTGGTATCAGAGCCTACCCCCCCATCCAAATTCTAAACAACAGATTGGCTTTTCATAATATGTATGAATTATCTCTTGCAATAATATCCACGGGACTCGACTTTTTGCAGTCGTTTCTCCTGCGTGAGGAGTCTGAGGACATTCGCGGACATTCTCTCAGATAAAGAAGAAAAAAAAGCTTACATACACACACACACACACTCTCGCTCTCTCTCTCTCAATTCAAATGGGCTTTATTTAACATTAACTACTGTATGGCAGAGTGCGTCTGTGTATACGAGGTATGAATGATCTCTCGCAGTTCATTCAAGCGGGCTACGTGAACTACATCAGCCACTGGCTGCTGTGTGACGAGTTTGCTCACCCGCGCTGTCTAAACACGGACCGCTTTAGTTGACAAGCTTACATAAATTTCGGGTCATTTCATAATAGCAGTGTGGACCAGCTCTGTAACCAGCTCTGTAACAACACATCTCGCTAGTTGACAGCTTACGCATGATGTAAAAATTGCAACGTTTCAACTAGAAAGGTAGGCTCAGTAGAGCCCAAATCTCTCTCTCTCTCTCTCTCTCTCTCTCTCTCTCTATCTCTCTCTCTCTCTCTCTCTCTCTCTCTCTCTCTCTCTCTCTCTGTGTCTCTCTCTCTCTCTGTGTCTCTCCTTCTCTGCCCGTCTATGTTGAGTCATGGCACTAATCACAGTTGTTTCTTTCTTTCTTTCTTTCTTTTCTTTCTTTCTTTCTCTCTCTCTCTCTCTCTCTCTCTCTCTCTCTCTCTCTATCTCTCTATCTCTCTCTCTCTCTCTCTCTCTCTCTCTAAAATACACTATACTGTAGACACAGTAAAATCATGGTAATTGTGCATATGTTGGGTATTGTATGGATAATATGTAGTGGCCGCTTGTCGCTAGGCTAGGCCTCCTGCTGGGTCCATTCACTGGAATAACAAAGGAATGACTGGGCCTTAGCTCCAGGTGTGAAATGGTTCTAGTGACAATGATCACATTGAATTCTGGGAGTGTAGTTCTCTCATCAGATAGCTGAATGAACTTGGATCAAGTTCAAGTCCTATCCTGAAAAGTAGTTAGGATTTTACCAGAATGTTTGATAGGACATTGATTGAAAACTATCGTCTCAAATTTGACAATTGATGGCTTATTTTGAAGGTATGAATCTGTAATTTTACATTATGTAACAAAAAAAAGGGAAAATTCTGAGAAGGTGGAGCTAGTTACTTTAGACCTTGAAGGGTTTTAATGAAGTACAGTAGGTACTGGAGATGAGGTAAATCTCGGTATGGCGAAGAGCGAGACGCTCAGCCAGTACTCATATAACTAGGTTATAGTCATAACCTTTCGATAATTGTGTGCGGCCGCCTCACCTGAAAAGACAGCAGATGTCGATCGCAGAAATCCTGAATTTGATTGATTGATTAAAACGTTATTAACAGATTGCAGAATGGGTACAATACAGTACGGCTCAATAGCCTCGCCGACAAGTTAAATGCACATCTATAGGCTAATTTTAAGTCCCTCATTACCCCAATCAATCAGATTATATTTCTTTAAATGTGCCTGCTGGCAGTAGGCTTAATGGAATGAATAATCGAATGAGATCTATTGCTAGCTAAAATAATTAGTTCAACTCTTTCAGAATAAGTAGATACAAACAAGCCCAAATAGTTTCTAATTGATACGAATTAATAGATACTTATGAGGATATCTGTACTGTATGCGCTCGGCTTAGGTATCATGTACTTTATATATAAATACATGGTTCCCAAAATGTTCAAGGCGCGACCCGAAATAACGTGTCAGAGAGGCTTGGAGGGAGGCTATACAGCAGGGGTGGCCAACCAGTCAGAGACTAAGAGCCACAAAAATGACTGTGGTACCACAAAGAGCCACACCATATACCAGCGTTTCTCAACCTTTTTTTTCAGTCACGGCACCTTTCATGTGTTTATAGGTCTCACCCTCTGGCCTCTGAAGTTGCTAATGTCTTTTTTATTTGGGCCTCACAGGGTTAAAGTACCCTGTGACACCCACGGTTGCAAAATTACAAAATCACTTTTAGCCATTTAAAAAAAGAATGTTTATTTAAAATATTTTAAGCACATGTATAGTCAATTGGTCCTGTTGTTCAGCCTCACAATGCTATTTGATAGTAAATGTGTTTATATGTCCCACCCTCTGGCCTCTGAAGTTGCTAATGTCTTTTTAATTTGGGCCTCACAGGGTTAAACTCTTAAGCCAGAGATATACAGTAAAAGTGTATATTTTCAGCATTACGTTTGTTTACCAATTATTTTAACTGTTATTAGTGAAATATAAGATTATAGAAATCTCAGGGCATTGAGTCGGAAACCGGCGCATATTGACAGGAGGAAGTGGCACAGCCACTACAGTGAGTGTAGTCTTTTGAAGGAGGAGACTCAGGGCTTTCGAATTTCGAAAAAACTACCCTACCCAGCTCACACCAGCCCCTGTCAATCATCTGACTTCTGGATTTACTTTTTTATTTCTCTTATTTTTTGGGATTATCTCCCACAAACCTGAACGTTATTGCCATAAAACAGAACGCAGTTCGTTTCTCTACCTTTCTGTGAACGTCTTGCAAAAAACGGTGTTGCAATACGATGAAAAATTGGGGAGAAATTTACATTATAAAAAAGATGGCAGAATTCAGTACTGTATCTACAAAACCTTCTGTTTAATCATCTTCCCTTTATTCATTTGCTTAGATTTTTCAGGTCTGGTAAATTTTAGCATGGTGTTATTCACAGTCGAACATAATTTTTTTTTTAAATAGAATTGATATTCTCCTTTGGTTTTCATTACAATTTACTCAAGCCTAGTAACAGACACACTATTTCTGACACTGATCCATATCCCTAGATTCAGATACCAAGAAACATGCAAATGGGCATAAAAAAAGAAAAAGTAAAAAAAAAATAGATACATTTTTTATTTATTTTTTTTTATGGATGGAAGAGCCGCACATTGACGGGCAAAGAGCCGCATGCGGCTCGCGAGCCGCGGGTTGGCCACCCCTGCTATACAGTTTCACTATTAATCAGGTTTTAATTGTTTCGGACATCATCCATACATGCATTTAATTTATTAACCTTTGGTTTATACCAGTGACACCAGTCATGTTAATCATCAGATAACAGTGCTTGAACAGATTGCATTTTCTCAAATTCATTAATGTCAACGGCTCATTCAATTTCTCAAATCCATCAAACAGCGCATCTAATCAGACATTTTAATCCCAGTTACAATATCACAATAACGTGTGAGTGACAGTGATACAATTAAACAATCCACAGATTCAGATTCCTCGTAATTCATAATCCACAGTCCACGCATAAAGACGCTTCAATTTATGCTTGAATGAAACACAATCCGGGCGCTCCATTAAGCAAATACATCCACAGCCGAGAATATGAAACTAATCAGAGCCAAACGCCCGATAGGTTTAATTAATTAAAAATATCCCAGCGGGATTCACATTTGCAATGCTCCGCGTTATTAAAATAACCACTTGTGTGTCGCGACGCGCGAGCGCCATATCCGTATAAATATGACATGCATTATTTAGGACAAAGTAAATCTATAGGCTGAATATGATTTATTATCAGCATTTTAGGTCTATTATTTTACATTTCAAAAGCCCCCTCTAGAAAAACGAAGCACAAAAACATAATTCAGAATGGTATAATGGGATCTAGATTGTGAGAATTATTTCAGGAAGGGAGCTGCATTTCTTTGCGAGGGCGTGGCCATGCAGGTTATCGAGCTAACTGAACTAAACCCTGCTCTGGAGCAGGTTCAAAGTTTCTGATATGTTGCCATAGCGATTTTGAAAATCCGACGTCGGGGAACGGAAAGGTCTGGCTTAAGTCAAGCTATGCTGAAAATTATCCGGCTAACTCAGTTAGCCAGGTACGAGGAACAGGGCCCAGGTAATCATGTGTAAATGTTTATGATGTCAGGTTGACACCGTCTATACGCTGCAGTGTTTACAGTTGGCTCTTGGTTATGTGTGCGGATGACTCTATCACATTGGACGCCAGAGGTCGCTGTGGGCGTATGGCTGTTTGTGCCAGCGCTGTAATGCAATGGGGGTAGATGCCGGTGTTTGTAGTGCTAAAACTATATTAAATATTATAGCTATGGATCTAATAACAACGTCGATTGTCAGTGAGTTTCTTCCGGTCAACATCCATACATTTCCGTTTTATACCGTGGTGAATATGAGTATAGTTTTAGAGTGATCCTGTGTAATCCCAGGAAACTCCGGCAAACAGCGCTTTACTGCATTTCATTATAAATCGTGCCATTTCTTGCCTGATTATTGAATCAATCTGAAATCAACGCTAGATTATCGGTATTATGTTTCATCATGCATGCACGAAAGGGTGGGGGGGGGGGTAATTTTTCTATGCTTCGAGCGCCACCAACGGCATACATTACACAGTACATTACAGACACGCTGCGATCGTGGGGGGGAAAAATCGGATCAACGCAAGATTGATAACATATAGTCCTTACCTTGTCTCTGATGTACTGCAAAAAGAAGAATCCAATTATCTGATCGCCATTCCAAATATCCACAGCGATCCTGTGTCCAACATTATCCAGCATTGCACATTGAAGGAATCTATGTTTTTCAATGTGTATATAATGTATTGGTGGGTGACAGCTAGGGGTGGACGGTATAAACGGTATACGGTATAAACGGTATGAATTTGCTCTACGGTATGGATTTTGACTATACCTTGTAACTGGTAGAGCAGCTCTAAAATAGCAATGACGTCATGTAACCACAGCGCGACTATTTCACTCGCATTTGCCCCTAAAAATAGATAGAATTAGTCATAGATAATAGATATGTGCAAACTGGAAAAAGTTATTTAGGAGGCTTCGCGCAGTGGGCGTGTCAACACGCAATTGTAATTTCATAATAAACACATATCACCGCGGCGCACAGCAAGTTTCAATTTCAGTTCCTGGCATTTTTAACCAGTGGAGAAAGGTAAGATATTTCCCTATCGTTTTTCTTATATGAATTATTCTACGTTAATAAAACATACCTGGTGATCAACTACAGTTTGCTGTGAACATTATGATGTGTAGTGTTCTGACGGCTGGGCAGCGCGAGCTGGATGTTGGATTTTGCAAGAAGGATATGCAGCTGCAGAGCCGCAGAATCTACCATAACCCACCCATCTGTACCGGCACAGTGCAGTACTCCAATTCAGCCATTGGCAATTCAGCTGTTGGGTGGGGGGCGCTGTTGAGCGGTCCCCAGATAGAGCCTTAAAACGGCTGAATCTGCTGCTCTGCAGCGACATACTCTTTGCAAATAAGTCGTTGCGATGTGGAGAGAGTCATCACGCAAACCCACGATAATGTTGCCGTCTCTCTCTGCCAAATTTCTCAGTTCTTTGCTTGATATAATTAATACAAATGTCCAATATAACGGAATTCGTTAGCTCATAAAAATGTGATTATAACGGACTGCTGTTTATTAATGTCGGGCGACTGCCCACAGACAAATCAAATCAAATCAAATCAAATCAAATTTATTTATAGGGCCCGACAACACACGTTAATGTCCCCATGGGCCGTACAGGTCTTCTTTAAACAGGTCAAGAAGACAACATAACAATAAGTCAAGAACAGAACAAGAACACCATAGGGTCCAAACATTTTTTAGATGAATGCAAATAAATGAAAGAATGCAAGCACTCCCAGACATACCCAGACATACATACGAAGGTAAGGAAAAACTCACTAAAACCTAACAATAGGGAAAAAAGCTCCACAGGCAGTGTGGAGGAGAGAAACCTTAGAAGGGCCGTTCAAGGGGGGATCTCCCTTCTTAGATGTTGGTGATAGTAGTGTTGCAGACGGACAGTTGGTAAGCATGCACTCATGTGTGTGGTGAAACACAGATGAGTGCATGCAATAGCAACTGTACATTTTGAAAAATTAAAGATAGAGCTAATAGCGATAGCAACTGAACATTTTGAAAGATTAAAGATAGAGTTGATAGCGGATCTATTTGAGGCACAGGGGCGGCGCAGAGAGGGTCACGTCCTCCCCGTCTTAGTCACGGGACATTCAACACTCCGGTCGTTGCTCAGGGACAGCCGGAGACAGGGAGATAGGGGGTGGCGCAGAGAGGGTCGCAAACTCCCCGACATCATCGCGGGACATCCGGCACTCCGGTCACCACTACGAGACCTCCGGAGACAGGGGGGCACGCAGAGGGGGTCGCAATCTCCCGGCCTTCGTCACGGGACGTCCAACACTCCGGACAACACTCCAGGACAGCAAGTCATAGGAAGACAGGGAGACGGGACAGGCGTTAGACAGCTCATGAGATTGTAGTAGGCGGACATAGCAATAGATACAAGTGGTAGGCATATATGTGAATGGAGTAGATATATGAAGTAAGCGTATTATGTGAATAGAATAGAAGTACTTAACCCAGCAATGAAACCGCGTTGACTGTTAATCTGTTAACAGTCTGTTAATCAGTTGACAGGACCACGGACAGACGGCGGAGAATAACTGATCCAAGGCCTCGGAGGTGCATGTAGAGCAGTCACTACAAGCTTGGCCAAGACCCCGAGGCATCCATCACCTTGGTCAGCGCCAGGAGACGGGTACTCAGAGAGAAGGGGGAGGGAGGGGGGGGGGGGGGAGGGGGGGAGAGGGGGGGGGGGGGAGAGTTAGAGAGTTCCCATGTTTGTGGTGCTGCAAAGGAGCAGACATGTAGTACCCTGTAGTGCCATGTAGTACCCCGTAGTGCCATGTAGTACCCTATAGTACCCCATAGTGCCATGTAGTACCCCGTAGTATCCTGTAGTACCCTGTAGTGCCAGACACCCATTTGATTTAAAGTTGGCAGCAGCACGGAGTCTCTGGACTTATTTTATTTGGAATATAATGACTGTAGCCTAGTTTTAAGTTAAAATATTATAAATCTACATGCCTTGAGGATGTCATTATTTATATAGCCTGCCTATCAGGCAAAAAAAATTATTCTAACGGAAACACTGATACCGTGATATATACCGTTACCGTCTATGCTTCAAATTATACCGTGATATAAATTTTAGACCATACCGTCCACCCCTAGTGACAGCATCTACTCAGACAGATCTATAGATCTTAAAAGTAGCCGGCAGCAGTGTGTGTCTCCACGGTAGCAAGCAGGGTGTGTGAATGCCAAGGTCGTCAGCAGGTTTGTAACCAAAACATTGCACTGAGAGCAGGCAGGTTTGGTCAGAGAGAACTAGGGGGATAATATCAACATCGCCGTTGCTATAGTGATTTGGGTCAAAGAGCCGTTGTCAAAGACTGCGTGTTACGTAGTAACGAGGAGAGGGGGCGGGGGCCCGTTGCTATGGTGAGAATGTTATGAGGTGTGAGTTCCTTCCGGGGTAAGTTAGACTGAGATACGACGCCCAGATGAGCAGACGCGTTGATCAGAGACTTTCATCCCTCCCCACCCTCGCTGGGTGGGGGAGGGGAAATAGTGACACATCATCACTAGCTTCGGCTAACAGGAAATGGTGGTTGACTACGACGAGAGAACCATTGGATTAAAGAGATGAGAAGAGACGGTGGAGGAGAATGAATTAAGACTGGTCAAGGACATTACAGAACGGTGTTTCCATCTGGGACAGAGGCTATGTTTATGAAAATAAACATTGAGGATCTAAGGAAAGAGATCACGTTGCCGTGTCGTTTCTTATGACTAACGGATGTACTAACTGGTTGATACAGTGGGTGACAGGCAGCCAATGTGAAGTATTGAAACAAACACAACGCAGAACAGGGAGAGTCGCAAAGGAGATGACGAGATGAGATTGGCTGATTACTGAAGAATCCAACAACATGAACGGGCAGGCGGGGACCCATGTCGATGCCATCCCTATAAGCGCTTGTTTTGCCGGAGTGTTTAGAACACGCCCCCACGCCGCAGCTCGGCCGAGAAAACAAACCACATAGTTTCAAATGGAGTGCAATAGCGGCTGCAAGGCGTTAGGCGGCGGTATCGGACCGTTGTGGTCTCAGACAGAGTGCCACACAGTCCTACAGCATAGCAGGATGAATTATGAATGGAAATAGCGAATAAAAGAAATAACGATCCAATAACGAGTTTACTCGTTGGCAGAATTCGATTGGCGGGCTATAACGAGTTAACTCGTTTTTGGCGGCCATTGTGCTATAGCTACTACAACAACAACAACAACATGGTATATAAACTATAGCTCACTGTCATACAACAACAACATGATATAGAAAACTAGCTCACAGTGTCATACAACAATAACAACAACATGGTATATAAACTATAGATCACTGTCATACTACAACAACAAAGTATATGAACTATAGCTCACTGTGTCATACAGCAACAACAACAACAACAACAACATGATATATAAAATATAGCTCACAGTGTCAAACAACAACAACAAGGACATAGTATTAGTATATAAACTATAGCTCACTGTGTCATATTACAACAACAAAGTATATAAACTATAGCTCACTGTCAAACAACAACAAAGTATATAGACTATAGCTCATCCTTTACATTTACATTTAGTCATTTAGCTGACACTTTTATCCAAAGCGACTTACAAGTTCTGTATGACAAGTCATCAGGAAGGGCACAACTCTATCAGCTGAGTAACAATGTTCATCAAAGTGTTGAGTGCTACAGTGTAGGTTAGTTTATTAGGACAAGTGCATGACAGTAAGGTTAGTTCTGTGACATAGTGGCTCCGCTCGGCGTCACTCATGCACTATCCCCGCATGTGCACGCGCACTGAATAAAGACCACAATGTACCTTTATATCCCAATATTTGTCTGACCACACCCCTATCAGCTTCCCATATAAGCAGGGGTGGGGCCACCCCCTCGCCTCCTTCTCGCTTTCACCACAAGGTAGTGCCTCGGTAGATTCCCACTTGACGTGATGTGATGGTAGGAGAAGAGTTGGAAAACAAGAGATACGTTGACATCATATCTTTATTTTCTCTCTCACTATTTTCGAGAAAATACTGCGATATTGTCTTCGTCACTGGAGTGTCTGGAAGATCATTCTAAAAACCTCCACCGGTTTTCGTATTGGGAGCACGCCGCTACATGCCTCCCAACTACAGTCTTCTTTGCTGCGGCTGGTTGGGGTGAAACCCTCCAGCGCTACAGCTGGACTGTAGGACGCGCCGCTGTTGTGAGAAGCGGTGGGTTCCAGGTTGGTGAGTAATGTTGCTTGCGAGCTTCACTTGTCTGTTAGTGCTATGGGGGCTAGCTGACAATGTTTACGAAACCCGGCTCCAGATTAGGGTCTTTTGTTCAGCCTCTTAGGCGACGGCGGAGGACCTTGGTCTGAAGCCCATTATAGTCAACTAGTGGGCCACGACCAGTAACACTGGTGCTCCCTGTGTTCTCTGGAAGAGTGGATTTTTCTCTGTCACCGTGTAGGCCCCGTCTTTCATATACAAATGAGAGTATACCCTCACGAGGAAATATGGGCATGGCTGTTCGTTAGCGGAAGATCCGTGTTCAAGTCAGCTACAGCCCAGATGGGATTTGTGCTGGCTCCGTCGGATGTTGGTAAAATCACCGTTGTAAACTGTGTTAACATCTTGTTTCTCTTCTCTCTTAACCAGTGAGGAGGGTTTCAGAACGGCGGCATGTCTGAGTGTGGTTTGTTATATCATTGTGTACAAGTTCAGGTGATAGCTGCTTAGCTTGCGTGCTAGTTGTGGCCTACTGTGTTAGCCAGTCAGCTGTTAGCTGCGGCGCTAGCTCGCTGTGTTTACCAAGCCTGTTGTGTCACTAGGCTAGGTAACGTTAGCTTGCTGCTATCGGCCGAGAGCGGCCGTTAGCTTAATGCTACACTGTTGAACGTGCTGTGACTATAACATGTTTTAAACACTCTTGACTACGACGTCATCTTTGACAGAGGATGTTCGTCGAACCTGCCCTGAGCCAGGCCGGCGAGGACTGCGTCAACAAGGAGCACCGTAGCGGCGGGTTGGAGCAGCGAGCTGCCCGTGTCGTCAAACACAGGAGGCTGTGTTTACTTCGGTGCCATGTTAGAGACTGCAATTCGCTTGATCTGCGCTCCCGGTAGGCAAGGTCCTGACCAGACCTTGAACACTTCTTCTTGCTTTCCCTTCTAAATGTTTTGTAAATAACGATGTTTTCCAAAACGAGTGTTGCTGCACTACATTTAGGATACGACGCGAGTTATGTGTGAATTGTCTTGTCACTGGTCTCCATGCAAATCGGGTTATTGTTACAGATGTGAAAATGATCTGGTTTGTTGTGTTGAGACACATTGTGTGTTCATGTACCGTGTACTCACAACTAAGGGGGTTAAACTAACCTATAAACCTATGCTTAGTGACATATGAGTAAGGAATGATTCTTTTCTCAGCCTGTAATGACAATGAACAGTGTGTTCACATATTGACAGGTTTACCTGTTTAACTGGCCATATTAAGGGTAAAGTAGGAGGGTTGTGTTTCCCCCCGGTTCCCTGGGGACTTCTTCATCCTCCTCTCAGACATGTTGTTACACTATATTGTGTCACTGTGTGGTAGGGATACGATGTAACCCTTAGCTTAGTTGTTGGGGTTGTGCTAACCGCTTGAGAAACTTTATTTTCCTAAAGAAAAGATTGTTTGGTCACTTTTTCGTGTGTGCTTAGCAAGGCCTGTGGCCGATACTAATCGAGAATTGTGTATTCTCTCATTATGAAAAACGGCGTTCCTCTGTAGAGTGTTTTTGCCATTTTTTGTAGGTGATAATGGGTTGTGTGTGTCGTGTGACCTACAACTGGGTTGGGCTGGCCACAGAAGCACATGTGTAAGTCTGGTACCGGGGCTCTTGCGAGGGCCCTCTCTGTTCTGTGTGTTTTCCTTAGTAAAAATCAGATAGCAGGTTGGCACATGCGCTGTGTGAAGCTGTTAGACGCTTCATGGGGCTGACTATGACTGCGTCATACTCTTTTTTGTCATTACATCGTATCATGGGTGTGGGGTCGTAAAGGGGTGAACTGGTAACCTTTTCTCCCCCTTTTTTCTGTTGGTCAGGGGTAAACCCACCTGTCCTTCAAGGTTCCTGTCACGTTGCGGTTCGGCACGTTACAGGGTGAGGGGGGGGGGGGGGGGAGGGAGTTTCCTGGTCCCACGCCCTGGAATATTGGGCGTGTGCACAGCAGAAATTCCCCCGCCATAGAGTACGTCACTGTGCGCGTCTCTGTTGGTACGACTTCCGTGTGCTGTTCAGGTCCATATGATGGATCTGTTTCGGGGGGTGGTCAGGGCTCCTCCTCACGAAGCTCCTATTCGGGCCTTCTGTGAGTTGGGACTCTCCTTCCATGTGAGGGAGCCTCCTCAGAGTACAGAGCCTCCTCCTCAGATTGTCAAGGTGAGTGGAACCTCAAGAAGGAGTCCTACTCTATTGTGTGTGTATTCGATTCAATTCGATTATTGAGTGTGTATGGGTTCAGTGCCTCCTCCCCGGAGAGCCCTAAACCCAAACTTTTACATGGCTCAAGGTGCAATATATTCTTTTCAATCTGTACAGCTCGCGTGGGAAGTCTCTCTGGGGATTTCTAGCTCGGGGTGTTCTGTAATCAGGCGACGCCTTGGTTGCTTGAGGTTAAAACGGCGTTTTTATAAAGCAACTGGGATGGAGGTTTTTCCTCTTCCGACAACCTGTTTTGGTTGTCGACGGATTCTCGTTCATATCTGGGGGATGATGACGGAATGGATCTGAACATATGTAGAGGGGTCTCACGCTCTGGGGGTGGGCCACCGGGCGCGGTTCGCACCGAACGTCTGTGTGGCGCCTTCTTTTCATGTTTAAGATCAACACGCATATCTGCCCCTTCTCCTGGAGTAGGCATGTCGGCGTGGTTAGGGCACGGAACTGGTTCTGGTCACGCTGGTCCGGATCAGTTAAACCCGTTGTCCGCCAGGGATGCAGATCTGCTGTTCTGGTACCCTGAGGGACTTGGGCTTTTTCAGGGGGAAAATGCCAGGTCGGTCCGGGTGTCACAGGGTTAAGCGCTATGGAGACCCTGGTTGGGTACATTTTGTACTCTGCACTGTCGTAATGGCTTACAGCCATGCCAACCTGTACACGCTCGAGCTCGTCAGATCTCGGCCGCTATGCAGGTTGGTCCTGGTTAGTACTTGGTTGGGAGACCGCCTGGGAATACCAAGTACGGTGTGCTTGGGGCTGGTTCTCCATTATTTTCGCTCCTCTCTCACGCATGGCGAAGAGGGGCCTGTTGGGGTGGTCTTTGACCTCCTCTGGTGGCCCTGTGCTTCCCGTATCGCCGGGCCCGGTCCGAAGTAATGTTTCGTCGACCCGTAGGCCTGGGTTAACCCTTTTTTGAAAACTGAAACACTTGTACTGCGGTATAGCCGGTGTATACCCGCAGGTGTGTTTTGGAGTTTTTTCTTGAGGAGTTATAGGAACAACCACCGCATTGGGTAACACCAAGGTGGTTGATTCCCTGGTGTGTTGGAGCAGTGTCAACTCCCGGGTTACCCGGTTGAGGGTGCCCCTGCACGTTCATGACGTCTGCCTTCTCTGCCTCAACCCCTCTGGGTGTTTTTTTTTTTTTTAAATGAGGCTTGGTCATGCAACAACGCCAGCATACGCCCCTTCCGCCGGGGCGGCTGTTTTCAGCTGACTCCTTTGGCGCCTGTCTCGTCCGCAGTGCTCCAGGCTCAGGTTACAGCCTGTTGCCTGGTTTTTTCCCCGGTGCGCTGCCTGCTTCCGTTGGTTAACCTTTTTTGTGTGCTTACGGCCATGCTTGACTGCCTGTTCTGCAGGGTCAGTGTGCCAGGCGGTGTACTATTGGGGGGACAGGGCCCGCTCGGCTGAGGGGCCTTTGTCCGAATACGCTGGCGATGTGGGGGGCGGGGTCACTAAGTGCCCACCTGGTGGGGTCTTGATGCTGGCATCATGGACTTCTCCGGGCCCCTGTTCCAGGGGGTCCAGTCCCTTTGGTGGGTCTGGGCCTTCCTTCGCGCTCCGCTGCTACGGCCTTGCCACGGGGTTGGGTTTGCCCTTGACCCCGTGATTCTGGGGGCAGTAACGAGGTTGTTCCCTCCGTTCGTTCCCGGGTGGCATGCGGGTTGTGCGTGTGTGTAGTCGTGGGGTCAGGCCACGGTCTGCTCACCCTGTGCGTTGAGTTGCTTGAGTGCCTCTTCGCACGGTCGGGTCCGTCGCCCTCCCGGGAAACCTCCAATAGGGGGGGTGCCCTCCATTAGGGGGGGTCGGGGGGGCTCGGCCCTCCCTGTTCTGATGGTTGTGGGGGGCCTTCAGCGGGGTGTATTTGTCGGCCGGTGGCTCCCGCTCGGCCTCCCTTGTGCATGAGTGACGCCGAGCGGAGCCACTATGTCACAGAACGTTAGGTTATAACTATAACCAAGTTCTGTTAATAGTGGTGACGCTCGGCATCCGACGCCGCTGCAGCCCTTGATCTCGCCTTGTGGTGAAAGCTTGGGAAGGAGGCGAGGGGGTGGCCCCACCCCTGCTTATATGGGAAGCTGATAGGGGTGTGGTCAGACAAATATTGGGATATAAAGTTACATTGTGGTCTTTATTCAGTGCGCGTGCACATGTGGGGATAGTGCATGAGTGACGCCGAGCGTCACCACTATTAACAGAACTTGGTTATAGTTATAAGTCTAACGTTAGGGCTCACTGTGTCATACTACAACAATATGGTATATACACTATAGCTCACTGTGTCAAACTACAACAACAACAACAACAACAACAACAACAACATGGTATATAAACTATAGCTCACTGTCATACTACAACAACAAAGTATATGAACTATAGCTCACTATCATACAGCAACAACAACAACATGGTATATAAACTAGCTCACAGTGTCAAACAACAACAACAAGGACATAGTATATAAACTATATATATAAACTATAGCCCATTTGTTTCAAACAACAACAACATGGTATATAAACTATAGCTCAATGTGTCTAACAACAACAACATGGTATATAAACGATAGCTTACTGTGTCAAACAACAACAATAACAACAACAATATCATGGTATATAAACTATAGCTCAATGTGTCTAACAACAACAACATGGTATATAAACTATAGCTCACTGTGTCAAACAACAACAATAACAACAACAATATCATGGTATATAAACTATAGCTCAGTGTGTCATACAACAACAACATGGTATATAAACTATAGCTCACTGTGTCAAATTACTACAACAACATGGTATATAAACTATAGCTCACTGTGTCAAACTACTACAACAACAACATGGTATATAAACTATAGCTCACTGTGTCAAACTACTACAACAACAACAACAACATGGTATATAAACTATAGCTCACTGTGTCAAACTACTACAACAACAACAACAACAACATGGTATTTAAGCATTACATCACGTGCAGGAGTGGTTTGTGAACAATAAACCATGCCTAGGGGTGGTCGTTAGACCCCCCTAGGCATGGTTTATTGTTCACAAATCATGACTGCAAGTGGTGTAATGCTTTTATACAACTGCCACATTCATCCAACCTTATTGCTATACAATAAACACACATTAATTGAAGATTTATTTAAAAAACCATCCGCCAGAAAAAGTAGTTCCCACAACTACAAAAAAGACAAGTTGCCTCCATGTGGAAGCAGCTCGGAAGTGCATCCAACCAACTAACACATCCAACTGTATGTTATTGGAAGCAGCTTGAAGTGCATCCAACCAACTAACACATCCAACTGTGTGTTATTGGAACTAACACATCCAACTGCCTTTCAACTAAGGCATCCAACCAACTAACACATCCAACTGCCTTTCAACTAAGACATCGAACCAACTAACACATCCAACTGCCTTTCAACTAAGACATCCAACCAACTAACACATCCAACTTTTCTTTCGTTTTTAATTATGAAGTTAGTGGTTATTGGAATGATTGATTGATTGAAAATTGTATTACCAGATGCAGAATGGGTACAATACAGTACGGCTCAATACACACAATTGTTAAGGGGATGCAGACCTACTTTCTATATAACTTCATTCTTAGATGCTTCTATAGAAAGTAGGTAAAACAAATTAAAAAGTTTTCTTTGCCCTATAAGAAAAAAAAAGTTTTCTTCTCCCTTTTTTTTTTTTTTTTTTTTTGCCTAAACTTAACCAGTTGGAAACCAGGCGTACAGTAATACAATTAGCAATCAACCAATCAATCAATTCAATAGACCATGCTCACTTAAAACAGCGCTGCTTCTCTCTCAGTCTGACTCCCCCGCTGTTGCAGACAGGTGTGTGTGTGTGTGTGTGTGTGTGTGTGTGTGTGTGTGTGTGTGTGTGTGTGTGTGTGTGTGTGTGTGTGTGTGTGTGTGTGTGTGTGTGTGTGTGTGTGTGTGTGTGTGTGTGTGTGTGTGTGTGTGTGTGTGTGTGTGTGTGTGTGTGTGTGTGTGTGTGTGTGCGTGCGTGCGTGTGTGTGTGTGTGTGTGCGTGCGTGCGTGCGTGTGTGTGTGTGTGCGTGCGTGTGTTTGTACGCCAGCATCGGACAGTGTGAGAGTGAACGCTGCAGTCAGTGGGAAGGAAGTAGAAATTTAAAATAAAATTGCAAATAATCAATCAATCAATCCGCAATTTTTCTTTTGTTCTAAAATGACTCATGACCCATCAATTACATCATCCAACATTGTTTAAAGGACTAAGACATTCGCCTTGACAGAATTGCTTTATATTTAGTCGTTATGACGCTATCAACATATCCATTTGTTAAAGATTATTGTCCGCCATCTTGTTTTTGCCGACGGAGTGATCCTGGCGGAGTGATGTGATTCAGTTGTGGGCGGGTCCTGGGACCAGGACCGTAGAATGGTCCCTATACATACGTGTAAATGGACTGTTTCAGCCAATCAGAATCGAGAAATTTGCATGCCGTTGTATAAATAAACTATAGCTCACTGTGTCAAACTACTACAACAACAACAACAACAACAACAACAACATGGTATATAAACTATAGCTTACTCACTATAGACTCACATACAACTCAATTACTATAATCCAATCATTAATGGGGGCAGCCATACTTTGAGTATTTACAGTAATACAGTCCCGGGCCCCATTGACCCCAACCGTGGTAGGAGGAGCTTATGACAAGTCAAATACTTTTTTTTTTTTTTCTTTTTTCAGTTCATAAAGATAAAATGGGGACAACAACAAAGACCAAGATGAAGTGAAAAGGCTTGCTGCTAGTCGTCTGGTTGCTTAACAACAATTCCTTTCAGGGAGGACAACAAGTCAACACTGTGTTTTTCAGCCAGGCAGCTGCAGCCACAACTGAATGCCAGTCTCTTTGGCCCTTGGCCACTGACAGTCCTGGTCCCCCTGCTCACCACAGCCACCACTGTGCTAGATCTATGCTTCTCAACCTGGGGCCCAAGACCCACCCTGGGGGGTTGCAAGAGGATTTATCTATTTCAGACAGACAGACAGACAGACAGACAGACAGACAGACAGACAGACAGACAGATAGATAGATAGATAGATAGATAGCCACTCCCATTGCCACACCACCATTGCATGAACACACACACTTGACCTCCATGCCCGATTTCAGCCTCCTAGGGCAAAACCTGTGGCTGATAGAGGCTGGGGACCATCTGACAGAGTGACCTATCGAGCTGCTGGCCGCAGCTAAAGAAAATAAGAAAGAATCTAATAAAAGGGAGGGGGGGTAATAAAACCAAGGTAATACCCCAATATCTCCAATACTGTGACCAGGATTTACTGCACATAATAACTACACATGCTGACATGGATTCTATCTTGTTTCTTATTCTTTGAGATAAATGAAATAGCCTGGGGGGGGGAAACAAATTGATCGCTGCAGCAGCAGGTGGGTATGAGTTGATGTACAGGTTACAGGTCTCAACTGGTGACAATGACGGCTGCTAGAAGCCTCATAGGTATAAAAAAAATAATAATAATAAAACTGCCTGTCTGACTCTCTGTCTTTGGCCTTTAACTCTGACCCTGTCTGTCTGTCTCTCTCTCCCTCTCTTTCTCACTCTCTGTCTGCTCTCCTCTCTCCATCGTCTGTAATTATGCTCCAAATAGCTTATTTCCCCTATTTGTCGTGATTCACATTGTTTTTACAGTGGACACACACAGTGTGCTGTCTCATTATGGAGCTGAATGCTGCAGCCATACGAGACTGAAGGGAAAGGAAATAATGAGGTTTTGTCTGACCCTAACATTGTCTGCTGTGGATACTCACCACACACTCTTGCACATACATACACACTCGTGTATGCACACACATGCACACACACACACACACAAATAATCTCTGAAGATAATGTTGGCTGTCTGTCTGTGTGTCAGTCTGTTTCCTTCTGTCCATGTCCATCTGTTTCAGTGTGCCTACTTGTCTCTCTGTCTGTCTGCCGGTTGATCTGTCTGTCTGTCTGTTCCAGTCTGTCTGCTTGTCTCTCTGTCTGTCTGTATGTCTGTCTGTCTATGTCTGTCTGCATCCCTCCCTCTGGCAGACAGGTGGTTTTCTCAGCTCCCTCCAGTTTTCTAGAGAGAGAGAGCTAGGTTCACTCAGTGTCAATGTGACTCTCTGCTCCTCTCTGCCGTCTCGACCACCTCCCCTCCCATTTAGACTGAAATATGCAGGGAAAGAGTTAGAGTTAAAAGAGGGTTGAGGTGGGTGTGGTACATGCATGGACACGTGTGCAGGCGTCTGGGGGAGCGTGTATGGACTGTGTGTCAGACTGGCGATGCCGTCAGCACTTAAACATGTCTGGCGAGGAGCTCTCTCTCCCTGCCCCTCCTCTCCTTTTCTCTCCGTCTTCCTCCTTCCCTCTCCCTCTCTCTCTCTCTGCTCCATTGTTATCTTGACAAATCATTCCCTGTCTCCCTCTCTCTTTCTGCTCCATTGTTATCTTGACAAATCCTTCCCTCTCTCCCTCAGTGATTTCCCACATGGTGTTCATCTCCAGTCTCTGGCGTTTAAAGGGAAAATCCACTGTAAATAATTGATGTAATAATTTATGTTATATAATGTTATTTCCTTGACAATGGGATTGGGTTTCTTCATTGAGCGCCTATCCTTATCATTAGGGTACAAGTACCATGTGTTTTATTATCAAAATTATAATATTATGCAGCTCAGTTTCAATTTATACTAAGGATAAGTCTCTCCTTTAGATCGGCGAGACAAGAGTCTGGTGGTGATGATGTCATCATGAGAAAAATATAGACGTGGGAGGGGTTTCACAGTCATTTCTGCCTGTTGTGGCCACCAAGTGAAAATCAAACTGTCAGTAATTATGGCCAAACTATATTGTGTGTGTAGGTTCATAATCTTTGATGGGGGGGGGGGGGGGGTTACAACCAATAAAGGTAAATGTTCTAACTTCATTTTTAAGAAAATGTAATTTGTATCATGATGTTTGAAATCTGTTCATATGTTTGTGTTGTTTCCATGCTATCTACTACACTAGCCATAAACCTCCTCCATCTTCAAACAATCACAACAACCATGTCATCTCGTTTGCTATCACAGGAGTCAGGTAATCATGAGTTTGTAATTCCAATAGTGTATCGGAAAAAATAGGGAGTGCACACATTCACAACAAACGACTTGTGTTGTAGACTTGAATGTGAGTGTGGCCAAGTTACATTGGCCAAACAAAACGCACGCTGCGGGAGAGAGAGGCTGAATGCCATCAGGACCCAGAACCCCAACTTACAAGGCTGTGGGCCACACCAACCCAGCCACTTTGAAAGTCATGGTCACTGAGGTCATCCCACAAAATGCAAGGGGTGGTGACAGACTCAAACGTCTCCTTCAACGGGAGACTTTTTGGATAGATACTCTCAGGGCCACTTCCTTTCGAGGCCGTAATGAGGAAATGTACCCCTCATTGAGGAACACTGTGTTGCTACACTGTACTGTGTTGCTACGTCATTCTGTTTGTGCATTGCTTTATTATGTGCACAGGTAACTAACTATGTGCTTTCTTACAGGAAAGAAGCGTGTGGCGGGGAATGCAATTAATTAACAAAATACCTTAAAGGAACGGAGCGAGTGGGTGGGGAGCGGACCAAATCTCACAGTACCCCCCCCTCCACGGGAGCCACCCGGCGACCAGGCCGACCCGGCTCGCCCGGATGGGCACGATGGAAGTCGGTGATCAGGCCGGGATCCACAATGAGCTGGCGGGAGACCCAGCTCCGTTCCTCCGGACCGTACCCCTCCCAGTCCACCAGGTACTGGAACCCCTGACCCCGCCGTCGAACGCCCATCAACCGGCGGACCTGCCACTGGGGGTGACCGTCCACCATCTTGGGAGGAGGTGGTTCCGGAGCAGGAGGCATCAGGGGACTGAGAGAGACAGGCTTAACCCGGGACACATGGAAAACGGGGTGAATGTGCATGGACGCAGGAAGCTTAAGACGCACCGCCGCCGGACTGAGTACCTTCAGAACCTCGAAAGGTCCGACGAACCGGGGGTTAAGTTTCTTGGCCGAGGACCGAAGTGGGAGGTCCCTCGCGGAAAGCCACACCCTCTGCCCAGGGTGGTACGTCGGCGCAGGAACCCGGCGCCGGTCAGCCCCACGACAGGCGCGCTCTGATGACCGGAGCAGCGCGGTCCTGGCGATCTCCCAGACCCGACGGCACCGGTCGAGGTGGTCCTGTACGGAGGGAACTGCCACCTCCGCCTCCTCCTGAGGGGGTTGGTAGCCCAGGGATACCTCAAAGGGTGAGAGGCCGGTGGCGGAACTGACCATGGAGTTGATGGAGTACTCGACCCAGGGAAGGAAACGGCTCCAAGAAGCTGGTCTCTCGGCAGCCACACACCGAAGAGCAGACTCCACGCTCTGGTTCATCCTCTCCGTTTGTCCGTTAGTCTGGGGATGATAACCAGAGGAAAGACTGACCGTTGCCCCCAATCCCTTGCAAAAAGCCCGCCATACCTGGGAAGTGAACTGGGGCCCCCGGTCCGAGACGACGTCCTGGGGAAAACCATGGAGGCGAAACACGTGGTGTGTCAGGAGGTCCGCCGTCTCGGCCGCCGAGGGAAGTTTGGGAAGGGCCACGAGGTGAACCCCCTTGCTGAACCGATCCACCACGGTCAGAAGGCACGTGTTCCCCTGGGAGGAGGGAAGACCCGTGACGAAGTCCAGCGCCACATGTGACCAAGGACGGCTCGGAATGGGAAGCGGCTGTAATAGCCCGGAGGGTGCCTGGTGGGAGGCCTTGCTGCGGGCGCAGACTGCGCAGGCCAGTACGAACTCCTTGACGTCGTTCCTCATGGTGGGCCACCAGAATCGACGAGCCAGGAAGGAGAACGTGCGATGAACGCCCGGGTGGCAGGCGAACCGGCTGGTATGGCCCCACTGGAGGACCCGGGACCGGACCGAGTCGGGGACGAAGAGACGATGAACCGGTACATTGCCTGGAGCGCGATGGAAGCGTAGGGCACGCCTTACCACCCCCTCGATGCCCAAGGTGACGACTCCTACCACCCTGGCCTCTGGGAGGATGGGAGTCGGGTCCTCAGTGGTTGGAGCCCCCTTGGAGTGTAACCGGGACAGGGAGTCGGCCTTCGTGTTGCGGGAACCAGGGCGAAACGTCAGCGAGAAGTCGAACCGACTGAGGAAGCTGGCCCATCTTGCCTGCCGGCCATTGAGGCGCTTGGAAGCACGGATGTACGTCAGGTTCTTGTGGTCTGTCCAAATGGTAAACGGCTCCTCGGCCCCCTCTAGCCAATGACGCCACTCCTCCAAGGCAGCCACAACCGCCAGCAGCTCCCGATTGCCGATGTCATAGTTCCTCTCGGCAGGGAGGAACCGACGCAAGTAGAAGGCGCACGGATGTACCTTCTGGTCCGTTGCCGACCGCTGGGATAAGATAGCCCCCAGTCCAGTATCCGAGGCGTCCACCTCAACGATGAACTGTCTCTTGGGGTCTGGATGGAGCAAGATCGGGGCGGAAGTGAACCTCTTCTTGAGGGAGCGGAACGCAGCACACGCCGCTGGGGACCAGTCGAACGGCAGGGCGGGAGAGGTCAGTCTGGTAAGCGGTTCCGCCACTTGACTGTAGTTCCGGATGAACCTTCGGTAGAAGTTGGCGAACCCGAGGAAGCTCTGTAACTCCTTCCGAGAGGTGGGTTCCGGCCATTCCTCCACGGCCAGGATCTTGCGAGGATCAGCTCGGGTCAAGCCTTTCTCCACGATGAAGCCCAGGTAATCGACGGAGTCGGAGTGGAAGCGGCACTTCTCCGCCTTGACGAAGAGCCGATTGTGGAGGAGGCGCTCCAGCACACGGCGGACATGCTGGATGTGTTCCTCGAGGGTCTTGGAGAAGATGAGGATGTCGTCTAGGTATACTACCACAAACTCCTCCAGCATGTCACGAAGGACGTCGTTCATGAGCGCCTGGAATACCGCCGGAGCGTTGGTGAGGCCGAACGGCATCACCAGGTACTCGTAGTGGCCCCTGGGAGTCTTGAAGGCGGTCTTCCATTCATCGCCCTCTCGGATACGGACTAGATGGTAGGCACTCCGGAGGTCCAGCTTGGTAAAGACTGTAGCCTGGGTGAGAGGCTCGAAGGTGGAGTTCATGAGAGGTAGAGGATACTTGTTCTTAATGGTGATCTCGTTGAGCTGGCGATAGTCGATGCAGGGTCGAAGGTCTCCGTCCTTCTTCCCAACAAAGAAGAAACCGGCCGCCACCGGAGAGGAGGAAGGCCGAATGAGTCCTGCTTCCAAGGACTCAGAGATGTATTGATCCATCGCTGCCTTCTCCGGGACGGTCAGACTGTAGAGGCGGCTGCCGGGAAGGGGAGCCCCTGAGCGGAGGTCGATGGCACAGTCGTAAGGCCGGTGAGGCGGAAGGGCCTGAGCCCTGGACTTACTGAAAACCTCCATGAGGTCGTGGTACTCGGGGGGTATGGTCGAGAGGTCCGGAGGCGGCTCACCAACGGATCTCCGGGGCGGGGGACAGGACGCCGCCTGAAGACACTGGGCATGACAGGAGGAGCTCCAGCCCTTGATGGTACCGGAGGACCAGGCGATGTGGGGCTCGTGCAGCGCGAGCCAGGGCCGGCCCAGGACTACTGGGACAAGAGGGGATCTGGTGATAAGGAACTGGAGTCTCTCAACGTGGTTACCAGCAATGGTGAGCAGGACAGGGCAGGTGCGTTGAGTGATGTCAGCCAGGCGGTGCTGGTCCAATGCGAATACCTCCAATGGCCTCACTAGGTCCTCAAGTGGAATGTTGGCCCGGGTAGCAAACTTGAAGTCTAGGAAACTCTCGTCAGCCCCCGAGTCAATGAGTGCCTCCACCGTGGCCCGTTGGTCCGCCCAGGCCAAGGTGACGCTCATCAGATGGCCAGGTGGTGCACGGCTCTGGGAACGAGAAAAACTGCTCACCAGGATCTCCCGGGGTCCCGGCGAGCCTGGTCTTTTGGCCGGGTGGGGCAGTTGGCGATACGGTGTCCCTCCCGACCGCAGTAGAGGCAAAGGCCGGACCTGAACCTCGCCTCCCGTTCAGCTTGGCTAAGATGAGAACGTCCCAGCTGCATGGGTTCCTCCTCGCGTACCTAATCGGGAGGGGAAACAGCCACCAGTCGTGTTGGGAGCAGGGCGACCAGCAGTACCGTCACGAGTACGGGGGGTCCGGAGTACCTCTGGAGGTCCCTGTCGGGTTCTCTCACGTTTTCTCTCCTGGAGGCGTCCGTCGATGCGAATGGCGAGGCTGAACAGGTCCTCGAGGGACTCAGGTTCCTCACGGGTCGCAAGCTGGTCCCTGACTGCGTCGTTGAGCCCCCTCATGAAGGTAAGACGAAGTGCTTGGTCGTTCCAACCGCTCTCCGTAGCCGCCAGTCTGAACTCCAGCACGTAGTCGGTAACCCCGCCGCCGCCCTGCCGGAAGGTACCCAACCGGGCTCCAGGGTCCAGACCACGGGCTGGATGGTGGAAAACCCTGCGGAGCTCAGCCACGAAGTCTGGGTAGGAGAAACAGAAGTCTGCCTCCATTGCCCAGGAGGCAGTGACCCACTGGGCTGCCCGGCCTGAGAGCAAGTTAGTCATGTAGGCCACTCGGGCTCCCCTTGAAGTGAAACGACTGGGTTGATGACGAAAAACCAACTCACATTGCATGATGAATGTGGCACAATCCTCGAAGTTACCGTCGAACAGCCGTGGTTCGGAGAGACGGGGCTCCCGAGGTGCGGGATCGGGAGGCGCGGGCCCTGCCAGGGCTGCGGGTGATGCTCCGGCCAAGGCTCCTGAAGGAAGTGGGGTTACAAGCAAGGTGTTAACGGTCTCACTCAGCGTGTGTAAGTGGAGGAGAATACTAGACTGCTGGCTAGCCAGAGAGCCCAGGGACCCCTGAATAGGCAGGACCTGCTCTCGGAGTTCCTGTACAGCAGCCGCATCTAGCAGTAGGCTGTGGCCCTTGGTTAACTCTATCTGGCCTGCCAATGCTGTTCTGACTCTCTCTGTGTCGGCTGGGGTCGTCATGGTTGGATCGTAATGTTAGGGTTTGTAACCGACCCCAAGCGCAACGGCACAGAGAGAGTTGTTTCAGAGTTAGCCAAAGCAAGGGCGTATTTATTCTCAGAGTCACAAGATTGAATTAGGTGGAGAAACAGAACAAACGGGGAATCTGGCATGTGAAGATGGTTGCGGCTCTGTAGATTCTCCCAGTAGGTGGTGGTGAGGAATTAGTTTGTGACGTCTGAAGCCGCTCTGCAGATCCTCCCAGCTCACTCCAGGTGGAAACGGGGAGAGAGAGAGAAATCCCAGTTAGCCAGCGCACAACAGAAACAGAGAGGTGACTGATCCAAATAAACATCCAAGTGACTTGATCTTCGGTGTGATACACACAGTTAGCAGAGTCCAGAGAAAAAACAATACGGTAATCCAAAGTGTAAATCCAACAACGAAAAATAGGTGAGAACAGTATAACAAAAACGGGATCTCTTCGGTGTTTCACAAACACACAAAAAACTGGTGATCCAAAAAGAACTGTTTCCAAAAACTCACCAGAGCGCAACGCGTAAAGCGGGCAGATAAACGAGGCGCAGCTTCGTACGGGGAATCAGGTTTCTCCACAGGGATACTTCACGAAAGTCCTGGGAAGCAACAGACAGGGAACAGCGACGGGAAAGAACAAGCAAATGCAGGGAATACTCAAAACGATCCAACATCGATATTAGGGAGATCAGGGTATATAAAGCCACGGGGGCGCTAATGACAAGCTGTGACAGCTGCGGGATGAAATTGATCATTGCTCCAGAAGCGTGTGGTGGGGAGAGCACCAATCAACACGGCATCTTACACGAAAGAAGCGTGTGGCGGGGAATGCAATTAATTAACAAAATACCTTAAAGGAACGGAGCGAGTGGGTGGGGAGCGGACCAAACCTCACACCTAGGATACTATGACAGTACCCATAGTGATTTTACTGGGATATGGGTAAATTTTCTGATTCAGAGCTGTAAGCCCTACATTTAAATACATTTGGATGTAATAGTTCAAACTAATACTCTACAGTCGATTGCTATTGTCAATGGACCAACTCCAAAAGTCACATGATGACAAATTCAAGTCTTGATGCTTTCATTTCCAGCTTAGGGAGACTGTTGTCTACGTTTATAGATATATTTGCAATTTGCATACCGCCCCAACAGGTCCACGGAGGACGCCATAGCCCATGTGCTGCACACAGCAGCATCACACCTGGACAAGAGGCAGGGGAACTATGTGAGAATGCTATTCATCGACTACAGCTCGGCATTCAATACCATAGTCCCCTCCATACTCATAGCCAAGCTCAGGGACCTGGGCTTGAACTATGACCTCTGCCAGTGGGTCTTGGACTTCCTGACTGGCAGACCCCAGGTGGTGAGAGCAGGCAACTGCACCTCCTCATCCATCACCCTCAACATAGGGGCCCCCCAGGGCTGTGTTCTGAGTCCCCTCCTCTACTCCCTGTACACACACGACTGTGTGGCTCAGCGGAGTAGCAATACAATCATCAAATTTGCTGACGACACAGTGGTGGTGGGCCTGATCTCTGCCAACGACGAGAGGGCCTACCTGGAAGAGGTCAAGGTCCTGGCGGGATGGTGCCAGGAAAACAGCCTCTCCCTGAACGTCAGCAAAACAAAGGAGATGATTGTGGACTTCAGGAGGTCGGGGGTCAAGGACTACAGCCCCCTCAGCATCGACGGGGCACCGGTTGAGAGAGTCAACAGCTTTAAGTACCTCGGAGCCTACATATCCGAGGACTTGACATGGACCACACACATTGACAGTGTTGTGAAGAAGGCACGACAACGCCTCTACTTCCTCAGGCGCCTAAGGAAGTTCCAAGTCAGTCAGAAGATCCTTAAGAACTTCTACTCATGTACAATAGAGAGCATCTTGACTGGCAACATCACCTCCTGGTTTGGGAATAGCACTGCACAAGACCGAAGCAGACTACAAAGAGTGACACGTTCAGCCGAACGCACAATTGGAGGGGGGCTCCCCACCCTCCAGAACATTTACAACAAGCGTTGCAAGGGCAAGGCTAAGAGAATCATTAAAGACTCCAGTCACCCGAACAACTGCCTCTTTGAACTGCTGCGGTCAGGCAAGCGATACCGGAGTCTCAAGGCGAGCACAGAAAGACTCAGAAGAAGCTTCTATCCCCAGGCCATCAGACTGCTAAACGAACAATGAACACTACACAACAACAACCACCAAACGCACATAGCACACACATCCACACGCACACACTCACTTTAAACAGACACACTGTAGCACCCACTCCACACACTTTATAGCACACACCCACTTTAAACAAACACACTGTAGCACCCACTCCCCACACTTTATATTTATTGATGAAGGATTGCACTACAACTCGTACACCTTACTGTAAATTGTACCTAAATTGTACCTCATCCCATTTCTGCTTTGCACTATATAGTACTGTACATTAGTACACTGCATAGTATTGTATATTATATGGTAACTCAGAACATTGTACATATGTCTATACCGAACACTGTGACCTCATTTTCTTCTTCTAAATTACATGCTATACTATGTTATTTGATACTATCTTGTCTAGCACAGTCTCTGGAGCGTAACAGTAAGAAGCATTTTGTATGAAAGTATTCTGTACTTCTGTATGACAACTATTAAAGAAACTTGAAACTTGAGATAAGTTACCTACCTCTTTTCTTGATCTTCCAATCACGAGGGAAGCAACAGTTTTGATCGGAGGTTCAAGATAAGAGGGCAGGGTTTGAGATAGGTCAATGGAATAGCACATGTAAATTCTGCTTTAAGGGTGGATTTTTCTCTTGGGTGCTCTCCTCAGACAATGACCTTTCCTCCTTGTACTAATCCCACTAGACGTGCTCTTCAAGAGGGAGAGGAGATGTGTTATTGTATGCAAAAAGAGACAGCTGAATTAATATTCATTCTCAATTTGTACGGAAGGCTTTGCCCCTCTTCTCTCCTTTCATGATCTAATGTATGTCTCTCTTTCTCTTTCCATCTCTTTTTTCCCTCCCTTTTTTTAATACATTTTTTGTCCTCACTTTTTTCCCGTATTTTTCTCCCATCCCAATTTAGTCGTTATGCCAATTCCCTTCCTGGTCGTTGCGTGCATTTCCCCCCCACTGTCGGCCTAGGGAGGGTGAAGACTATCACATGTCTCCTCCGATACATGTGGAGTCAGCCAGCCGCTTCTTTTCACCTGACAGCGAGGACTCTCACTGGGGGAATGTAACGCGTGGGACGGTGGGAGGATCACACTACCTCCCCCAGATCCCTTCCCTGCTGAACAGGCGCCCCGACCGACCAGTAGGAGTCGCTGTTTACAATGACCAGGACACACACCCCACCGGCTTCCCACCTGCTAACACTGCCAATTGTGTTAGTAGGGACGACTGACCAAGCCAGAGGTACCGCTGACAGCTGGATTCGATCCCAGAGTCTCTGCGGTGGTAGGCAAGTGCTTAGTCCACTGCGCTACCCAGCCGTCCCCTTCCCCCCCCCCCTCCCTTTTAACTCTGTAATCCAAATCTTCTCTTTATCCCCCTGCCCACGTATCTGACTTACTTACTTCTCATTCTGCCCCCCTTCCCCCCTACCCCCTTCTCTCTGACTGTATAGTAATGAGTTATCCTTTAACTCATTAAAGAGGCCCAATTGAGTAGCCACTAGCCAGCATAAACCCCCCCCCATGGTTGCTATGTCTATGATATGAGGCAACAGCCTCTCTCACTCTCCTTCTCCTTCGCATAATATTCTTGGTTAATCTTTTTATTAATATATGATTTATTATACAGTTATACCATACTTGTTTAAAAAAAAAAAAAAGGAATAAATGTATTGTGTTTATGCTTCCAATATAGTTACATTTACTGATATATACAGTACATCTATTCTTATAAGATTTGCAAGAAAAGAAGAAATGCTCTCCATGTAAAAATCCCCCTGCACTTTATGATAATGATAATCCTACAGTATGATGCAGGATACACAATCTCCTAGTATTCTGATCAAATAAATATATATATATATTCAGCAGTCAAAGAGATGCAACACCTTGACTATGGCACACATCAACCTGTAAAAGAGGAAATAGAGAAAACAGTAGGTGTATTTATTTTACATGGGTCTATGGAACAGGTGAATAATAGGACTAGGGGTAAACAGATCAAAACACAAAATGGAATCAACGTCCAAACGAAAAGCAACGCAGAGCATTGTCAAAAACAAATCAACAAAGTATCAAAATAAACCATAGGAACAATCAAAGTCCAATTGCCTGTGACAGAAAATATACAAAACTCACCGGGCAAAACAAAGAGATCCAGGGATAACAAAAGGTAGCAGGCAGGAGAATCACCTGGCAGGGTAGTCAGGCAGAGACTGTGATACAAAAGGGGAGAACACAAAGTTACAAACTCCAACAGGTCAAAACACAGAATATCAAAAATATGCATCCAAACAAGAGAAGACACAACGGTATGTAAGTGTACGATCTGATCAAATGGAAGAGTCGTGACCAGTCTTTTATGGCAGGGTTGATTTGATCAAATCATCTAACTCCCCACACCTGGATCCACTCCAGAGAGAGAGAGAAATTAATGAACAGGTCTGGTTGAAGCCCCCAGGGACTCTCTCTCTCCATTTCTCTCTCTCCCACTCCTGTCTCTCTCTCTCTTACTCCCACTCCCGTCTCTCTCACACCCGTCTCTCTCTTTCCCACCCATCTCTCTCATTCTCCGTCTCTCTCACAACAGAGAAATCTTGTGTTGTGAAATCATGCAAGATTTCCTCTGTCTTACCAGGCTAAGTAGACTCAGGATACTCAATGTGTAGTCTGAGTAGACCTTCCCTCAGTCAGCCATATTAAAACTTGGTCTAAATCTGAGGTCACCTTACCTCAGGTCCTTTAGCGACAGTCAAATTGGCTGAGAAAAATGCACGGTAGTTACGGACACACACACAGAAAGCATGTGTGATTAGAATGTCCTACACTTGCGATTCATGCTCAGGTGTAAAAATCATAACCAGCCTTTCGTTGTGAATCAGCCCCTGATAAAATACCAGGCCTAGCTGATAAATTGCAGTAGCACTCAGCTGATATTTAAGCATTACATCACACGCAGGAGTGGTTTGTGACCAATAAACCATGCCTAGGGGTGGTTGTTAGGCCCGAGGCGCAGCCGAGGGTCGTTAGACCCCCCTAGGCATGGTTTATTGGTCACAAATCACGACTGCACGTGGTGTAAAGCTTTTATACAACTGCCAGATTCATCCAACCTTATTTCTATACAATAAACACACATTAATCGAAGATTTATTGAAAAAACCATCCGCCAGAAAAAGTAGTTCCCACAACTCCATGTGGAAGCAGCTTGAAGTGCATCCAACCAAACTAACACATCCAACTGTGTATTATTGGAATGATTGAGAGAAGTTGCCTCATGTGGAAGCAGCTTGAAGTGCATCCAACCAACTAACACATCCAACTGTGTATTATTGGAATGATTGATTGAAAATTTTATTACCAGATGCAAAGTAGGTAAAACAAATTAAAACGTTTTCTTTGCCCTATAGGAAAAAAACGTTTTCTTCGCCCTATTTTTTTATTTATTTCTTTTAGCCTAAACTTAACCAGTTGGAAACCAGGGGTACAGTAATAAAATTAGCAATCAATCAATTCAATAGACCATGCTCACTTAAAACAGCGCTGCTTCTCTCTCAGTCTGACTCCCCCGCTGTTGCAGACAGGAGTGTATGTGTGTGTGTGCGTGTGTGTGTGTGTGTGTGTGTGTGTGTCACAGTGTGTGTGTGCGTGTGTGTGTGTATGTGTGTGTGTGCGTGTGTGTGTGTATGTGTGTGTGTGTGTGTGTGTGTGTGTGTGTATGTGTGTGTGTGTGTTTGTGGGTACGCCAGCGACAGTGTGAGAGAGAACGCTGCAGTCAGTAGAAAGTAGGAAGGAAGAAATTTAAATCAATCAATTAATCTATCAATCAATCCGCGATTTTTCTTTTGTTCTAGATTGAGTCAAGACCCATCAATTACATCATCCAACATTGTTTAAAATACTAACACATTCCCCTTGACAGAATCGCTTCATATTTAGTCGTTATGGTGCTTTCAACATAACCATTTGTTGTCCGCGATCCTGTTTTCTCCCGGAGTGAGCCGGGGAGGTTTATGTGATTCGGTTGTGGGCGGGTCCTGAGCCCAGGACCGTGGATTGTTGCCAATAAAGACGTGTGAATGGCCAATCAGAATCGAGAAATTTGCATGCCGTTGTATAATCAACTGTACTTGCCATCCACTTGCCATCTGTTACAACACAATGGCCTTTCAGTTGAGTCAGAAAAGGAATGACTGTCCACTACTGTGGCAGTCAGTTCTCTTCTTTTGAAATGATGAGAAATGCACACGTTCTCATTCAGGAAGGAAAGGTAGCCAGGCGAATTAATTCCCCACCTGTCTATGATGCCAAAAGAGCAGCAAGGCTATGTACAAGTACAAGTAATAGTTGTTTCACTCTGTCTTCCTATGGGTTGTTCACAAAGGAAGGAGAGAGGGAAAAGAAGGAGCATTATCTGTCTGTATTCCCAAAGAGTTCTATAATTTTCCTCATGAGAAGGAGAGGAGACGGGTGTGCTCTTTCACAGAGAAGGAGAAAGCTAGAAGAGACCTGTTAGTGTCCTCTGTGTACACATCTGACTAGGTGATAATTGATCTGGAGGGAGAGACAGACAGAAAGACAAAGAGAGGAAAGTCATGTTAAATTGATATTGGTTTTGTTGACTCATATTTCTTCCAGCTGAAGCTGTTGCTAGCCGTCATTTGGTGCTAATTTTGAATATATTTAAAATGTTTAAATGTTATGGGAGAAATTACAAAAATACACAAATGCCTTTTTATTGAACAATAAGTGAATTAATAAGATCTATGTAAAATAAACTATGCAAATGAAAATAAAAGTGTACTTTATACTGTAAGTGTCTCCTTTGCACAAAGGTGGAGAGATAGAAGTGATCTGAATGATTGTCTACCAATTTCCAAGTTATCTTGTTTGGCTAAATATCTATAATCATTGGTGAACATTCAAAGCATTTCTATCAATACATTCTGAACTGCCATCAGTCTGGTTTTATTTGGTCTAAATACAGAACCATGTCTGCAACATTAGTCCTGAATGATATTGTATCCGCCTCTGAGAAAAAGACGTGTTGCTTATTTTTCCTCTTCCTCTCTCTTTCTGTTTGATTGATTGAAAACTTTATCAACAGATTGCAGAATGGGTACAATACAGTACGGCTCAATACAAACGACTGCTAAGAGGATGCAGACCAGAAAAATACTTCCGTCTTGTTTACATCAGGGTCCTCCATTTTCAATTCATCAAGACAGTACTGTTTCATCAAGACATTTATGACATACAAGACATACAAATATACAGTACTGTATCATAAAAAAATATATATACAGTACATTCGAAGGGGAAGAAACTATATTGGAGGGGGTTGGGTGGGGGGTTGGTTTGGACATTTACAGGGGCCAGTTTCTAATTGCAGCCACCCGTAGGTGCTCTTTGAGAGCCGTTTTGAAGGATGGTAGGGATTCACATTATTTTACGGCTGTGGGTAGGGCATTCCACATTGTTGTGGCATAATTGCGAAATGTGTTTAGTCCCTTGTTTGAGCCGAATCTGGGTTGAACATGATTTGTGGAACTCCCTCTGGTGTTGTGGTCGTGGAATTCACTGACCTTTGGGAAGTATTTCGACATGTACAATACATAGGTATTTTAGTGGTGTAGTGTATCTTGTAGACCAGGCCCATTGCAAGTTGCTGTACTCTGTTGTCTACTTTAAGCCATCCTAGGTTGTCAAAATGGGCAGGGGTAAGGTGGGTTTTAGGAGTAAGGTCAAGCAGTAGTCTGACCAGTTTGTTTTGTGATGTTTGTAGTCTTGTTTCTAGGGCCTTTGAGGTGCTTTGGTACCATGAGGTGCAAGCATAGTCGTAGTACCCTTGATTGAGTGCTCAAGGTATTCTTGTTTACCAGAGAGGAGATCCGGTACAAGAATCTTGTTCGTTGGTTGACTTTTTTGATTACATTGGTTGCCATTTTGCCACAGGAAATATTTGCCTCTAGGATGGAACCCAGGTAGGTCATTTCATCTTTCCTTGTGACAATATTGTCACCCACTGTAACAGAGAAGCCGTTGGCCTTGCTGAGTTTGTTATTTGATCCAAAGAAAATGGATTCTGTTTTACCCAGGTGCGGTCTCGACTCCCAGAGAGTCAGCATTGCCTTGGCTTGGGCTGATCGCTATACTAACTCGTTTGGCTGAGTTAGGGGGAGGGAAGCCGTGGGTGGGTCCTGGGCGTTGTGGACAGCGACCCCTACAGTTCGGTCGGGGCGCCTGCACAGCGAGGGTAGGATCTGGAGAAAGGTAGTGTGACCTTCCACACGTTACACTCTCCCGGTGAGAATCTGCGCTGCCAGGCTGGCTGCCGGCTGGCTGCACATGTGTCGGAGGAAAGCATGTGACAGTCTCCGGCCTCCCGGACCAACAGTAGGGGGGGGGTGCACAACAACCAGGAAGGGGGTTGGGAATTGGCATAACGACTAACAGTGGGATGGGAGAAAAATCGGAAAAAGGAGGGGGGAAAAGATAATAAAATAAAATAAACTGCAACTTGTCCCTGTCAGAGACCAGCAGGGCTGAGTCGTCCGCGAACAGGAACAACTTGCAGTCACAAGCTGATGACATGTAATTTGCATAAATTAGGAACAGTAACGGTCCTAGTATGCTTCCTTGTGGAATACCACTGCTCACTGGGGGGGGGGGGGCGTGTACCGTTCATCTCCACCATCTCCCCTCCAGGTAGGATTGCATCCAGCTCACTGATGAACTATCAAAACCAATTGCTTTTAGCTTATCAATCAGAATGGAGTGATTGACAGTGTCGAAAGCCTTTTGGAGGTCCACCTGCAGTATTTGCCTGTGTCCACCTTGTGTGGTCGTTCAAATAGAGAAGGCATGTGTCAGTGGAATGGGATTGTAGTGGCCGACTGTCATTCCTGGGTGTGCGGACAGTCGTCCACGATGCACCCGCTAATGTGCCTTTTCACGCTGTACCAAAGTTGTGATGTTGAATGTCCAAAGTTGCCGCCGGTTCGGTTTACAGGGTTTATTGTTGTACAAAGGTAAATGGTAGTAAATGAAGGGTTAAACAGAACAGTCGTCAATTGCTCCGTGGTCAGTTCCAACAGTGAAACAGTGTTTGAAGGTAAATCCTCAGCAGGTGCATAGGATCATAGTAATCACCTAGGATACTTATAGCTATATTGGGTGGTGAGCCCCCTAGTGTCCAAACATAAATGGTTCAGTGCATGGTTCTAATATATATATATATATAATATAATATATATATAATAATAATATAATAATATATAAATCCACCAAGTCGGTTTCTGCCTCTACACACCGGCCTCTTAATTGTGCACCAAAACACAATTATATATGCAAGAGGCAAAGAAGCCGACATAACCTACAGTCAATGCAGAGCATGGGAAGAACAAATCAGTTAGTGAGTCAAGTAACAGTCAATAACATTCAAAATGTTTCAAAGCATTAGGCTGTTGGTCAGGCTCCGGTCCAACAACCGGTTCCGTTATTATTATAAACATACAAAATCTATTTGAGCCAAAAACATAATGCCCTTTTTTTTGTTTTTTTTTCTTTTTTAATAACAGAGCCATATAGCTCTGATAGGCTATATGCATATGTCTATTCAATGTTTATACATTGTTCAACAGAGCCCTATAGCTCTGATAGGCATATAGCCAATGTCTACTGGTTGTGACCTTCCATCAGAGTCATCAGGACTGTTGGCGGTAAGTCGGTCAGGAAGTCTCAGCCGGCTTTCCCAGGTTTCCCTGCTCCGTCTTCTCTTCTCTTGGAAACTGGCATGATTGCAAGTGTTTGGTCATCACCAGCCCCGGTAACACCATGGGCTTCCAGAGAAACCATTCCACTGCCGGTTGACATACCCGTTTCAACAGTCTTTTGTCCTTCATCATCTTCATCAGATATCAGAACACTTTTGTCATCGTGTTCAACTGAACAAGCCTCCTTTTCTTCTGATACTTCTATCTTGGTTCTGCTCTTTCCCGTTGGCTTGCCATTTCCTCCAACACTCTTGACCTCAGCAGGTCCTTACAGAGTAGAGCTACGTTTTGGGAGATGCACTTCTATGCTTGTTTGATGTAGATCAGTGTGAGACTGAGGGGCTTGGATATGAGAGGTTGTTGGCAGCACATGCCAGCTTCGACCAGCAGGGGCAGCACATCTTGTTTTAGCAGTATGGCTTGGCCACTGGTCCACCCCTTATACTCCATCATCTTCCTCTTCTTTATCACTGTCCTCCTCCTCGTCTTCATCACTGTCCTCCTCTCCTTCATCACTGTCCTCCTCCTCACTGTCCTCCTCCTCTTCTTCATCATGTTGACTATGCAGTTTGTTTTCGTCATCAGCGCCCTCTTCTTCATCATCGACGTCATCGACGCCGTCCTCTTCTTCATCATCGACGCCGTCCTCACCATCATCATCATCGTCTAGTTCATTCTGAGGAACTGTCTGAGGAACAATCCACTCCTTGGAGGGAACATGAGGCGCGCTCGCTTTGTCGTCCTCTTCTTCATCGTCATTGACGTCATCATTGACGCCGTCCTCTTCCTCACCGCCCACATCACCATTGTCATCTGGTTCATTCTGAGGAAGTCTCTGGGTAGGACCCATCAGGTCACCCTCCACCATCCACTCCCTGGAGGGGACATGAGGTGCGATCGAACAGATGAAGATGAGGATGACTGTTCGATCGCACCTCATGTCCCCTCCAAGGAGTGGATTGTTCCTCAGAGACACTTCCTCAGAATGAACCAGATGACAATGGTGATGTGGGCGGTGAGGAAGAGGACGGCGTCGATGATGACGTCGATGATAAAGATGAGGATGACCCTCGCTGCCCTCTTCTTCATCGACGTCCTCTTCTTCATCGCTGTCCTCTCCTCTGGACTCTGTATTTTGTGCTCGCACTCCTTGGAGCTGAAATCAACACAGTGATTAGTAAAAACATATTCATTGGCCGGTTCAATGTTGCGCCTCTCAGCCAAGACTCCCATCGATGATGCCCGCCTGGCCGCTTGCTTGGCTGCTCGCTCGGCTGCGCGCCTGGCTGCGTGTTCGGCTGAGAGCTTTTCAAATTCCAATTTCCTATCACTTTGTTGTTTCTTTATCCTGCTTTCCAACTCGTGTCTCAAATCTTTAAGGTTTACATTGGCAAGGGCAGTTTCATATTTCCAATTACTTTGTTGTTTCTGAAGCAAGTTTACAGTGGCAAGGCGTATAAACAAGCATTCCTTTTCATCTTCAGCCTCTCTTAGCCTAGAGCGTACCCATAAGCTTTCCTTTTCATCTTCAGCCTTTCTTAGTTTCAAGTTTCAAGTTTCTTTAATAGTTGTCATACAGAAGTACAGAATACTTTCATACAAAATGCTTCTTACTGTTACGCTCCAGAGACTGTGCTAGACAAGATAGTATCAAATAACATAGTATAGCATGTAAATTAGAAGTAGAAAATGAGGTCACAGTGTTCAGTATAGACATATGTACAATGTTCGATGCAGAATAGACGTAACTGAGTTACCATATAATATACAATACTATGCAGTGTACTAATGTACAATACTATATAGTGCAAAGCAGAAATGGGATGAGGTACATCCCATAGCACGGCTTCTTCTTTAATTGCAATTTACCTCTTTCTCATCTTGGCTTCAGATATTTTGTTATTTATTCTTTCCAATTCCAGTTTCAAATCTTTAAGGTTTAAAGCGTTTAAATGGGCACGGCGTACCTTTTCAGCTTCAGCCTCTCTTAGCACAGATTTGCTGGTTTGCCGCTTGGCTTCAGGCATTTTTACTGTATTTATTTTATTTTTTACATATATCGTTTGTAGCTTTAAATGTTACAATCACATGGCGACGTGGTGTGACGTCAGATTAGTTTGTCAGTGTGCCGACGTTATTTAGTTTCCACACGTCGAGAGTGACTTGAATTGCAATGGTTCCACACTTAATTCTCCGTTGCACTGTCCACTGTTGTATTATATATCGGAATTAAATCATAGTTCATTGCGTCATTTAGTGTCCAGTTTCCACACGTCCAGACAATATTAATTGTGATGGTTCCACTTTCTAATACGGCGCATAGTCCGTTCTATGCATCACAATTTAATTAGTCCGACGCTAGAATGCTCCACAGCGTTCGCAAGGAAGAGTCAGTTCCATTCATAAATACAGCAGCGTCCACCAAACAATTCCACATCGCGGTAGGCCATTTGGCTATCCATGTCCTTCAAAATCCGTTATTCAGGTCTTCATCAACAGAGGTATTATTTATGAATCTTCTTACCTCTGCTTTTCCTTGGTGAGGGAGGTTATCCAACTTTATACTCACATGTCCTTCTATAGTGAGGAGTTTTTCCAACTTTTCACTATAGTGAGGGTAACTTCAAACTTTGTACTCACGTCCTTCTGTCGTGAGGACACCTTCAAACTTTGTACTCACGTCCTTCTTTCATGAGGAGACCTTAAAACTTTGTAGCCCCACATACTTCTTTCATTAAGAAAGTTTCAACTTTGTATTCACGTCCTTCTGTCGTGAGGGAACCTTCAAACTTTGTAGTGGCCGACTGTCATTCCTGGGTGTGCTGACAGTCGTCCACGATGCACCCGCTAATGTGCCTTTTCACGCTGTACCAAAGTTGTGATGTTGAATGAATTGAATGTCCAAAGTTGCCGCCGGTTCGGTTTACAGGGTTTATTGTTGTCCAAAGGTAAATGGTAGAAAATGAAGGGTTAAACAGAACAGTCGTCAATTGCTCCGTGGTCAGTTCCAACAGTGAAACAGTGTTTGAAGGTAAATCCTCAGCAGGTGCATAGGATCATAGTAATCACCTAGGATACTTATAGCTATATTGGGTGGTGAGCCCAAACATAAATGGTTCAGTGCATGGTTCTAATATATAATATAATTAGAGCTGGGCCGTTAACGGCGTTAACGTGCTGCGTTAATGCGATACTAGTATCGCGCGATAATATAATTGACGCAGTTAATCTAAAAAAATTGAAAGAAAATTTACATTATTTTTTTTTTACCTTTATTTACCCAGGGTAGGTTCGCTGAGCACAGATGCTCTTTTTCAGGAATGCCCTGCTTCACATTCACACAGTTCCATTCACACCTGGGAGCTGCCCAGTACAACCACAGTTGACACCATTGGCCACTGAGCAACTCCACTGGAGCAGTTGATTTGCATTGGCAGAGTTTGGCCCTGTCTGGCACCCAACGGGAAAAATATTATAGGCACTATAAGTAGACACCGCTACATAAAACAAGCTGGTCTGCCTGAGTGACTGGTGGAAGAAGGAGAAATAGAGATTAGACTGATTGAGTCAAGCTATGTCACATAGTTCAAGTTTGAAATGCTTCTTTCTGTTTTGCTCCTGAGAGTGTGCTAGATACTGTACTGTACTGGTAATATTATTTATTTGTGTTAACTTCTGAATAAAAACTTATTAAACACAAGTACATCTTATTGAACATTGTTTTGATATTTCATTACCAATTATCATAGCAAAACAGCTTTTTCAAACAGTCTGTAATGCATTTTGGAAACGGGAGATGGGCTCATGGTGTAATGGGCCACCTGGCCTGAGAAACATAAGGAGGAAAGAAAAAGTAAGGACTTACTTCTGGTCATTATTTGGGTAGAACACACATATTTTGAATGCCTTCGGCAGATTAAAAAAAAAATGTAGCCATTTTAATCTAGATTAATCTAGATTAAATCCAGGATTGCAGATAGATTAATCTAGATTAAAAAAAGTATCTATGCCCACCTCTAAATATAATATATATATAATAATAATATATAAATCCACCAAGTCGATTTCTGCCTCTACAGGGATGTTCTGAAGCCAGATTGGAATTTGTAGATTAACTTTTTTTTTGCAAGGTACTTTTCGACCTGTTTGTAGAAAAAAAAATCCATAACTTTCGAGATGGAGGTAAGAATAGAAACAGGGCGGTAGTTGCCTGGGTCTAATTTGCTGCCTTTTTGTGCCAGTGGCCTTGTTAGGTTGGAGGGCGCTACAGTTTTTGAGCACCTCATCTTGTTACCATTTCGAGTTTGAAATCGTCTTTGCAAACCCCTAGGTTTTTGTAGAAGGCTAGGATGTGTTTTACTCCAAAATGCCCAGAGTGGGAATTGTTTGGATTGTTGTTCTCAACATCATTGTAACTGAGGGGAATGATCAGTGATCAGTCTAACCCTAGAAGAGAGTATGGAGATATACTGTACAGTATGTACATGCAATACATGGGGGGCGGAAAGCACCAAAGGAAAGGGTGATCGAGAATATAGATTAGAGAAAGATATAAAGAGAGAGAGATGGAGAGAAGATATACTGGCAGAGATGAACAGAGAGATAGGAGAAAGAGAGAGCGAGGGACAAGGCTGAAATATGATTAAGCTGAGTGGCGGTGAGCTGAGAGAGAGGTGACACGGAGGTCAGAGCGGGAGGAAAGGAGAGAGAGAGAGATGGTGTCTGTGAGAGAAGGTAAAGGAGGCTGCAGGTAAGGTAATAGAGATGTGAAGGGTGAGTGAGGGAGGAAGAAGAGGTAAGGGAGGAGGTATGGAGTGAGAGGTCAGGTGGAGGGCGAGAGGCAGTCTGAAGCATTGGGTTATAGAATAGAATGTCCTGCCCGCAGCTTACAGACCTGTTCAGCTCAAGTGGCATCGGCTGCTTAGCCTAACAATAACAGCTCCAGAGCCTCTAAAGGTGGCCGGCGTAGACCAGTTTTATTATTAGGATTATGAAGAGCACTGCAGGAAGACTTATAGATGAACTATTGTACCGGGGGAGAAATTATATGTAACAGCACAGTGTGAATGTTGAAGGCTGTGAAACATGACCGACCACCACAGAACTGGAATGGATAGGAATGTCTAAGGTTATTGACCTATCTCAAACCATGCCCTCTTTTCTTGATACCCCAATCACAGCTGTTGCTTCCCTCGGACAAACTTTGGAGGATAAAGAAAAGAGGGTGGGGTTTGAGATTGGTCAATTGTGGCATAATTTCACCAGTAAAGGTCTTGCACGGAATGTTAATGTAGTTGTCTTTCTTCCAACATGGATGCCTGTAACCATTGGTAACCACTTTCAAAAGAAAACTTCTGTGCAGTGTAAAAGTGTGATATTACTGTTCCACTGTGACTTGTTTACAAGATCCTGTAATACCAAATTATTAAATGTTTTGTTTATATATTTCTCGTATATCAACACATAGAAATCATTGTTTTGCACATAGCTGTTTCTTCTACCATGGAGGACAAATGGGCATTCTAAACATTCTGTGAAAGACCTCTAGGACTACACCTAAGACAGCATCCATAAAATTTTGATATCGTTGTTATGGAGCGTTTCATGCATAGTTATAAAACATTAGATGCGACATGTCATGCTATTCTAGGATGGAACCATATGGCAGCCATCTTTCCTGGTACAGTTCTAAACCAGCATGAACTGAAGAGAAAAGTAGCATGTATGGTGCTTTTACTTCTCCTATTTTTACATGAACCTTTCATTAACTGATGATTGCATTGCATTATATTTGTAAGTATCTTAGGGGTATCTTAAGATTAACCTCAGTGAAGACCTCATCCTAAGGTCTTCACTGAGGTTAATCTTAAAACCTGTTCCACTCGACGGGGTCGGTACCGACCCTTTTTGACATTATTATCATATAGGCATATTTTTATGAGTGATGAAAATAATTTGTGATTTTAAAATCAACCGTTTTCAAGTATTAACATCACTACTATGTCACAAATACATGTAGAATGTAAAACGTTAGGTTGGCAATAGTTTAGCAATAGGTTAAAAGTGTACTTATATCATTTTAAGTTTTCTATTTGCGATCGTCTATTCTGACCCGGAACCGGAAATGGAAATGTTGAACCATCGGAATTGTAGTTTTTTTTATCGCTAGCTATCTGCCAGCGTTGAAATTTCTCCGATCTACACTTCCTGTCACATACTATGGTGGTTCAAAGTTCAGCGTTCTGAATGAATCATATCAATAATTGTTATGATTCGCGATAATAAGCTACAAAAGGTAACGTTTTTGACAAATATTGAAACACAGTAAGTTTCTCCACACTATTGTTACCATGTAGGAAGAATTAGATCTGAAATTAGTTTCAAAATGGTTACACTGTGGGGGAAATAAAATAGTACAGTCGATTACAGTAAATATCAGTATCTGTTATTTTTTTTTATTTTTTTTTTTACTTTGACCAGTCAGCTGGTTCTTTTAGCGTTTATCGCTTTTTCATCGCATTCATACTTGGTCAAGTTCGACCGACAGAAGCAGGCTGAAAGGGTTCAGATGGGGGGGAAGACACTCTGGGAAAGGCACGGCTGCCGTCCGGGATTCGAACGCGCTCAGCCCCAGATCCGTGACGAGCACGGTTGTCCACGGCTCTGAAATAGCACTCGCGGTACGTGGTGAGCTACTGGAGCTCCCCCAGTATCTGTTATTATGCACGCCTGGTGATACTATATCCAAATTGAACTCGGCCATTTGAAAGATACTATATGTATATATATATATAAATGTGCGAATTGGCTATAATAAGGTAATGTATAAGCATATATTCTATAATAATATTTCAAATTGCATTGGTCCGGATGGGAGAATTCAGTACTGTATATACAGAACCTTCAGTTTGATCATCTTCCCTTTATTAATTTCCTTAGATCTTTTGTACACATGATCTCAAGAGGGTACTGAATGAGCTCAGTGGCAGTTTCTTAAGTTTGGTCATTATTATCATGGTTTTATTCACTGTCAAAGATGAAAAGAAAAATCATAATTCATATTTTCCTTTGTTTCATCACAATTTAAGCAAGCCTAGTAATAGACACAATATTTCTGACACTGAGAATACATTCATTGAGGTCCATAGATGTTCCTAGATACCAAGAATATGCAAATAGCCCTTGTAGAAGTGGAGCAATATTCCATTTACCTAGGTATACATTTTATGCAGATTTTCACCTGGGGTGGAACAGGTTGGTTGAGGTGAGGGTTAGGTTTATCCATCCTATTGGTAGTTAGCCAGACTGGGGGTGAGTGACCTTAGTTTGTGGTGGTGGGAGTGGATCTCTCTCTATCTCTCTCTCTCTCTCTCTCTCTATCTCTCTCTCTCTCTCTCTCTCTCTCTCTCTCGTCTAGTGTGGGATTCTGGTCTGAAGCCAAACATCTCATGAGGGACTGACCTCTCTTACACTTTTTCATCTGCTCTTTATTTACATGTATTAGTAGTCCCGCTTCATCTGTTTGTTAGTTTAATACGAGAGGCGGAGGGGGTTAGGAGGAGGAGGATGAGATAGAGGGGTAGACAGAGGGATTAAGGATGGGAAAAGGACTCGCCGTGGGAGCAGTGAGGGAGGGAGAGGATGGGAGTGAAACCTAGGAACAGAAAATAGAGGGAGGAGCTGGAGCAGAGCATGGGAGAGAAGTATTACCCTAATGCTTGGACTGAGTGTGCATGTGTGTGTACTTGGGTGTGTGTACATTGTGGTGGTGATGTGTGTGTGTACATTGTGGTGGTGATGTGTGTGTGTGTACATTGTGGTGGTGATGTGTGTGTATTTGTGTGTGGGGGGGGGGGGGCTCGCATCACAGGTCATTCTCCAGGAGAAAGGGCAGGATGGCTGTGACATCATTAGCTTGAGATCATTGCTACAACATGAGTCTCCTCCAAAGCCCATACACAGTCCAGAGAGAGTGTTTTAAACAGAGGAGGAAACACAGTAATGGTGGAATAGTTGACCTCAAACACTGTCCTCTGTTAACTCTAGTAGGTAAGTGTGGATTACAGTATCGACAGTGTCTTCTGTCTTCTGTGTGGTTTCAGTCACCAGCTGATCAGAATATGGAGAGGTTAAAGGCTTTTGGTAAACACACTTATTTCCCAACTTGAGAGTGATAGTTCCTGTACTAGCTAGGCTAGCATGCACCTGGACCTCTCTCTGGGGGCTACTGGACACACACACACAGATGAAACTGAAATCAATCTTCTCTGACACTGGGGAAGATGGCCAATAAGTGTTACCCAAAATGTTGGTGTTCCTTTAAAACCTGTTAAGCCTTAAGGTCCCCCTATAGGGGACTTTTCTTTTGTCACCTGAAAGGGCAATCGACAGGCAACAAATAGGGCTTTAATTCTATCTATATATTGTATTAAAAGAAATGCACACCCGAGCCACTAGAGGTCGGCAAAGAATCGTCCACATGTGGGCCCTTGGATGTTAAGAGGTCAATGTTTTTAAATATTTTTTTTTGTAGCCAAGAGTAAAGACAATAACCCTATCAAAAACAGTAGTCAAAGTGTATATTTTAATTTTTACCGATGTTTTATACGATTTATCGGAAAATGCTAATTATCGTAAAAACCGCAAGGAAATGACTAAATCCAGATTCAACCCTGCCATTGGAAAGAGGAGCATTTTCCCTGTCCATAGATGTATGATTTGGCCATAATAAGGTCAAGGTCAAGTTCAAGGTCAAATATGAATTTATAATTAAAATTGATTATCATTAATTACTGTATCTACAAATCCTTCTGTTTAATCATCTTCCCGCGGTTCATTTGCTTAGATTTTTTGTACACATGATCTCAATAAGGTGGTGAATGAGCTCAGTGAGCATTTTCTCCTACCCGTATACATTTTTGATCAAAGATGCAAAAATCATAAATCATAATTTATATTCTCCTTTGTTTCATCACAATTTACTCAAGCCTAGTAACACACACAATATTTCTGACACTGGAAATACATATCCCCAGGTCCCTAGATGTTCCTAGATACCAAGAACATGCTAATTGACCTTGCAGAAGTGGAGCAATCTTCCATTTACTTAGGCATGTACCTTTAGGCGAAATACGGCTTACAGCTTATCAGGTTAAGTTGTGTATTTATTGTAATAATTCACATTCTTTTTTAACCTAGAGCCCATTTTCTGATCATTTGGCATCATACTGTAACAATGAATTACCAAAATCACATGAACCATGAAAGAGCAAATTGTGTTTTTCTCTGCACTTGAGTTGGTCACAATTCAATCCAAGAGATCAACCACACGCATACATGGAATGTTAACAGAAAGCCTAAATATGACCTTTCAGAATAATTTCAGAGACATAATATTATTTGTTTACTCTTGATGACAATGTTTGACTGTTGCACAGGTTGGTTGAATTGCGGAAGAGTGAGAATGTGTGTGTGTGTGTGTGTGTGTGTGTGTGTGTGTGTGTGTGTGCAGTGCAGTGCACTGTACTATATATTTCTGTCTGCCGGCCTCACCTGCATGTGTACAGGATGTGATTTGTGGTTAATTGAGGTCAACCCCCATTGTAGTCTACATGCATTGTGTGTTGTTTTCATTTCTCATCTGGAGGAACTTCAACTTCTGATCAGAGTTTTTCTTTTTATGGACTCAAAAAACCCGGACCAGGCCTTCACGCTTGACTCCGTGCATCTACTGCCAAATCCAAGCACCCTGCAGGGTGTATTTTTAGCATCAACCATGTGTGTTTGGAGAGCAGCATTGCTTCAAGTGTTTCACTACTCTGCAGATATTTTTCATTCCCTGAAATATACCCCCAGCACTCCACAATTGTTATATTTCTGAGTTCCTAGTGTTTTCTTTACACACAGCACGTTTACACGTTTTTGATGGATTAGGTTCCAAATCACATTGTTGAAACACATTAACTCATTTGTGTGTTTTTACTGTATTTATTACTGCCTGTTCATGGTTCATTTTCTTCCTTTCTTCCTGGGCCTTTAAAGTCCAAGGCTACTTGTTTTTCAAGTGCATTTTACACACTGTCTAATACACAAGGCACAGAGGGCAAACAAGGGGGGGGGGCAATAAAAGCAAAGACAAATGGAATGTAACACACAGTACCAAAAGTCAGTAATAAATCTCCCCTCTAGAGCATATGTGTGTAGGGTACTAGATAGCAGGTATTAGGGGTATATCCTGTATAAGACATTTAACTAAATGGTGATTTCATTGGATATGCACTGTTAATTAATGCTTGTATATCTTATCGTGTGTTGTCATGTTTGTTAATATGTTTGTTTAAAAAATTATAAAAAAATAAAATACAAATAAATCTCCCCTCTGTCTCCAGTCTGAAGGCGGTGCTGTCGGCCCCTCCCCCCAGCGGTGCGCTGGACCTGTCTGGCATCCCTCTGACAGTGCGGGACATGGAGCGTCTGAGCAACCACCTGCAACGCCACGCGGACACTGTGGCCAGCCTGGAGCTGGGCTTCACTGAGCTGACTGACGAGGCCTTCCTCCTGCTGCTGCCCACCCTGGCCACCCTGCCACATCTAGAGACCCTGGCCCTCAACGGGAACAGGCTAACCAGGGCCGTGCTGAAGGAGCTGACCGATACCCTGAAGGTAAGGGGTGTCTCTCTCTCTGTCTCTTTGGTCTGTGTTTGTGTAACTTTACAGGTACTTTACGAGAGTCAAGGAATGATGAGTAGTGTCTGTCGAAGTGTCCTTGAGTAAGACACTGAACCTGCTCCATATTGTTCTGCAAAATGACTGACCCTGAACTTTGAAATCTCCAACCCCCCCCCCCCATACCCAGGGGTATGAAAATGACATGATGAGAATGAGGATAATGTGACAATGGCGATAATGCTTATCACTGCTTTTCCACCCCAGGACCCGGGCGGTTTCCCCAGCGTGACATGGATTGACCTGGGAAACAACGTGGACATCTTCTCCTTGCCGCAGCCCTTCCTGGTGAGCCTGAGGAAGCGCTGTCCCAAGCAGGGAAACCTGCCCACCATCCTGGAGTTTGGGGAGAGCCAGGCCAGTGACCCCCCCGAGAGGATCGTGGAGGACGGGGAGGAGGAGACGGACAACACCAACCGGACGGAGAGCATGGATGAGCTGCGGTCGGACGTGGAGGGAGAGATGGATGGAGAGACGGAGATAGAGGAGATGATGGAGGAGCTGCTGGACTTCGACAGGGAGGTGCAGGGAAGGGATGAGATGGAGGAGGACAGCATGTGGACCATGGAGGAGCAGAGGAGAGGGGGGAGCAGGAGGGGGGAAGAGGAGGAGACAGCAGAGGGGGCACAGAGGAGAGATGGACACGAGAAGAGACCGGAGAAAGCGGAGGGGGACGACACGCACAGTTGCTCTTCCCACCTGTCATGCTCCAGCCAATCGCTGCACTCCTCAGGGGCCATGGAGCCAATGAGGGTGGAGAAGGATGACTTGGACAAGGAGACCAACCAGTCGGACCACTTGACCTGATTGTAGGTCCTCTGTCCTCCGCTCTGCTTATATTGTCCTCTTCCGTGTCAATTCTTCTCTTCCGTGTCAATTCTTGTCTATAAGAAGAGGAGAGACTTTGTCTCCTGCAGCAGAAGCTTACTGGTACATAGAACTTGAAATATTCAAAAGATCTAGTGTTGATAATACAAACAGGCGGCTCCATGTTTTCACCTGATGAGGGGGCTTGAACAATGAGATGACAATCTGGCTTGGAAAAGGATGTCTGTCTGTGCATAGCATAGAGACTACAGATTATCTTTTATGTATAAGCATCAAGGATGTTAACTCTAGCACGTTCTGAAATGTTTCTATTCAGGTCCCCCCCCCTCCCCTCCCGATAATCCTCCTGTCCTGCCATTGGATGAATGCCTACATGTGCCTGTAACATGTCCCACAATTGGTTGAGAGGGTGTGTGATCAGATAGAGAGATAGACACATAGTCAGGCTATAGAATAGTCAGGGCCACAAACCATACAGATATTAGCTGGTGATAAGCAGAGGTAGTCAGACAGGCTATGCTACATAGAGCGAGGCCTAACAGACAGACAGATGGACAGACAGACATACAGTATAGATTGAAAGCAGTTGATGAAAGTTGAAATAATGTAAGTTGGCAGAGTCTGTACATCAGGAGTCAGGATAAAAGGCAGACAGCAGTGAACAACCAATATAAGTAGGTGAGTCTATATTTATCTCTCTGTCAGACCAGTACCCTCTCCTGTATTTGTCCCCCTGTCTACAGTACCTAGCATTACTGGTGCAGGTGCAACGCTCCAGGGTCAGCATGTCCAGATGGGAAAAGCAGTGCAATGAGAGCTATTTTAAGTGCTACTGATGGAAACAGTTTGTGGAAACCAAAAAGAAAAAAAGAAAATCAAGCCATGGCTGTTGTAAGACTAAATGTGAAAGACAAGGGCACTGGCAATGGGCCTAATGATTGTACCGTGAGTGAATCTGACACTGTATGTAGAAAGGATAAGGGGCGTGAGGGTGAAAGGTAAAAGGGCTCAGTGGTGCCCGTGTAAAGTGAATAGATAAGATAATCTTAAATACTTTGTGGTAAAGCAAAGTGCTGGGTATCTTAAACCTTTAGCAGCTTTCTCTCTTAACCCAGGCCATATTCCCCTTAGCGCTACTATGACATTAGTGTGTGAGAGATGCTTCTAGTGCTGTATTATATCACATAGATACAGCATTACCATCCATCACACCCGTATGGTGTTCTAATTGTCTCACCATAATATCCCCTTATATACTGTACCCTTATGCACTATGTAGCTCACACTTTGCTTGTGCTTACCCAGCCTGTAACATAGTCTTACAATAGAAAGCTTTAATGATTAAATGCATTTTGATGTATAGCACGTATTCCTTTTTTACCTTTCCAGAGAGGGACGATTGTTGTTCTTTCGCTCTTTAAAGAGGAATACTGCTCAATTTATGAATTTGCATGGACCAGGGAAAGTCCGATTCATATTTGTGAACTTTTCCAAAGTTTGAGACACCCAGAGAACTCAGACTTTAATCTGTGAAACCAAGATTCCGAGCAGCCTGGAGTTTCTCCATTCGTGTCAATAGGTGGCCGACTTTGTAGGTTTGAAGATTTTACATCCAAAAGAGCATTATTCTGTCATAATATTGGATGTTTTAAAATAGTATGTTTAATAGACAGTTTCACTGGGATTCTGTTGCTCTGGAAAGGTTTGGACCCAAGTGTATTTCCTGTTATTGCATTAGCAAACATTGCAACAGGAGGAACTTAGGTCTATGCTTCTATAGGCAACTTGTTCTTGGTGCTGCAGAGTCACCAACGAGTAAGCAAGTACGCACATCTGTATAAACACGGACCACACTCAGGACAATTCAGTTGAATCGTGAAAGATTCAAACAAATTTGTCCTGAAGTGCGGTCCACTTTTACAGAAGTTATAAAACAGAAAATGTATCACAGAATATGGTGTCATCACTGTGCATAGGAAACTGTACTGAGGTACATTATCACCAATATAAACTGGACTATGCTAGGCCATAAGAATACTTACAGTATTTGATTGCTCAACCTCAGTAGTATTCCCCTTTAATTTAATTAATCTTTATGAAAATGAGCCAATATATTGCATTATCCCTGTTGAATAAACTTGATGAGTATATGATCATTATGATGTGCTTTTAACCCTTTAAACAGAGGAAGGAGTAGCCGGCCTATGGATATGGTGTGACGCTATACATATTGCACAGCTTAGAGAAGTGATAGGATATCATGAAATATGACTATCAGCATCATCGGTGGTAAACAGTTGATGTGATAGTATGGAAGATTGTCCTTTAAAACCATGTTGGTGTTTAGCCATTAAAGACATGATTTTCTTCCGAGGAAGTCAATCTCTCATGTCGTTCTCTCAGATATCATATTGGGGCTGTGGCAACTTCAGATTTGTGATCGATGAACATACGGAAAACACTGATATCAGTCAATCAGGACCCTACATTTTCTCAGGGTCAAACTGACTCAATGCATACCACTTCAAGCCCCAAGAACACGTCTGGAAGATTCTATATTCTATCCTCAGGTCTACTATGGTTTTCTGGTTGTAAATATGACTTTTTATTCCAGAGAGAGAGAGAGTCCAATGGAACACAGTGTGTATCTTTTTATTGATTCAACAAAGCTGTGCATTTGCGTGTATTTGCAGTAACTGTGCTCTTTACCCAAGGCAGTGTTTGAATCACAGAAGTCCCAAAGGTGCAATGACAAAAAATAACACATTGAATTGTCAAGTTGAAATCCTCCTAGGGGTCACAACCAACTTGGCACAGTCAATAGTTCCAATTGAATCGACATCCCATAATATTCTGATTGCCAGTATTTAGAACGCAATGGTTATCCACACATTTACAGTCCGAGTGTGGCCAATTGTAATCCAAACTCTGTCTGTGTCCATTGTTCGATGAGTTTCTCTCTTTGAGAATTCTCTCTCTGTCTCACCTAAGTCTTGTGTCTTTGCATCAAGGATCTTGAAGAGGCCAGACAGAATAACAACCCCTGTCAGTCGCCATACAGCCTTGATGGCTATTCCTTTCAGAGGCTGTCGGTTGTCTACTTGAGAACATTTGCTGATAGTAGTGGTGTTGCATCTCTTACCTCTAATCTCACTGCCAAAAGCACTGCGAATATCTAGGGCTGTCTTTAAATTTAAAGGAGCAATAGCCGGCTGTTGATTTTGGGCAGAAATATTTTCGAATCCAAATTCGACAATGCCCTTCCCAATCAGAATGCATCAGGTTGCCTCGTAAGCCACACCTTGCTAGGTAGCTATCAGGTAGCTATGTGTTATGTTTCATCTGTCTTAGCGTTCCGCTCTAGCCCTATTGAGATATTCGTCATTCATGCACCTATTGTGCGTGTGTTGAAAAAACTTCCATGCACCTACATTTACCTGTGGCCACGCCTGCCCCGTGTTTCCTTAAAACACAGGACGTGGTCACCTCCACACCCCTTCCTCGTTTTTTCATGTGTGAAAGGTAGCTCAAATGCGCCATCAAACAGTGAATTGTTACAGACGTTACAGGGAGGAGTGCTCTCCCCCCGTCTCCACCAGGCGGCGGTCAGACTCTGGCTATGGGCGTCTCGCAATCTGCGCAGCCTGAGGGCTCTCCACATTCCCGGCAAGGAGAATGTGGGTGCAGATTTGATGTCACAGGGAGGTCCCCACCCAGACGAGTGGGGTCTGGACCTGTCAGGCCGCTGTGGACCTGTTTGCGAGCTGTCAGTCCTACCAGTGCCCCCTGTGGTTCTCGGTCAGTCGGAAGGACAACCCCCCTCTGGGAGTGGATGCCTTCTCGACGTACCCATGACCGCCCGGGATTCTATATGCGTTCCCCCCCCATACATCTGATAGACCAGCTGTTGGGGCGGGTACATCAGGAGCGCAGGACTTTGATCCTGGTCACACCGGACCGGGGCACAGCCTTGTGGTTCCCAGCCCTAATTCAACTCCTGGTGGCCCCGCCGTGGCCTATCCCATGGTCGCCGCGGGCCCTCTTTCAGGCACACGGCTGCAATGGGCCTGGTCTACAAGATACACTACACCACTAAGGTACCCATGTACATGTCAAAATACTTCCCAAAGGTCAGTGAATACCACAACCACAACACAAGATGGAGCTCCACAAATCATGTTAAACCCAGATTCGGCTCAAACAAGGGACTAAACATGTTTAGCAATTATGCCACATCAATGTGTAATGCCCTACCCACAGCTGTAAAGGAATGTGAATCACTACCCACTTTCAAAACCACTCAAAGAGCACCTACGGGAGACTGCAATTCGAAACTGGCCCCTGTAAATGTCCAAACCCAACCCGCTCCAATGTACAGTCCCCCCCCCCCCCCCCCCGCTTACCCACCCCCCAACCCCACCCACCCAACAACCTCCAATGTACAGACCCCCACCTCCAATGTACAGTTTATTCCCCCTCAAATGTATACTCTCTTTGTAAACTCTTTTTGTACTCATAATCAGTACTGTATATTTGTAGATCTGGTATGTCATAAATGTCTAGATGTAACAGTACTGTCTATCCGTATGTCATGTATGTCATATATGTTATGATGAATTGAAAATGGGGGACCCTGATGTAAACGAGACGAAAGTCTTTCTCTGGTCTGCATCCCCTTAACAATTGTGTGTATTGAGCTGTACTGTATTGTACCCATTCTGCAATCTATTAATAAAATGTTCAATCAATCAATTAATGTTTCTACCACCTGTCCTGGGGCAGCCTCTAATGGCTTGGCTGCTGAGAGGTTGAATTTGGAGGGGATACGTCTTAACACTGCTGTGATTAACACCATCCAGAAAGCGCGCGCTCCTTCCACTACTGCGGTTTACGCAGGGAAGTGGCGTATGTTTCGAGAGTGGTGTTCAAGTTCAAGTTCAAGTTCTTTAATAGTTGTCATACAGAAGTACAGAATACTTTCATACAAAATGCTTCTTACTGTGTGAGGCTGAGGGCCTGAATCCGGTATCATGTCCCCTGAACTCGGTTCTGTCCTTCCTCCAGTCTATCCTGGATAGGCTCTCGGCCTCAACAGTGAAAGTATATGCCGCGGCTATATCTTCTTGTCATGTGGGCTTTGAGGGCAAAACGTTATTCAGCCACCCTCTCGTGAGACATTTCTTGCTGGGTGCACGGCGCCTCAAGCCTGTTGAACTTGTTCTGTCCCCAAGCTGGGATCTCCAACTAGTCCTGGTGGGGCTGTCTGGGGCCCCATTTGAACCTCTTGAGCAGGCGCTGTTGGATCGGCTGTCTTTCAAGACGGCGTTCCTTCTGGCCATCACCTCCGCTAAACGCGTGGGTGAGCTATGCACTCTTTCGGTTCGGCCCGAGTGTCTGTCTATACAGGGTAATAGCAGCGTTACTCTGAGACCCAATCCAGCCTTTGTGCCAAAAAATATCCGGAGTTCTTATTGCTCCAGGGATATTGTGCTACAGGCTTTTCACCCTCCCCCTCACGCAGGTAAGGCGGAGAGGAGCCTTCACCTGTTGTGTCCTATCCGTGCGCTGGCGGTGTACCTTAGATCTGTTATGGTGGCCCCAACATGGGTAAGGCGCTGTCCAAGCAACGCCTGTCACATTGGTTGTGCGAGGGCATTGCCCTCTGCTACACTTTGGCCGGACAGGTTCCCCCCGCAGGCGTCAGGGCACACTCCACTCGTGGATTGGCAGCCTCTGCTGCCCTGCTTGGGGGGGTCTCGGTGGAGGACATCTGCGCTGCTGCCTCTTGGTCCTCCCCGGGCTCTTTTGTCAGGTTTTACCTCATGGACATGACTGGGGGCTCTGTCTCCCAGGCAGTCCTGAGTACCGGGACTTCTCCTGCACCCCGCCACCAGGTGGGCTAGCAGGAGTGTGTGGGTGTGTAACGCAGTGCGTCCTAGGGTGGCTGTTCCCTATTACGCATATTGGTCGGAGTTTGCTATCCCCCCGCTCCTCGTTAGGACGAGTGGGGGGACGAGACCCCCCTCCACTTTTCGATGGGCGTAAGGGCCCTCAGGGGGTGCATTTGTCTGTGGCTGCACGTCCGCTCCCCTCTTTTGTTCCCAATAGGGCTAGAGCGGAACGCTCAAACAAATGAAACATAATGAAGATTATTCTATAATCCTAGTTATGTGAATACTGGCTGAGCGTTCCGCTCTTCACGCCCTGAGGACCCTTGGCTGTTTCTTCACGTGTGAAATTCAGACTCGGAAGGGCGTGGAGGTGACTACGTCCTGTGTTTTAAGGAAACACGGGGCAGGTGTGGCCACAGGTGAATGTAGGTGCATGGAAGTTTTTTCAACGTGCGCACAATAGGTGCACGAATGACGAATATCTCAATAGGGCTAGAGCAGAACGCTCAGCCTGTTATGGTTTGACACCGACCCCAAACGCTAACGACACAAGAGAGTAGGATTCAGAGTAGCCAAATACGAGGGCTTGTTTATTTGGTAATAAGAATAAGTGAAACAGGGAAAGCAGGTCAACAAGAACAGGAATAATGAACAAGGGGCAAAGTTCTGCTGCTCTGCAGCTTCTCCCGGAAGGGTAGTCTTGGGAAGCAGGAGCAGACCTCAGTACCGCTCTGCAGAACTCTCACGGTGGATCTCTCAGATGTTGTGCCTCAGATGTTGTGCAAGACCGAGAGAGGGAGAGAGGGAACGAGTCAAAGACAGAGCAGACTTGAAACGAGCAGGAGGACAGGGTGTAATATTCTTCGTGTTAAACAACACAGTGATGTGCAATAATCCAAAAACAGCCCAAGTGAATATCTTCATGTAAACACACAGTGAGCAAAAATCCAAACACCGTCCAAATGTGAAATTATATCTTCGTGTAAACACACAGTGAGCAAAAATCCAAACACTGTCCAAATGTGAAATAATATCTTCAGCGTGAGCAAACACACAGAGGGAGGTGGAAGATCCCAAAAATATTATTCCATAAAGGAAAGAGCAAAAACGATAATGGCTGGGTGAGTGACTGTCTGACAAAAAGGTGGTAGACTTCAGTGTAAAGGTTACACACGAAAATCGGAAATAGGTCAAGACAGTCAATCTAGAAAAACTCACCCAGACGAGCTGCGTAAAAGGAACAGGAACAACAGTGGAGGCGAGCGCGCGCCACGGAGCAGGTATCCAAGCGAAGGCTTCTAGGAATTCCTGGAGAACAGCACAGTGAAACAGCAGCAACGGGGAAAAACATCCAGCGACAAATCAAGACGAACCAACAACTTAGGGTGGGGAAAACGGGGTATAAATAATGAGGGATCGATTGATTGAAAAGCAGTGACAGCTGGGGAATGTGATTGACAAGCGTGGGGAAGTGAGAGAACCAATCAGCGACGTCTCAGATGACGTCAACGGGGAGAAACGTGTGAACGAGGGAATTGAAATACTTGACAGAAAAAATGAATGAAAACAAAGCGAGGGTGGTTAAAGGAACAGAACGAGTGAGAAAGCAAGGACAGAAACCTCACAGTACCCCCCCCTCCACGGGAGCCACCCGGCGACCAGGCCGACCCGGCTCGTCAGGATGGGCCCGATGGAAGTCGGTGATCAAGCCGGGATCCACGATGAGCTGCCGGGAGACCCAGCTACGCTCCTCAGGGCCGTAACCCTCCCAATCCACCAGGTATTGGAACCCCCGGCCCCGCCGACGAACGCCCATCAACCGGCGGACCTGCCACTGGGGGTGACCATCCACTAGCACAGGAGGCGGTGGATCAGGAGCTGGAGGCATAAGGGGACTGAGGGAGACGGGCTTAACCCGGGAGACATGGAACACGGGGTGGATGAGCATGGATGCAGGAAGCTTCAGGCGCAGGGCCGCCGGACTGAGTACCTTCAGGACCTCGAAAGGTCCGACGAAACGGGGTTTGAGCCTCCTGGCCGAGGACCGTAGCGGGAGGTCCCTCGCGGAGAGCCACACCCTCTGCCCAGGGCGGTAAGTCGGCGCAGGAACCCGGCGCCGGTCGGCACCACGACAGGCGCGCTCAGATGTCTGGAGCAGCGGACCAATCATCACAGTACTTCAAGAAGCCCGTGGTGGGGAAAGAGCCAAACCTTACAGCACCCGGCGACCCACACGGCCCCGGCCTGCCCGGACGGGACCCAAGGAAGCCGGCGACCAGGGGCACTGGAGAGGGGGACAAAGACAGGGGTCCGGAGAGGGGGACCGGAGACGTGGACAGAGGACCGGCGAGGGAGGCCGGAGACGGGGACTGGGACCCGACAGCGGAGGCCGGGCACAGGGACAGAGAACCGGCGAGGGAGGCCGGAGACGAGGACTGGGAACCGGTGAGGGGGCTGGACGGCACCCGAAGACACCGGGCACGACAGGAGGGGCTCCACCCCTTGATGGCACCGGAGGACCAGGCGATGTGGGGCTCGTGCAGCGCGAGCCAGGGCCTGCCCAGGACCACAGGGACAAGAGGAGAGCTGGTGACGAAAAACTGGAGCCTCTCAACGTGGTCACCAGCAACGGTGAGAAGGACTGGACAGGTGCGTTGAGTAACGTCAGCCAGGCGGCGATGATCCATTGCGAAGACCTCCAAGGGCCTCTCGAGGTCCTCAAGCGGAATGCCGGCCCGGGTGGCAAACCCAACGTCCATGAAACTCCCCTCAGCACCAGAGTCCATGAGTGCACCCACCGTCGCCCGCTGGTCCGCCCAGGCTAGGGTGACGTCCGCCAGACGGTTGGGTGGTGCACGGGTGGGTATGGACGAGAGGTCCGGAGGCGACTCACCAGCGGGCCTCCGGGGCGGGGGACAGGAAAGACGGCTCACCAGGATCTCCCGGGGTCTTGGCGAGCCTGGTCCTCTTGGCCGGGCACGGCAATTGGAGACACGGTGTCCACCCTGGCCACAGTAGAGGCAACGGCCGGAGAAGAGCCTGGACTCCCGTTCGGCCGGGCTAAGGCGGTTGCGTCCCAGCTGCATGGGTTCCTCCTTGGTCACGGCTCGGGAGGGAACAACCCCACCAGTCACGGAGGGGGCAGGACGGACAGCACTGTAGAGGCGGCCGCTGGGAAAGGGAGCCCCTGAGCGGCGGTCGATGGCACAGTCGTAAGGCCGGCGAGGCGGAAAGACCTGAGCCCTGGACTCCCTGAAAACCCCCTCGGGGTCGTAGTACTCGGGGGGTACGTCTGGGGTAAAGAAAACCTCCTCGAGGTCGTGGTCCTCGGGGGGTACGTCTGGGGTACCGAAATCCTCCTCGAGGTCTTGGTCCTCGGGGGGTGCGTCTGGGGGTCCCCGTCGGGTTCTCTCACGTCTTCTCTCCTGGAGGCGTCCGTCGACGCGGATGGCGAGGCTGAACAGGTCCTCGAGGGAATCAGGTTCCTCCTGGGTCGCGAGCTGGTCCCTGACTGCATCACAGAGCCCTCTCATGAAGGTTAGGCGAAGAGCAGGTTCGTTCCATCCACTCTCCACCGCCGCCAGTCGAAACTCCATGACATAGTCCGTCACCCTGCCGCTCCCCTGTCGGAAGGTCCCCAACCGGGCTCCAGGGTCCAGACCTCGGGCTGGATGGTGGAACACTCTGCGGAGCTCCGCCACGAAGTCTGGGTAGGAGAACAAAAAATCTGCCTCCATTGCCCAGGAGGAAGTGACCCACTGGGCAGCATGGCCTGAAAGTAGGTTGGTTATATAAGCCACTTGGGACCCACGAGCAGAAAAACGGCTTGGTTGATGACGGAAAACCAACTCACATTGCATGATGAATGTGGCACACTCCTCGGGATTACCGTCGAACAGCCGTGGGACGGAGAGAAGGGGTTCCCGTGATGCGAGATCTGCTGGGGCTGCGGGGAATGTTCCTGAAGGGTGTGAGAGGTGAAAGGTATTAACGGTGTCGCCCAGCGAGTGAAGCTGAGCGAGAATGTCGGACTGTTGTCCCGCCAAAGCGGCCATTGAACCTTGAATAAGCAGGACCTGCTCTCGGAGTCCCTGTACAGCAGCTGCAGCCGCATCCAGCTGTAGGGCGTGTTCCTTGGCTGACTCTAACTGGACTGCCGCTGCTGTGCTGACTCTCTTGCGGGCGCAGACTGCGCAGGCCAGTACGAACCCCTTGACGTCGTTCCTCATGGTGGGCCACCAGAATCGACGAGCCAGTAAGGAGAACGTGCGATGAACGCCCGGGTGGCAGGCAAACCGGCTGGTATGGCCCCACTGGAGGACCCGGGACCGGACTGAGTTGGGGACAAAGAGACGGTTAACAGGTACATTGCCTGGAGCGCGATGGAAGCGTAGGGCACGCCTTACCACCCCCTCGATGCCCAAGGTGACTACTCTCTCTGTGTCGGCTGGGGTCGTCATTGGTTGGTTCGTAATGTTATGGTTTGACACCGACCCCAAACGCTAACGACACAAGAGAGTAGGATTCAGAGTAGCCAAATACGAGGGCTTGTTTATTTGGTAATAAGAATAAGTGAAACAGGGAAAGCAGGTCAACAAGAACAGGAATAATGAACAAGGGGCAAAGTTCTGCTGCTCTGCAGCTTCTCCCGGAAGGGTAGTCTTGGGAAGCAGGAGCAGACCTCAGTACCGCTCTGCAGAACTCTCACGGTGGATCTCTCAGATGTTGTGCCTCAGATGTTGTGCAAGACCGAGAGAGGGAGAGAGGGAACGAGTCAAAGACAGAGCAGACTTGAAACGAGCAGGAGGACAGGGTGTAATATTCTTCGTGTTAAACAACACAGTGATGTGCAATAATCCAAAAACAGCCCAAGTGAATATCTTCATGTAAACACACAGTGAGCAAAAATCCAAACACCGTCCAAATGTGAAATTATATCTTCGTGTAAACACACAGTGAGCAAAAATCCAAACACTGTCCAAATGTGAAATAATATCTTCAGCGTGAGCAAACACACAGAGGGAGGTGGAAGATCCCAAAAATATTATTCCATAAAGGAAAGAGCAAAAACGATAATGGCTGGGTGAGTGACTGTCTGACAAAAAGGTGGTAGACTTCAGTGTAAAGGTTACACACGGAAATAGGTCAAGACAGTCAATCTAGAAAAACTCACCCAGACGAGCTGCGTAAAAGGAACAGGAACAACAGTGGAGGCGAGCGCGCGCCACGGAGCAGGTATCCAAGCGAAGGCTTCTAGGAATTCCTGGAGAACAGCACAGTGAAACAGCAGCAACGGGGAAAAACATCCAGCGACAAATCAAGACGAACCAACAACTTAGGGTGGGGAAAACGGGGTATAAATAATGAGGGATCGATTGATTGAAAAGCAGTGACAGCTGGGGAATGTGATTGACAAGCGTGGGGAAGTGAGAGAACCAATCAGCGACGTCTCAGATGACGTCAACGGGGAGAAACGTGTGAACGAGGGAATTGAAATACTTGACAGAAAAAATGAATGAAAACAAAGCGAGGGTGGTTAAAGGAACAGAACGAGTGAGAAAGCAAGGACAGAAACCTCACACAGCCAGTATTCACATAACTAGGGTTATAGGATAACCTTCGTTAGCAGCAGGCCTTTGTGTATGCGTGCAACTGTTATGTGGATAACAAGCGCACATGTCACTAGAGAGTTTGATAGACAGCTCGCTCATTCCAATCATTTGACTTTGTCGTTAGTTTGATTGGAGGTCGTTGTTTTAGCTCCTGCCCCTTAGCAAAAATGCAGTTTTTTTGTGTCAAAAGTCTTTTTTTGCTATCGATTACTGTCGAGATATAGCCTAATAAGAAATCGAAAATGTTGTAAAAAATCTGCGGCCTTCTATTGATCCTAAAGCTCCAACATGTGATTATTTTGGGCCATATCAATGTGGGGTATACATATTCTTGTAGAGTTTGATCTATAGAGATAGAAAACAATCTATTTGAAACTTTCTTAAACCGTTGTAAATCACAATATAGATCTGTTTTATAACCATTACCAATGTGAAGACGTATTTTACAGACACAAAATACAGCAAATACATGTGAAAAAATATATTTACCTGTTGTCTAGTGTTACTCCCTCTATCAAGAGCTCAGTCAGCTAGAGAATTAAAATATGTTGACATGCCTATAATAGACCTCTTAAGCATTGTGGTCATTTTGACAAAAAGGACACAAAGCTCTGGTTCCTTTTATTTTCGTCATTGGTGAAAATGAACTGTGTTTTCCTTCGCTACTTATCATTAATTTTGTCCTTTGTACTGCATTTGGGGTGAGGAAAAAATTGGTTTTACGTAATTATATATTTACTAGCTAACTAGGCAAATTTTAAGAGCCACATTGCTAACACCAACATTGCTAGCAATTTCATTGCACTCCCGCTAGGAGAATGCACTGGAGCTAATGACGTTGAGTGAGTCGTGACCTGAGCTGCAATGCTAAGCTACTTCTTTTTTTAACTGCCTCTTCAAAAATGTTGCCATAGCAGAGAGAGAAATCAATATTAAAAGAATCACTGGGTCTTTGAGAAATTATTAGTCGACTAATCAAATTGTCTTCTATTTAACAACACGTTTACTGTATGAAATTGCCTTTCTCACATTATTGCCCTGCAAATTAACACGATCTATGGAAGGATCTATATGTAGCACATCTTTAAAGGTGCACTATGTCATTTTGGGAAAGTCAGAGGAGTGGAAAAAACAAGATATATAAAGGTATATTTTCTTAACTGAATAGACAAATTGTCCTCTGAGGAAAATTGGAACACTGTTTGAAGCTAGAAAGCTATACCTGAAAAGTGACTGTTTACAAACAACAATCATTTTTGTTAACAAACATATTCTAGGCCTATTTTCGGTTCAACGTGATTTTGTTTTGATTTATAATGACAAAGGACAGAATAATTTGAATAATTACATGTAGTAACATACTGTATATTTTGTAAACTAATTGCATGCTCTGTAAATGCAAATACCCTTCCACCAAAACTGCGTATAGTGCACCTTTAAAAATCAAAGCACATTTGTGAATATTATTGTGATACCAGAGATGTGCTTGTCAATTTCCAAGGAGTAAGTTATTCAACATGAAAATGATTACTCATCTTAAAAATAGTTTTTGAAAAGAACAATCTTTTATACTAAAACTGTCTTGTATGAATTACTTTGGTTTGACCGTTATTGAGTTAAATAGTTGGAATGCGTGATGTCGTATTCCATGAAGTATTAAATACCGCCCATTGAAATTATGAAAAAGAATATCAAGACCTTAGTGACAGTAGGTCTTGGTATTCTTTTTTCCCTCCTTTTCCTCATTAAACTGAGCTGTATTTAATATTTCCTGGAATATGTGACATCATAATGACAACACATTCCACATGGTTAACTCAATAACTCTCAACACCAATTTGTACAAGACAGTTTGTAGTTTTTGGGCATGTCTGACATTATGGGCATAATAAATCTGATTCATTTTTTGGAGTAGTATTCCTTAAGGGGATATTTGCGGTACTTGTCTTTATAGTAGTATAATTGCAGGTCTGAGCTGAGCAGGTCTGAGCTGAGCTGACTAATTAAAAAAAAAAGTGTGTTCCTTTTAACAAAGTAGACTGTGCCTGTTGATAGAGGAGGCCCCAGAAAATACTACATGACATGGTCCCCTGAAGACATTGACAAACTGTGCAATTCTCCATTTGATGTTAATTGATGTTAAGTGAATCGAGCAATTGATTAACAGAATCACTGTTCAATGACCACAGTGTTCTCTGAGGCTGAAGGGATGTGAAAAGACAAAAGTCATCAGACCATGCCGCTTTGTATCATCTCTCTCTCTCTCTCTCTCTCTCTCTCTCTCTCTCTCTCTCTCTCTCTCTCTCTCTCTCTCTCTCTCTGGATGTACAGTATCTATCCTATACCTTTCTCTTCTTCCTTCTTTTCACACAGTGGTTCTCTACTGGCCTCGTCAACCTATCACACTCTCAAGGTGATGGATTGTAAAATATCTCTGTGTGTAAGTATGATACAACCATATGATTTGCCTTCCCCCTCCCCCTCCCCCCTCCCCCCTTGGAAACTAAAAATAAATGCAGTAATATGAAAGAATTGTCTTTTTTTGTAGTATTAATTTCGCTGTTTGAAAAGCATATCTGTTTTGTGTGTGTATTAGCCTACATCAACATTCATGAAGAAATTCCACTCTTGTTCATTCTTCCATCTGCAAGTGTTCCAGTAGTTGGGATGTTGCCCAGATCCAAATTTCCAACAATTTTTTTATCAGATAACCTAGAGACGTTTCACCATAAATGGATATTCAGAGATATTTCTTTGAATGGTGAAAACCAAAGTATATATCCTATACATGCCATTTACACAGATGAGCAACCAGAAACAAGCAGCAAGCAATGAACACTAACATGTAACCTGTTCTTTGGCCAAAGAAAAATAAAGCTCACTACATTGTTTAACCCACTGGAGCTTCTTGTATTATGTGTCCAGTGCTTATCTTGTATGTGTGTGTTGGGGTGTTTCTCTTATTTCTCTACTTCAAGGCCCATTCTATGAATGATAAATAAATGGATTGCCCCAACACCAAAAATTGGAAATGGACAGGTTTTCATTAGTGGATTAACGCTGGAAGGACTAACTTTATCAGGGAAATATGCATTTTGAATAGTATTTACTCTGTTCTGTGGAAGGTTTAAACACACCTACTGTATGTATTTTGATATTTTCCATTGGCTGAGAAAGTTCCATCTACAACAACTTAGTCAAACCCTTCAAGAATTTATGTGAATGTAGGCCACATTTATATGGTTAATAAACATCCAGATTGGTACCTAAGCTACATGAGCAGTTGAGTAAACCTATTAGCAGCCTAAATGTTTCAGTCCAAATGGGCCTGGTAAATCTGCATCACATCCTTGATCTTCCCAAGACTGATTGATTGATTGAAAACTTTATTAACAGATTGCAGAATGGGTACAATACAGTAGGCCCTACGGCTCAATACAAACAATTGTTAAGAGGATGCAGACCAGAGAAAGACTTTCGTCTTGTTTACAGGGTCCCCCATTTTCAATTCATCATGACATTTATGACATAAACGACATACAGATATACAGTAGTACTGTTTCATCCATTTTCTCCTGGGAAAGATCATTATCTGTCTACCAGTCAATGACTACACTACTACTCATGGATATATTATACTTTATACCTACTGTATCTTCACCAAGGTCAAAAGTTAAATAAAATGAGCTGCCTTTGAGCTGCCTTTGATAAAACATCCCAATCAAGTGTTTGGAGGTACTGATTGACAAGCTAAAAGCAATTGGTTTTGATAGTCTATCAGTGAGCTGGATGCAATCCTACCTTGAGGGGAGGGAACAGATGGTGGAGGTAAACGGTACCCTACCCCCCCCCCCCCCCCCCCCTCACAGTGAGCTGTGGTGTTCCACAAGGAAGCATAGGACCGCTACTGTTCCTAATTTATGCAAATGACATGTCGTCAGCTTGTGACTGCAACTTGTTCCTGTTTGCGGACGACTCAGCCCTGCTGGTCTCTGACAAGAACAAGTTACAGGTTGAAAAAACCCTCAGCTCGGAACTAGGCAAAATCTGCATATGGCTCGCTGATAACAAACTATCATTACACATGGGCAAAACAGAGTCCATTCTCTTCGGTTCAAATAACAAACTCAGCAAGACCGACGGCTTCTCAGTTACAGTGGGTGACAAATTACAATATTGTCACAAGGAAAGATGAAATTACCTACCTGGGTTCCATCCTAGAGGCTAATCTTTCCTGTGACAAAATGGCATCCAATGTAATAAAAAAAGTCAACCAACGAACTCGATTCTTGTACCGGATCTCCTCTCTGGTAAACAAGAATACCCTGAAGACTCTGGCAGGAGCACTCATTCAAGGGCACTACGACTATGCTTGCACCTCATGGTACCAAAGCACCTCAAAGGCGCTAAAAACAAAATTACAAACATCTCAAAACAAACTGGTCAGATTACTGCTTGACCTTACTCCTAGAACCCACCTCACCCCTGCCCACTTTGACAACCTAGGATGGCTTAGAGTAGACGACAGAGTACAGCAACTTGCAATGGGCCTGGTAAGATACACTACACGACCAAGGTACCCATGTACATGTCAAAATACTTCCCAAAGGTCAGTGAATACCACGATCACAACACCAGAGGGAGCTCCACAAATCATGTTAAACCCAGATTCGGCTCAAACAAGGGATTAAACACGTTTCGCAATTATGCCACATCAATGTGGAACGCCCTACCTAAAGCTGTAAAGGAATGTGAATCACTACCCACTTTCAAAACCACTCTCAAAGAACACCTACGGGAGACTGCAATTCGAAACTGGCCCCTGTAAATGTCCTAACCCAACCCCCTCCATGTACAGTAAATTACCTAGTATGGTTTTGTCTGTTAAACGGAGTGCGTTGCGGTGGCGATTGAATGGAACTCAATTGACTCATTGATCATCTTTAGCCTCGTAGGCATATTTATTTCTCAGGCGGGGCGATATGCGGTCGTAGTGCCGCTATATATATCAACAACAATCATTGACAAATAATAGACCGGAACAGGAATGGAAAGGAAACGTCAGTGACGTCACATACTGGATTTACTACATCGCCCTCTGTAGAACACAAATGAGTAAGGGCGTACATAATAATAATACATTTAACACCCCCACTCGAACTTAGCTTATTGTGGTACAAAACAAAAATATATATATATATATTCTCCCTCTTTGGCCTTCAATACAAAATAAACAACAACAACAAAAAAACATATTGGCACATCCATGCTTTTCTTTCACTCTAACTAAGTGCCAAACAAATACTGAGCAAACTTCTTCAGTTGTAGCTTAGTGGCTGGTTTTGTCATCACATCAGCAATCAACCGGCCGATCACTTCTTCATCCACCGCAAGGATTGAACAGCTGAATCCGGCAAACAGCGCGGAGGTGGGATCGCCTTCATGGTGAACAACAATTGGAGCGATCCAGCCAACGTGAAGGAATTATCGAACCACTGCTGCCCCAACCTGGAATATATAACAATTAAGTGTCGTCCTTTCTTCCTTCCGAGAGAGTTAACGGCGATCATCCTTGTAGGAGTGTACATTCCACCGCAAGCCAGCGATAGTGTCGCGCTCTCCAGACTTCACGATGAGGTAAACAAACTCCAAGCCGCGAACGTTAACGCCGCCATTGTAGTAGTGGGTGATTTCAATAGCGCCAATCTGAGAAAGGTTTTGCCTGACTTCTAACAGCATGTGACTTGTAACACCAGAGGCGGTAACATTTTACGCAATTCAAGGGTGGATACAAGGCTCATTCTGCTAGTGGCTTTGGGAAGTCTGATCATGCGGCCATCTTTCTTTCTCCAAAGTACAAACAAAGAATCAAGAGCACACCTGTAGTCTCGCGAGAGGTGCAGAAATGGGATGTGACGTCAGAGGAGACGCTCCAAGCTGCGTTTGAGTGCACAGACTGGGGGGTGTTCCGCGACACAGATAACATTAATGTCTACACGAAGACAGTGCTGGACTTTGTTCGTACTTTGGTGGAAGAAACAATCCCCACTACCACAATTAAAGTTTACCCAAATCAAAAACCCTGGGTAGACAAATCCGTCCGTGAAGCTCTGAAAGCGCGCACCAAAGCATACAACGCCGGCCTGGTGGCAGGCAACATGAATGACCACAAGGTGGCGCGATACAACGTAAGGAGGACAGTAATAGAGGCAAAACGGCGCTACAGGGATAAAATTGAACTCCAGTTTGAACAGGCCGACTCCAGAGCTATGTGGCAGGGGCTCAAAACGATGACGGACTACAAAGGCACCTCCCTCAAACTGAACAGTGACATCTCCTTAGCAAATGACCTCAATACCTTCTATGCGAGGTTTGATGCTGGTAATAACAACACCAGCCCACAAGCCACGGCAATGGGGGGGGGGGGGGGTCTGCTGCTGATGGAGACTCAGTGTTCAGGGTAACAGAGCATGAGGTGAGGCGGACCTTTAAAAAAGTGAATATCAGGAAGGCAGCAGGACCGGACGGCATCCCCGGCCGCGTCCTAAATGTCTGTGCCGACCAACTGGCCCCGGTATTCACTGACATATTTAACCTGTCCTTAGAACAGGCTGTCATCCCCACCTGCCTGAAGAAGTCCACTATTATCCCTGTACCCAAGAAATCCAAGCCTGCTTGCCTCAACGACTACCGCCCTGTAGCTCTCACCTCCATAGCCATGAAGTGCTTTGAGAAGCTAGTAAAGGGCTACATCTGCTCCTCCCTCCCCATCAACATGGACCCCCTGCAATTTGCATACCGCCCCAACAGGTCCACGGAGGACGCCATAGCCCATGTGCTGCACACAGCAGCATCACACCTGGACAAGAGGAAGGGGAACTATGTGAGAATGCTATTCATCGACTACAGCTCGGCATTCAATACCATAGTCCCCTCCAAACTCATAGCCAAGCTCAGGGACCTGGGCTTGAACTATGACCTCTGCCAGTGGGTCTTGGACTTCCTGACGGGCAGACCCCAGGTGGTGAGAACAGGCAACTGCACCTCCTCATCCATCACCCTCAACATAGGGGCCCCCCAGGGCTGTGTTCTGAGTCCCCTCCTCTACTCCCTGTACACACACGACTGTGTGGCTCAGCGGAGTAGCAACACAATCATCAAATTTGCTGACGACACAGTGGTGGTGGGCCTGATCTCTGCCAACGACGAGAGGGCCTACCTGGATGAGGTCAAGGTCCTGGCGGGATGGTGCCAGGAAAACAGCCTCTCCCTGAACGTCAGCAAAACAAAAGAGATGATTGTGGACTTCAGAAGGTCGGGGGTTTTGATTGATTGATTGATTGATTGATTGATTGATTGATTGATTGATTGATTGAAAACTTTATTAACAGATTGCAGAATGGGTACAATACAGTACAGCTCAATACACACAATTGTTAAGGGGATGCAGACCAGAGAAAGACTTTCGTCTTGTTTACATCAGGGTCCCCCATTTTCAATTCATCAGGACATATATGACATACATGACATACAGATAGTCAGTACTGCTACATCTATACATTTATGACATACCAGATTTGCAAATACAGTACTGTTTGTGATACAGAAGGAGTCAAGAAAAGGGAAGTTGCTGTACTCTGTCGTCTACTCTAAGCCATCCTAGGTTGTCAAAGTGGGCAGGGGTGAGGTGGGTTCTAGGAGTAAGGTCAAGCAGTAATCTGACCAGTTTGTTTTGAGATGTTTGTAATTTTGTTTTTAGCGCCTTTGAGGTGCTTTGGTACCATGAGGTGCAAGCATAGTCGTAGTGCCCTTGAATGAGTGCTCCTGCCAGAGTCTTCAGGGTATTCTTGTTTACCAGAGAGGAGATCCGGTACAAGAATCGAGTTCGTTGGTTGACTTTTTTTTATTACATTGGATGCCATTTTGTCACAGGAGAGATTAGCCTCTAGGATGGAACCCAGGTAGGTAATTTCATCTTTCCTTGTGACAATATTGTCACCCACTGTAACTGAGAAGCCGTCGGTCTTGCTGAGTTTGTTATTTGAACCGAAGAGAATGGACTCTGTTTTGCCCATGTGTAATGATAGTTTGTTATCAGCGAGCCATATGCAGATTCTGCCTAGTTCCGAGCTGAGGGTTTTTTCAACCTGTAACTTGTTCTTGTCAGAGACCAGCAGCGCTGAGTCGTCCGCAAACAGGAACAAGTTGCAGTCACAAGCTGACGACATGTCATTTGCATAAATTAGGAACAGTAGCGGTCCTAGTATGCTTCCTTGTGGAACACCACAGCTCACTGTGAGGGGGGGGATAGGGTACCGCTTACCTCCACCATCTGTTCCCTCCCCTCAAGGTAGGATTGCATCCAGCTCACTATCAAAACCAATTGCTTTTAGCTTGTCAATCAGAATGGAGTGATTGACCGTGTCAAAGGCCTTTTGTAGGTCCAGCATGACCATGCCGCAGTATTTGCCTGCGTCCACCTCTTGTTTGATGTGGTCATTCAAATAGAGAAGGCATGTGTCAGTGGAGTGGGATGTTCTGAAGCCAGATTGGAATTCGTAGATTAGATTTTTTTCCGCTAGGTACTTTTCGACCTGTTCGTAGACTATTTTTTCCATGACTTTCGAGATGGAGGTGACTACAGCCCCCTCAGCATCGACGGGGCACCGGTTGAGAGAGTGAACAGCTTTAAGTACCTCGGAGCCTACATATCCGAGGACTTGACATGGACCACACACATTGACAGTGTTGTGAAGAAGGCACGACAACGCCTCTACTTCCTCAGGCGCCTAAGGAAGTTCCAAGTCAGTCAGAAGATCCTTAAGAACTTCTACTCATGTACAATAGAGAGCATCCTGACTGGCAACATCACCTCCTGGTTTGGGAATAGCACTGCACAAGACCGAAGCAGACTACAAAGAGTGACGCGTTCAGCCGAACGCACAATTGGAGGGGGGCTCCCCACCCTCCAGAACATTTACAACAAGCGGTGCAGGGGCAAGGCTAAGAGAATCATTAAGGACTCCAGTCACCCGAACAACTGCCTCTTTGAACTGCTGCGGTCAGGCAAGCGATACCGGAGTCTCAAGGCGAGCACAGAAAGACTCAGAAGAAGCTTCTATCCCCAGGCCATCAGGCTGCTCAACGAACAATGAACACTACACAACAACTATCAAACGCACATAGCACACACATCCACACGCACACACTCACTTTAAACAAACACACTGTAGCACCCACTCCCCACACTTTATAGCACACACTCACTTTAAACAAACACACTGTAGCACCCACTCCCCACACTTTATATTTATTGATAAAGGATTGCACTACAACTCGTACACCTTACTGTAAATTGTACCTAAATTGTACCTCATCCCATTTCTGCGTTGCACTATATAGTATTGTATATTAGTACACTGCATAGTATTGTATATTATATGGTAACTCAGTTACGTCTATTCTGCATCGAACATTGTACATATGTCTATACTGAACACTGTGACCTCATTTTCTACTTCTAATTTACATGCTATACTATGTTATTGATACTTATCTTGTCTAGCACAGTCTCTGGAGCGTAACAGTAAGAAGCATTTTGTATAAAAGTATTCTGTACTTCTGTATGACAACTATTAAAGAAACTTGATGTTGTCAGTAGGACAATATTCCAAACATATCCTCCCACTATTCACAGTTTCTCTTATGAAGTGATATTTTATATCAATATGTTTACATCTTTGCCTGTTTACAGGATTCCTGGCTAGTGCAATAGCTCCTTGGTTATCATCATAAACCTTGGTTTGTGCATACTGACATCCATCAATAGCCTTGAGTAGCTGTTGCAAATACATACACTCCTGTATGGCTGATGCTAAGGCCATGTATTCTGCCTTGCAGGTAGAAAGTGCAACTGTTGGTTGTCTTCTACTCTTCCATGAAATGAGAGAGCTTCTCTCACTTAGACTGGCACAGTACCCTGTGGTACTACGTCTGTCTACAACGTCTGATGCCCAGTCAGCATCACTGTGGACTATTAGGCCTAGTTCACCTGTATCATTCTTTTTAAAACATAAGCCACGGTCTGTTGTGCCCTTAAGATACCTGAACTAGGGTGACCAGGTGTCCCCTTTTGGTTGTACTGTCCCACCATTTGACCGAACGTCCCACATATTGAGAGGATGTCCCTCTTTTTGAAGCAAAAAAAAAACATTGGTCTCGGTGAAGACCATGTTATTCTAATAAAAAAAATTACATTATCTATCTGTCCCACTTTGTCCCACCAAAATCGTACTGTTGTCCTGCCATTTGGACTTTTTGCATCTGGTCACCCTAACCTGAACACATGTTTTACAGTGTTCCAATGCTCTTCACTTGGTTCAGAAAGATGCTGGGAAAGTTTACTGACTACAAAACTTAAATCTGGTCTAGTGCATGTAGCCAAATAGATCAAACTTCCCACTGCCTCTCTATACATCCTCGGGTCTCCAAATGTTTCTGCATTTTCTGTGTATTCAAGTTTTGATTCACATGGGGTCTCTCTGGACCTACACTCTTGCATTCCAAATCTGGAGAGGATTTTGTTCACATACCTCTGTTGTGACATTGTGACTTGACCCTCTGACTGGTTAAAATCTATCCCTAGAAAATGTTTTAATTTTCCCAGATCCTTAATTTTAAACCTCTCAGCAAGCATCATTTTGACACCTTTCACAACCTCCTCATTGTTACCAGCAATGATTAAATCATCAACAAATACAATTAGAATCACGTTTTCATTTTGTTTTTCACTTGTGTATTGGCAGTTATCAGCAGGATTTTGTTCAAAACCATTCTCAGTGAGATATGCATGTAACAGAGCATTCCAGTTTCTGCCTGACTGCTTTAGACCGTATAGGGATTTCTATAAATATGGCTACGAGGCTAAAGATGATCAATGAGTCAATTGAGTTCCATTCAATCGCCACCGCAACGCACTCCGTTTAACATTGTCAATATTCCAATGTACAGTTTTGCTTGTTTATAGTGCCCCCCCCCAACCCCCTCAAATATACAGTAAATTACCTAGTATGGTTGTCAATATTCCAATGTACAGTTTTGCTTGTACAGTTGTACAGTGTCCCCCACCCACCCCTCCTACCCAACCCCCCCACCCCACCCACCCAACCATCTCCAATGTACAGTCCCCCCCCCCACCCAACCCCCCCCCCCATCCCACCTACCCAACCTCCTCCAATGTACAGTTTCTACGTCAAATGTATATACTCTCTTTTCTAGACTCTTTTTGTATCACAAACAGTACTGTATTTGCAAATCTGGTATGTCATAAATGTCTAGATGTAGTACTGTCTATCTGTATGTCATGTGTGTCATATATGTTACATGAATTGAAAATGGGGGACCCTGATGTAAACAAGACGAAAGTCTTTCTCTGGTCTGCAACCCCTTAACAATTGTGTGTATTGAGCTGTACTGTAATGTACCCATTCTGCAATCTGTTAATAAAGTTTTCAATCAATCAATCAATGGCCCTAGAGTGACATCTAGTGGACAGGAATGTGAATCCCTACCCTCCTTCAAAACCGCTCTCAAAGAGCACCTATGGGTGGCTGCAATTAGAAACTGGCCCCTGTAAATATCCAAATCCCCCCCACCAATGTACAGTTTCTTCCCCTTCGGATGTATATGTTTTAATGATCTCTTTTTACTATATATCTGTATGTCATAAATGTCCTGATTAATTGAAAATGGGGGACCCCGATGTAAACAAGACGAAAGTCTTTTTCTGGTCTGCATCTTAGCAGTTGTTATGTATTGAGCCGTACTGTATTGTACCCATTCTGTAATCTGTTAATAAAGTTTTCAATCAATCAATAAATCAATCAATACAACCATGATTTAGCACATGAACTTGCGATAATTATTTGAATAAATCTATATTCGTGCAAAACTATGAATATGTGACCCCGGACCCCTTATCTCAAGTGTGCTATTGAACTTGTACAGTTTCTATGTCAAATGTATACACTCTTTTTCTGGACACTTTTTGTATCACAAACAGTACTGTATTTGCTAATCTGATATGTCATAAATGTATAGATGTAGCAGTACTGTCTATCTGTATGTCATGTATGTGTATATGTTATGATGAATTGAAAATGGGGGACCCTGATGTAAACAAGACGAAAGTCTTTCTCTGGTCTGCATCCCCTTAACAATTGTATGTATTGAGCTGTACTGTACTGTACCCATTCTGCAATCTGTTAATAAACTTTTCAATCAATCAATCAATCAATCAATCAATCAATCAATCAATCAATCAATCAATCAATCAATCAATCAATCAATCAATCAATCAATCAATCAATCAGGCAATCTTTTTTGGTTTCTATCCAAATGTCACCTTACTAACATGGAGGATTGTGGACGCCGTGGGTGTAAATATCCAATGCGTCACATCCGGTGAGTGGGGTAATTTTTTTTGTTTTTCCGTATCCGCCATTTCAGTTTTTGAAGTTAGTTGTCATCAGTCGAAGGATAATAGCTGGAACTGTGTTTCCTAAACATTGTGTAGATTGATTAATATTATAAATCAGACCATAACACATAAACACACAATCGGATACGTGGCTACGGTTCTGCATTGATGAATTGATGAGCAAAGCAAAGGCCAGTTGCGGTGTCGCCTATTTACCAAACGTGTCCTAGGCGCTAAAGTTTCTGTATGAGTTGAACGCTTGCTTGAGGAGACGGGGAGGGAGAGAAGGGAAGGCCCGTGAAGCCTCGGCTTTGAATTGGGGATCATGGCCGGGAATTTTGACGCAGAGGATCGCGGCAGTTGGTATTGGGGCCGGCTGAGCCGGCAGGAGGCTGTGTCGTTATTGCAAGGGCAGAGACACGGGGTGTTCCTGGTCAGGGACTCCATCACCAGCCCAGGCGACTACGTGCTTTCCGTTTCAGAGAATTCCAAAGTCTCGCATTACATCATCAACAGCATCAGCAACAACCGACAGTCAGGCCCAGGTAAGAACAGGGGGCTCTGGTTCCGGATCATGTGTTCGCCCGTAACGAAAAGCGGGGGGATGATGATCGTTATTGCTTGACTTGTAACTGATCCATCCAATGCATGTGCATTTTCCAATCTTAAATCTACTGATAATTGTACATTCACTGAACCATCATTACGCCCATTTACAAATGTCAACTGGACCTTGTAATGGAGAGAACATTCATAAATGAGTGACGGGGAGGAAATAAACAAGTGGACAACAACAACAACACTTCCTGGTCATTCTGTAAATAACCAGTGTCACATTTGGCTACTTCCCAATCTCTCAGATTCACACTTTTGTTTGAATAGTAGAAACTATTTGTTTTAATTCTTTCAGTTCCTTATCACTTAGAACTCTCTCTCTGCACTCCATCTTCCCGACAGGCTTGGCCCCTCCTAGGTTCCGTATCGGGGACCAGGAGTTTGAGGCTCTCCCTGCCCTGCTGGAATTCTATAAGATCCACTACCTGGACACCACTACCTTGATAGAACCCATCAACAAGTCCAAACACACATCCTTCATCAGCACTAACAGTACCGGCCCCGGGGGAGGCCCTCCGCAGCGCCTGGAAGACGAGTTTGTCCGAGCGCTCTTCGACTTCCCCGGCAACGATGAGGAGGATCTCCCGTTCCGGAAGGGCGACATTCTTCGCGTCCTGGAGAAGCCGGAGGAGCAGTGGTGGAACGCCCAGAACTCCGAAGGCCGCCCTGGGATGATCCCAGTGCCGTATGTGGAGAAGTACCGGCCGACATCTCCCAATTCAGCCGCGGGCCCCGGTGGGCCGGGGGGACCCCCCATAGGGACAGTAGGGAACTCTGACGGCTCCGCCACCCAGTCAGGCCCACCTTTGCTGAGCGACCCCAGCCAGTACGCTCAACCCACCCCGCTCCCTAACCTCCAGAATGGGCCTGTCCATGCCAGGGCCATACAAAAGAGGGTGCCCAATGCCTACGACAAGACAGCCCTTGCCTTAGAGGTAACTATGGATTCCTTGTATGTAGTTTAGATTAAACATTTCTCCTTTAGTCCTCACATTTCCTTCCTCTTGCCTCTCTCTAAAAGTACACTAGAGCAAAGGAGAGATGGTTCCGAAGGGAGAGACAGTGTTTTAAAGAGACAGGATATGAATAATCAAAGCGTCCCCATTGTCTTCTTTTAACATGCGTCAAGAGGGACTGAGAAGATACTATGGTATATTAGGAATAAAGACCAGAGATTTCTGAGCTTATTCGCCTCTAGATAATCTGTCATATTATTGCCTAGTATCCTTTTAGTCCAGTCCATTAAAACGTTGCTTTACAGATTGACTCAGACTAAGGACGTTTTCTAATGTTCCTTAATAACATTTTGCTACACTAGTTGTTCATCAGTTTTTTTTTTTTTATTATTAGAATCGCTAGATGTAAATCAACCTGAGAACTGTCATTAGGCGTAGGGCTCCCCGACTGGCTGGTGTGTCATTAGGCGTAGGGCTCCCCGCCCCGACCACTGGCTGGTGTGTCATTAGGCGTAGGGCTCCCCGCCCCGGCCACTGTGGCTCAGGTGTAACTGTCATTAGGCGTAGGGCTCCCCGCCCCGGCCACTGTGGCTCAGGTGTAACTGTCATTAGGCGTAGGGCTCCCCGCCCCGGCCACTGTGGCTCAGGTGTAACTGTCATTAGGCGTAGGGCTCCCCGCCCCGGCCACTGTGGCTCAGGTGTAACTGTCATTAGGCGTAGGGCTCCCCGCCCCGGCCACTGTGGCTCAGGTGTAACTGTCATTAGGCGTAGGGCTCCCCGCCCCGGCCACTGTGGCTCAGGTGTAACTGTCATTAGGCGTAGGGCTCCCCGCCCCGGCCACTGTGGCTCAGGTGTAACTGTCATTAGGCGTAGGGCTCCCCGCCCCGGCCACTGTGGCTCAGGTGTAACTGTCATTAGGCGTAGGGCTCCCCGCCCCGGCCACTGTGGCTCAGGTGTAACTGTCATTGAGCGTTGGGCTCCGAAGCCACTGTGGCTCAGGTGTAACTGTCATTAGGCGTTGGGCTCCCCGGCCACTGTGGCTCAGGTGTAACTTTACTGTCATTGAGCGTTGGGCTCCGAAGCCCACTGTGGCTCAGGTGTAACTGTCATTAGGCGTTGGGCTCCCCGGCCACTGTGGCTCAGGTGTAACTTTACTGTCATTGAGCGTTGGGCTCCGAAGCCACTGTGGCTCAGGTGTAACTGTCATTAGGCGTTGGGCTCCCCGGCCACTGTGGCTCAGGTGTAACTTTACTGTCATTGAGCGTTGGGCTCCGAAGCCCACTGTGGCTGGTGTAACTGTCCGGAAGCGAGAGCAGGGCTCCCACAGAGCAGGTCACTGAGGGAAGGAAATAGTTTATGTTTAGGAACAGGACCATTTCCTCTGCCCTCTGTGAAGCCAGAAGTCCAGCTGAGCCAGGATTAGGGATTCAGGGGAACAGCTCTTATCGCCCTGTCCTGCCCTGTTACACAGCATTGCTCAGAACATAAGAGTGATTCATTCTTTCTCTCTCCTCCTTATCGTGATCCTTCGTCTTCTAACCGGGTGGAGTTGATCCACACAAGCATCATTTGCCTCTTTTTACAGCAATTCATTAGCTGCACCCACCGGTAAACATCAAAGAGGAGAAGATTAGTTGGTTTGCAGTGTGTCTCCAGTATGTTTCCTCCACCTACCTAATATTTTATGACTGACTGGTATGAGGATGTTTTGTTTGGCCAAGAAATCAGAAGGCTGGTACTATGACTCAGCAAGGAGGCAGTGTACAGTTAATAATTAGCCTACATTTCCTTGTCTCGTCTTCTTTGGAAATCCAGCTGAACTGAAGGAGGCCTCTTTTTAGTTGAAGTAAAAGGGCTGGAATTTACTTTCAAAATAGGTGCTCATGATGTGACGGAAATAAATTTGGAACTTTTTTCCAATATCAAAATATCTGTTCATGACATGTATACAAAAGCATCAAAATCTAAGATAAATAATCCAATTGCTGTTTGTCACATTGAACTGCATTATAATGTAAAGTCTATCAAACCAAAACTCAATGTTGAAGATCTCATTTTGAAAGACATTTTAGTTAATTTGTGGTTATCCGTCCTTAATGATGACAGAATTGTCAGCAATGATTTCATCGTAATATACGCCTCAACCCTTGGCACTCAGAAGGAGCAGCTCTATAATATGGATGTCAGGATGAACCAGTTTCACTGTAACCGCAGTTGGAAAACGTCACCGTTTCCAACCCGAAAGAGCTTTAGAAGCTACGCTATGTAGCTACGGTGTTCAGCCCTGCATTAGACATTGCCCTTTGAACAATCCTCTCGTATGTCACTTTCTTTGTGTGTGCGGTGAAAACTGCATTCGCAAGGCACTCATTGTTTTTTTGTGTGTGTCTAAGTGAGTAGCCACTGCTAACGAGCAGAGATTGGACTTGCTGTTTAAATGGCACAGGAAATGGACATGCGCCTTAAATCAGCAGTGTTTTTTGGGCATTTTGGATATTTACAAAAATGACCAGGGGGTTGTTGAAGATGCATACCCAATTTGCAAAACATGCAGACAAAAAGTGACTGCCAAAGGGTATGGCTGGGAAAGTTCAAGTTCTTTATTTGTCAAATACACAACGATACAGGGGGGCATTGCAGGTAACGGAATTCTTGTGTTTCGAGCTCACACTCACAGTGCACAATTAAGAAACATCAATGAATACAAGAATGGTATTAACAAGGTAGTAGTAGTACAGTAACATCAAATTAAATATAATATGAGGTAAGTCAATTATTTACAGAAAGTGTTTTGAGTGTAGTGTATGTGCATGGTAAGGTGCAGGGTGTGTGAATAACAATAAGTAGTAGTAGTACGATAAATAAAATAATCAATTTCTACAGAAAGTGTGGCGTAAAAGTGTATACATGTGCATCTTAACACATCCCACGCCGGAAACGGCTTACGACGTGTTTCAAGTTCATGCGAATTCTGCCAATCCGCATACGACGTTATTGAGATCATATTTCATTTTTTCTCCATGTTATTCATAATTCCCTCACGGAGCCTGGTATGATGCAGTGGGAGCATGCACAACTCTGCAACGCTTCAATACTGCCACCTGGTGGATGATCGGCGAGTTGCCAAACCGGAAGTGGATCTCTTGTGATCCCGGTGCATCTGACAAATGCGTCTGGCACTCGCATATTGTTGCGGGACTGTATACACACGTCCGTGTGTAGCGATCGCTGCCATAACGCAATAATCGATACGATTTGGCCGTGTATTATGATTATACAAACCGGAAATGGATTTAGGAGATCGCCGTCAAATAAGTGGGATCTTTTTCCTCCAGTCTCATCGTCGAACGGTAAGAAGACAGTAACGTTACTTTCAGCTTGATTGTTTATTCTTTTCACTGCAAACTAGTGTTGTCAAAAATATCGAAGTATCGATACATATCGATACTGAATATTTAAAACGGCTTCGATACTCATTTCCCGAAATACCGATACTTTCTGCAGTATCGGTACCAGCTGGCGAGTGTTCTACAGCAAGTTGTTGACACGCTGTTCAGAGCTCGCTTGCCCCTCCGCCTGCTCCAGCCCTCACCCTCACAGAGTCACAGAGCCGTCTTCAGTTTGTAAATAAACATTTTAGCAGTGCCAGCGCGGATCTCCATAAAGAAATGAAAGAGGTAGGCGGCTAGGTGGTGTAGTGGTCTAAGGCACTCGCCACCAGTGTGGAGACGCTAGGATTCGCGTGTTCGAATCCAGCTCTCCACATTGTTTTTCAGTTTGGCTGGTCGTCCGCAGTAATACACATTGGCCGTATTACGGGGAGGGAAAAACTGAAGGGTGGGGATCGAACGTTGTGAACAAGCGACTCCTACAAGTCGGTTGGTGCGCCTGCGCAGTAGAATCAGGAAGTGTCGGGGGCAGCGTGAGCCTCCCACGCGTTACTCCTCGACACTGATAGATCGAGCTGCGCAGGTGAAAAGATGCGACTGCTGTTACCTCAAGTACCGGAGGGGACTTGTGCTATGTATGACTTAGTCCACATTGCAGCCGGCTTGTGGGAGGCAAGAAACAGCGTTCGTGACAGGGGAGGGTTGAATTGGATGATACGAAATTGGGATGGGAGAAAAATATAGAAAAATGGGAGAAAAAGTGGATCAAAAAAAAAAAAAGAAATGAAAGAGGTTCGTGACAGCTGCTCTTTCAACGTCACTGTGACTGAAGCATTAAACCATTAACTCTAGTTTAATACATGATACGTTGTCTACTGATGGCGCATAATATCAACAGCTGATTCGTTGTAACGTTACAGCTATCAGCTAACGTTAGCTACTGCTAGCCGTTAGCTCCGTTAGCTTAGCTGGCCACCGTTATAATTACTGCATGGAAACGGAGTAACGTTAACGTTTAAACGTTATGTCGAGGTCATACAATACTACAGTCGACATAAGGTTAACGTTACCCCGTTTCCATCAAGTGTTTAAATAGCAGCAATCTTGTTGAAAATGTAACGTTACTAAAATGCTCCGAGCATAGCCTCTCTCTCTCTCTCTCTCTCTCTCTCGCTTGCTCGCTCTCGTTATCTTTAAATAAAAATCGAAACTGTTACTAACTGTAATACAAACAGTTCAGTTTGTCAGGTACATGCAACACAGATTACAGTGTTTACATCTGTCTGCTTGAGAAAATACCATGTTCTGCATTTGCAATAAAAATGATTGAAGTGAGATGAACAGTTATTTTTAAATGTGTGATCTAAAGATAAACAAAGGGTTTTAAAAGTGTTATATTTATCTTCTCTTATAGTACCAGAGAGAAGCTGAGGAGAATCAACCAGCAACAAAAGCTAAATTTGTTTAAAAAAATATATATATATATATATATATATATTTTTTTTTTTTGGTATCGAAATGGTATCGAAGTATCGATACTTTCCAAGGTATCGTATCGAAGTAGAAATTCCAGTATCGTGACAACACTACTGCAAACCGATCTGATCAATATATCACCCATACTACATAAAGCATTTACTGACGATCATGGAATTATAAACGCCCCCCCCCCCCCCCCCCCTTTCATCCGGGCATGATGAATCATAACGTATAGGATCATATACAGTTGAATTTTTTAATATAGCGTGTATCGGGAATAAACGGCAGTTGATCATCTATATATGCGTTTATGCCTATAACTCACGTTCTATGAATTACTGCAGAAAACGATAAAAACATACTTATATTCTAGAAGGTATTCTTGGAAGAATCTATGAATGAAAAAGTATAACGTTCCTACATCCTGAACGATAGATAATCGATGTTGAATGTGCCATAGTAATGTCAATTTAGCAATACAATTAAATAAGTTATAGCCCTACAAAGAAGGTGAACATCTCCATAGGCTTAGAGTGGTGGCAGTGAGCCTACATTGATGGATATAACCGTGGCAGGGAATGTGTTAAGGGGATGCAGACCAGAGAAAGACTTTCGTCTTGTTTACATCAGGGTCCCCCATTTTCAATTCATCATAACATATATGACATACAGATAGACAGTACTGCAGCTACATCTATACATTTATGACATACCAGATTTACATACAGTACTGTTTGTGATACAAAAAGAGTTAAAAAGAAACTGTACATTGGAGGAGGTGGGGGGGGGGGTTGGGTAGGTGGGGTGGGGGGGGGACTGTACATTGGAGGTGGGGGGTAGGCGGGGTGGGGGTAACTGTACATTGGATTATCGACGAAACCTTACTTGGTCCAAGAAGAGGGTCTTGTGTATTACTGGGTTAGGACATTTACTGTACATTGGAGGGGGTTGGGTTAGGACATTTACAGGGGCCAGTTTCGGATTGCTGTTTCCCGTAGGTGCTCTTTGAGAGTGGTTTTAAAAGTGGGTAGTGATTCACATTCCTTTACAGCTGTGGGTAGGGCGTTCCACATTGATGTGGCATAATTGCAAAACATGTTTAGTCCCTTGTTTGAGCCGAATCTGGGTTTAACATGATTTGTGGAGCTCCCATGCACGTTGCTGTACTCTGTCGTCTACTCTAAGCCATCCTAGGTTGTCAAAGTGGGCAGGGGTGAGGTGGGTTCTAGGGGTAAGGTCAAGCAGTAGTCTGACCAGTTTGTTTTGTGATGTTTGTAATTTTGTTTTTAGCGGGTAACAAAATGAAAATAGTCATGTAAAATAATTAAAACTGCGGTGTGTTTTGGTCTTACGACAGTCGCCTTTTAGCCAATCGCAAAGCCTGCGATTTGGGATACGTTATACAGCGAGTTTGATTCAAGTTTTTTTTCTTGCGTGCCAGTCATGCTTACCAATCAGAAGTGCTGTGCTCTCATTGCTCACCAATCAGAAGTAGCCCAAGGTAGCTACGTATACATACGCCCAACAACAACAGCTTGTGAAACGTGACAAACGTCCGTGTGTGAAGACATATAGCATAGCTCCAGAGTGCTTTGGTCGCATTTTGCGAACTAAATCAGTCCCAGCTTCTTTTCCCCCCCCGCTGTTTCTATGTGCAGTGTCAATTCCAATGCTTCTAACAAGCTTGGCATCCTAGTCATTAATTTCCGTCGGGGGAAAATAACGTTAAGCGCTAGCTAAGCTAAACTATCCAATCCTGCTCAGACAGAAAACAGCTGAGCCGAGGTTAGAAAGGGGGAGCGGGGCTCTCTCTATCCCGCTCTCTACTTGTTCAATTAAGGAGCCCTTTCTGTGTGTGTGTGTGTGTGTGCGTGTGTGTGTGCAAAGACCAGATGACATGAGTTTGATAGTATTTACTGAGGATTGCCAGATAATGTTGATATTTAAATGTTAAAAAAATAATACAAAATAAATGTACATGATCATTTAACATAAAAAGAATTGTTGTAGGAACGGTTTGGGAGAGGGAGGTAGGGAGGGGTTTTAGATTGTGTGTTACCGTTACGTGAAGTTTAGACTTCAGAGAGAGTACAAATTTAACTCTGGCCTCTTTAAGTGTGTATTCTTCAACGTAATAGCTTATCTACTTGAAATGTACTGAAAGAAATGTATATATATGTGACACAAATGCATATTTTTTTTGACCGGTAAGAAACATGCTTGGCGGGTAGAATTTTCCCATCTACCCGCCGGTGAGTAAAAAAGTTTATTTTGTGCCCTGCTCTCCCCCCAAAAACATAGTTTCACCTTTGGTCGACAAGAAAGGTGAAACAAAGTCGTCGTCAATTGTGATTTTAATATCAATCAAAATAATCGTGATTATGATTTTTGCCATAATCTAGCTAGCAGCCCTCCGAAAGGGTCCTATGCATCTTCGAGATCACAGCCAAAAAACGACTTGTACTAACTAAACTAGGTAATATACTGTTGGCCCAAAACAGTTGGTTTTGTAGGGATCACATTACTCCCAGCAGCCCAGCTCCAAGTGAATGGGACAGTCTCTCTCTCTCTCCTCTCTTGCTCTCGCTCTCTCTCTCTCTCTTTGATGATGATAATAAATAGTGCAGTGTATTAGAAATACTCTAAAATGAATGTCTGCTAATAGCCCACTTCCTGTGTATGCCTTTATAGGGGTGCATGATTCAGGAAATCACACGATTCGATTTAGATTATTGGGGTCACGATTCAATGCATAGATTTGATTCTAGATTCTGTTTTGAGTTATTTCTCCCATTTGACTGTGGTAGACACTTGAATAGGTCTCAAAGAATAGGTCTCACACTGTGTTACATTCAAGCCTAAAATATGGCTCGTCAAGGTCTTGAATGCGACGTGGTGGACACAGGACACTGGACAAAAGTTTATCAAAAATAACTATTTATTTACAACTAACTAAATGGACAGAAATAGTGGGAGCTGGGTGTTCCAGACTCAAGTTAAACAACAAAACTATAGGCAAAAGGAAGAACAAGCCGAATGTACAACAAAACAAAGAGAGCAGGTGAGACGCTGGAGAGCTGCGACATCTCCTGTGAAGTGGGGGAGACTTGACAACTGCTCCCTGCACTGCATTTGTAGGGCGTGGTGCCTCATCACCACACCTGTGATGAATTAGAAGGGCGGCCATTTTTAATAACAAAAACAGGAAGAAACAGTGTGTCAATTAAACCACCAATTAGTGACAGCACACTTAACCACAATGTGAATATGCACCACAGACAGTAAGTATCCCTCCACCATGTGAAAGTAATACGTAACACACTGAATCAAATGTAAACCTTGAGTAAGATTTATTTTCCACTTTAGTTCACTCAATATGAAACATAAATGCAATCGTTTGAACAAAAACGCGTTCTTCTGCAATAACAAAACAAGGAAAAATAATAATTTATATATATGTAACGGATGGTACCGCGAAGCGCAGTCACGAAGGACTTCAGATGTTGTGAAGTGACTGGGGTGAGTAGCGGTACTATGGGTTAAACTCACTCTCATCCTCAAAAGACACATAGACACATTACAAAGCAGTGAATTCACCACTTGGTATAGCGGTGCCGGTCTGCGTGGGAGACCCAGGTTTGAAACTCCCTCGGGGCATCGAAGTTTGAGGTGACGATGTCACAACCGTTACATTAGGGCTGGGCGATTCTTGCTCAAATGTGAATCATGATTTTTCTCTCTAAGAATTGAGATCACGATTCTCTCACGATTCTTGTTTTTTTCAATAAAATCATTTAAAAAGTAAAGTAAAAAGTAAAGAACTAAATAATGTTAATTAATTAATTTTAATTCATAACTTAGAAATGAGATTGCATAGGTCTATGAATCGAGATCGTGATTTTTTTTTCCCGATTAAATGCCCAGCCCTACGTTACATATATATATATATATATATATATATATATATATATATATATATATATATATATATAATAATAATTATTATTATATATATTTTTAAATGTGATTCTTATCTCAATACATCTTTTGCACACCCCTAATATCTGCTACGGGCTACTCTTGTTGACATTGATTATCTTCAACAATCCTGAAGCAGAAATAGAGGTTCTGCAGCCTGACTATTTTTTCAAAAGTAAGATAACAGCTTATTATTTATATGTATGTAAAAAAAAATTAATGGTAAAACTATTAAAAAGAATTCCTCCGCTTCCTCTGTCATCAAGTCAAGGACTCTGTCATACAGTTGGCCAAGCTGCAGCGCTTCCTCTGTCATACAGTTGGCCAAGCTGCAACGCTGGATTCCTCATCCACACATTCATACACTGCACACCCTTCTAACACGCTTTCCGCAGGAACCCTTCAGACAAACAACCACATCACTTAACTCATTGAGCGCCCCGCTCTTTTCCCATCTTTACTCAATGGCGCCAGCGTTGTTGACCATTTTAGCGATGTTTTGCGGACCCATCGCGTGTTCTTTATTATAGCTATGGAGACAATAGTATGGCTCATTTGACAGGCATTGTTCATAGTCCATCACTGACTAATCAGTTAATTTCTACATACTGATCGCCTGAAACCCTAAATACTTCCAAATCAAAGGTATATATATACCATATACATATGTGTCTTTACAAAATCATCAATTTACCCTCGAAAATGCGATCGTTACAAAAAGCATGGTTTATGTCCGGTAAAATACGACACTGTGATCGGTACAGAAACATGATTCAGGTTTGGTAAAATAGACATAGAATATACCTTACCTTAGCCAGAAGGTACTCTAAAAAGAATAATCCCAGTGATCCCATCGGCGATCGCGATTACTTGTGTATACAGGAAACTATAGGTTTGAGGCGAGAAAATCTCAGAGCAATTGCTCTGCAAGAACTCCTCCCCCTCAGAGCGAGTCAGGACAGACAGGGATCAGGACAGACACTGTCTAAACTAAACTATCAGAGTTTAAAATGTGGACGATACTGCCACCTGGTGAGTTTCGATCGCCATTGCAATTCCAACGTAGGCAGATGTGCCAGGGAGACCTAGGGAGCTCCGGTTGAGTGTAGCGATGGGAATTGATAAGATTTTATCGATACGATTCCATTATCGATTCTGCTTATCGATCCGATTCTTTATCGATTCCTGATCATTTATAATTTAAATAAATAAATTGGAAATGCAACAGAACTAAGCTGGTTAGAATAACAACATGCAACTTGACATTTCTGATTGTCATTTATTGTTGTGCATCGATGAAAATCATCCGGCAGTCACATCTCGTTACGGGACTCCCGACCAGTGGTGCAGTCGTGGTCACACCCGGTTACACGCCGTGTTACCAGATCACTGAGGCAGAAGTACGCGCGATCGCGCACGGATGTGTACTCGCGTGTACGCACACACACACAAAAATGCGCTGTATCCATTCGTTGTGACTCACCCGGCCACCGTTTTACATAACAAAAAGCGCAGGTAGACTAAGTGTCTGGGTGTTGGCTATCTGAATGCATCTCCCCCTTCATTCTGTGTGACACAGGCAGTGGAGGTGAATACTAATGTGGCTCGGAATTCGTGATGGGGGTCTACCTGCTTATGATATTGAATCAAGCGTCTGTGCTGCGCGCCAGCTTTCCACGCGCACATTCACACAAATAGAGAGCAAGAAGAGCTTGTATGATAGAAAGATTGCACTTGCGTATATGCGCTTGTGTGTGTGTGTGTGCGTGTGTGTGTGCGTGCGTGTGTGTGTGTGTATAAATCAGTTCTGTGCGCATGCACGTACCCGCGCGCGCACGTGGCGTGGCGTGTTACCAGTTCCCATATTACGACTGCACCACTGCTCCCGACAGACACTATGTACATATGGATCGCTTTCTAAACTTAATAATCTATATGATTTCAGCGTTTATTGCGCCATACAAACCGGAAATGGACCTAGGCGATCGGCGTCGTATAATTGGGATCTTTCACCGCCAGTCTCATTGGCCCGATTGTGCATTTCCTTGTTTGCAAACCATCTGATCAATATATCCACCCAACCTACATAAAGCGGTTACTGATGATCAAGGAATTATAAACGACCCCCCCCCTCCTTTCTTCCACGCATGATGAAGCATAATGTATACCGATCATATACATTTGAATTTTTTAATATAGCGGGTATGGGAAAGAAACGGCAATCGATAATCTATATATGCGTTTGGGCCTATAACTAGCGTTTTTGGAATTACAGCAGAAAAGATTAAAAAAATACTTATATTCTAGAAGGTATTAACAACACAACAATGTATGAATGAAAAAGTATAACGTTCCCACATCCTGAACGATGGATAATCGATGTTGAATGGGCCATAGTAATGTCAATATAGCAATACAATTTTAAAAGTTATAGCCCTGTAAAGAAGGTAAACATCTCCATAGGCTTACAGCGCTGGCAGAGAGGGGTATGAGATGGGCATAAAGGCCTCTACATGCTACAGCAACTTCAAAGCAACTTCAACACAACATCAGCGCGATTTCAACGCGCTTGTTTTAGAGGGTCTTGTAGACTGTGTTGCGAGGACGTTGCGTACCTTTCACCCAAATCTAATCTAAACAACCGTTGCGTTGATATTGCGTAGCAGTGATTGGTTGGTAGTGAATGGGGGCGGGGCTGTCATATAATAATATTGGTCCCGCAGCGAGGAATACCATCCGCCATTGTTGTAGCCAGCCAGCTAGCGTTGAACTTGATGCTATTCAATGCTCTATCATACCCAACTAACGTTGATGCCATTCAGAATTTATTAACATAGCTACAACAACACACAGTAACGTTAATATAATTACATGCATCATTGTAGGGGTGGACGGTATAAACGGTATACGGTATAAACGGTATGAATTTGCTCTACGGTATGGATTTTGACTATACCGTGTAACCGGTAGAGCAGCTCTAAAATAGCAATGCCGTCATGTAACCACAGCGCGACTATTTCACTCGCATTTGCCCCTAAAAATAGATAGAATTAGTCATAGATAATAGATATGTGCGAACTGGAAAAAGTTATTTAGGAGGCTTCGCGCAGTGGGCGTGCCAGCCCCTACCGCACGCATGTAAACACGGGTCTAGTAGTCTAGTGGGACGGGACACGGGAGGACGGCGGCGTCTCCCTGAGCTAACGTTAGCTTAGCTACCGTTACAAAATGACCCAGTCAACTATTCACTTTTAGTTTAATACATGATGAGGCATTGTCTAACCGAACGGTATCTAGTCGGCCAGCTACCGATAGCTCCTGACATCAACAAACGCTCCACAAAGTCTAGTAGAGACGTGTATGCTACCTGTTAGCTCACGTTAGCGCAAGTTAGTTCACCGTTCAAAACGAAATGTCCCATTGAACTAAATAATTCACTGAGGCGTTGTATTAACGTTATATATCCGGCTAGCAGTAGCTACAGATAGCTCCTGATATCAATGTCTTATAACACTGATTCGATGCGTATTCGAGCTGAGGGCTTGCTGAGCACAGTTAAGTAACGTTATACCAATAGGGTCCAGGTGCAGCGCCGGAGAATCCTGGCCGTAGCTCTGCTCGAGGCTACTCGAGTATAGGTCCAGGTGCAGCTCCGGAGAATCCTGGCCGTAGCTGGAGGCTACTAGAGTACACACAGACAGTGGAGCTTGTTGCGTGGTGGCGATGTCTCGCAGATAATACAAGTACAAGTCTAATTATATAATATATATGTTTTATAAAAAATTTAAAAAAATTATATAAAATTAAATAAAAAAAATTTGTATCAACCGATGATACCGTGATATATACCGTTACCGTCTATGCTTCAAATTATACCGTGATATAAATTTTAGACCATACCGTCCACCCCTACATCATTGTTTACAATGAACGGACGGTGGGGCAGTTCGAAAGGACTGGACACGGACAAGTTGTTAAACAGCAATCAATTAATTTAATATAACAGGTAGTTCGAGCTGCATTTTCGTGCCTACAACCACAGCCACAGGGATATATCCAGCTTTGACGAGCTCTCTCTCCTCCTGCCGATTAAATTCAGCAGCTCTTCCTCGACCGCGAGTGCCTGTAGCTGCCAGCTAACGTTAAAACTAACCTAAAGTTACACAAGCAGAATACATCACAAATACTTCCGGTCGGGGGATTTCAAAATAAAAGCAACGTCTAAAAGCACCGGAAATACGTTTATTTTGTACATTATCTAACGTTAACACGAACCTAAACTAACTTTAGTTAAACTAACTTTGCGCGTCGATGTTGCAGAAGCATAAATGCAGAGTGTCTACAACACCGTTGCTTTGTCGATGTTGTGGTGCAGTTGCTTTGAAGTTGCTGTAGCATGTAGAGGCCTTAACCCCCGGCGGGCAATGTGTTAAACTAATTTATTTATTTATTTTGAATTTTTTTATTCTTAAACTAATTTAATCTATTGAATAACGACCTGTTCAATGCAACTACAGTTCAATATCTTAAACTAATTTAATCTATTGAACTGTAGTTGCATTCAACTGGTCATTATTCCTCTGTCTTTCCTCTGTCAGCGCACACACACCACACACACAGACGGCTCCTCCCCCGCTAGCCCCCACCCTCTTCTAGTCAGCCTGCTGTTCTCTCTCTCTCTCTGTGTGTTTGTGTATATGCGGAGCAGCGTTAGCTCCGCGCGGCTAACGCGGAGCTAACGCTAGTTTACCCCGAATTAAATTAATGACTAGGTTGCAAATAGGGGTGTAACAGTACACAAAATCCACGGTTCGGTACGTACCTCGGTTTTGAAGTCACAGTTCAGTATTTTTTCGGTACAGTGGGGGGGGGGGGGGGGGGGGGGATACAAAAAGAATTGCTTCATTTATCTATTTATTTAACTATTAAACAATATAAAACGAATTGGCCATAATTGACTGAGCAAACTAATGCTTACTGCTGTAACCTACTAATAACACTTAAATTAAAGTAAATCTGAAGATATGTAGCGTGTGCTTGTTTATACATAACCCCTTTCATGACTGTGATGCTTGAATACAGGGGCAGGGCTTGCATCACAGTCATGAAAGGGGAGCCCTAGTTTATACAGAGCTAGTGGTATGACGCTGGCTGAAATACGGAATGAATGAATGAAAACTTTATTTAACAGATTGCAGAATGTGTACAATACAGTACGGCTCAATACACACAATTGTTAAGGGGATGCAGACCAGAGAAAGACGTTTGTCTTGTTTACATCAGGGTCCCCCTAATGATGAGAGGGAACTAGGTAGCGGGCTATATTACTTTTAACATGTGCTTAAACCCAGTGTTCTCGACAACGGAATATGGTCGCAGATCTGCTGCTATAAAAACACATGGCGTTTGTTATTGCTTTGGCCCGGTGTGAATTAATAGCGAGATGCTGCTTGAATGCAACGGATTGCAACGGGAAGCTGGGTTTGCACTAGGATATGTTTCTTCCGTGTACCAGACAGTGATATTCACATTCGGGTGATGCCGTTTCAAATGTGTGATAAAGTTTGCAATAAAGTTGAACAATAACTGGCTTGTCAGTTAGTATTGACTTGTCATACTAAGGCTAATATGCTATGCTTTACAGCTCTCGTTCAGTGTAGCTGCACGCGGCGTGGAATGAACAAACAACATCCGGTTAGTTGTGCACGTTATATTAGGGCCAGGGGGATTTAAGTTCCACAAAAAAAGGTTCCATACCGTTGCAATCGCTCGGTGCACAGCCCGTACTGTACCGGAGGACCACATTGAGGCGGTACAGTACGTATCCGCGTACCGTTACACCCCTAGTTGCAAAGCATAGTAGTTTTCACTGCACATAGAAGCAGTCAAACAGCGGGAGCATTCCGGGAGCATATGATCAAAACCCAGGCAATTTCGAGCCCTTAAGGAATCAAATAGTCTGCTCTATGGCTGCATGCTAACGCTAACGTTATTGCGCAATGGTCTGGAAAACCTGGCATCGATAAGAGGAATCGATAGTCACGGAGGCATGCGATTCCAGGAATTGGACAATTAGGTTAGGAACCGGTTTTCGATTCCCATCCCTAGTTGAGTGTATATAACAGGGATCAAAGGAAAAAGATCAAAGGACCAAAACCTGAGAATTCTCGGGTATGGCGCTCACCCACTGGTGGCGAAACCCAACTTTTCTCAGGTTTGGCGCAGAAAGGGTTAACAGTAGGGGGGTGTAACGGTACACAAAAAACCATGGTTCGGTACGTACCTCGGTTTTGAAGTCACGGTTCGGTACAGTGGGGGAAAGTTTGCAGAACGTGGCTTTCCATGTTCCACTCGGGGGTAATGTAGTGTGCTTTACTGTTTAGTAGGGCTGTCAATGAATATTCTATATTCAAATTAATAATCGACTTGTGAAAAGAAAACGTACATTAGATTGTGGAAATGTATATTAGATTGTGAAAAAAACACAACTTCTTCTCACTTAGGCCTGAATGCGCTACATGGCAGATAGGAGACACGCAACGTCACTTTCATTGAGCTGAAGAACATGCTAGTAGTAACAACAACAAACGCATGGCCTGATGGCAGAGTTCAGAACCCAACTCGATCCCGAAGACAGTGATTTGCATTCTGAGCAATCTAAAAGCCCTGTTTGGAAATACTTCGGATTTTGATCAACTTGTGGAACCTCGAAACAAAGTTGTATGCAAGCTATGTAAACTACAGCTGGCCTACCTTGTTTTTTATGCTAACGCTATAAGCATCAATATTGTAAGTAGCCTACTTTTCAGTTTTTAGCACTTTATTGCAAATCATCCCTCAGGGTAAAACTTGTACATATTGAATAATGAATAGAGACGGAAGCGTCATGCAGGTCCCTAATGGTTTGATTACTATTTCCCGTTTCATGCCAAGGAAAAGATATAGTTTCATGTTTATTACACCTTCGGAGGCGCGTTGCTGTGTATGAATGTCCGTTCTATTATGCCGTACGTAAGCTTTCATTAATTTGATCTCGCTCCGAGAGATGCCACCAATTCCACTAGTGGTTAAAGTAACTGTTGCATTTGTTCGGTACACAGTACGTACTAGGCTTGGGCGGTATGACGGTATTACGGTATACCAGGGTATTTAGAAATCACAATCACAGATGCGCTTCAGTTTCTATTACAGTGAAACGGAGTTTTGAGTGTAGTGCACACACGAGCCAGCAGAGGGCGAGACCAGTCCTCACTAGTGGAGCGAGTGGATCACAACGGTGTTCACGTTTTACGGTAATGTTGCAACAGTGCTGTGAAAATACCGTAAAGCGTTGTGGTAACGAGAGTTGGTTTGTGTTGTTGTGCACTGGTGGAGCAAGCAAATAATCTGTCTCTTATTATATGTGAACTAAAGAGTACAAGGTTTACACAACAGCCCCCACTCGCTTTTTTATTGTATTTGTACCTGCTGTACTATCCGCTGTCAGCTGTTTATCTCTCTCTGTGAGCTTGATTAGCTAGCGTTAGCTATCGTTAGCTAGCGTTAGCTAGCGTTAGCTCCGCGGCTAATCTTAGATTACCCTGAACTAAATCAATGACTAGGTTATAAAGCATTCAAGTAGTTTTCACTGCACATAGAAGTAGCCAAACAGCAGGAGCATTTCGGGAGCATATGACCAAAACCCAGGCAATTTCGAGCCCTTAAGGAATCAAATAGTCTGCCATGGCTAGGCTACATGCTAACGCTAACGGTGCAGGCTTCTGGCTACCATTCTGAGAGCTAACGATAGTAGCACCGTGATTTGTTTATTTGGTAACACAGGTTTAAAACTTTGTTCCACTTGAAAAATAGTTATACGGTTCTTGGTCTTTTGTTAGGCTATTGTTTTCTCAACTTCTTGTAAGGTAGAGACATAGAAGTTTGCAATATATTTTAGACTAAGTGGCATTTTGTTCAACATGAAATATGATTGACTGCAGTTTGGTATATGGGAGTGACTATTGAGTGCTTGTCTCCCACACCATGTCGCCTCTTGTCTTGAAACAGAGTGCATACATCAAGCTTTACTCTTGGCCCCTTGGACCATCAAGTTCTACCGTGTTTTCCGAGCTTAAAGGATAAGTCTACTGTTTTGGATATGTGGATCCTATGTCATTCTTGCCTTGATATGTGTTCATGTAACAGACCTTTTTTCAAATAAGCTTTTCAATTGTAGAAATTGCAGAGGTAGCTATTTTGTGTCGATTCATCATTCCCATAGGTTTCCAGTGTAACTGAGTGAAAATGTACCTTCAACACCTTGTAGATGCTACAAATCTCTCCACATCTAATTAAAATGGCACCATAATCTATGGGGTCTACTATTGACTTTTTAATGTGGCTCATTGTGCCATAGTCTAGTTGCACGAGAAGACAAGGAAGAAGTGGCTCTCTTTGAGAGAATGTTTTATGGAATGCCGAAGCAACTTTAAAGGTCAAAAGTGGAACCCACACATCAACAAGGACACACACATAGCCCTTTTACACCGGCCAGGCTCTGTGCTGGAGCCGGTTTCCGAACGTAATCTTGCACCGGCTGGCGCGTTCAGTTCAGACCGGGATTAATTGGTTCAGAACGTGACAAATCGGTGCTCAGCTGGCATAGAATTTTTTTTGTTTTTTCCTCGCGAACCGTGACATTATCACAGTGGGTGTGTCATATTCTAGGCTGTGAAGACTAGTAAACGGGGGAAAGTAGCGAGTCGGCATTGCATTCAACAGGAAGCGATTTGCGACTGCTCTCAAAACAAGATTAGATTTAAATGTATTGTTATGATACATCACAAGTACAATACACCATCCAACCAGAGTGGATAAAGAAATGCTCCAGAAATGCGTGGAGAAAGGCTTAGCGAACCTCAACGCGCGAGCGCACACACACACACTTTGAAATGAATCATTCCAGCAAAGTAGGCTTCTATTATTCGAATTACTGTTTTAATGGATATCATAGTAGTAAGTCCTACTGTAGAACATGACATATTAGCATGACATCTGATTTATTAATGCCAATACTAAAAATTAGGGACAAACGCAATTGGCACAAGTGTAAATGATGGATTAGTCACTCAGTTTTAACATCCGACTGATTAGCTCAACTCGTTAGTCCACTGGCTGTGGATCCTATGGTCACAGGTTCAAATCACTCTTGGTTCCAATTTTTTTTTTTTTTTTTACGTTAATTAATTTATCCACTCTAGTTGGATGGTGTATTGTACTTGTGCTGTATAATGACAATACATTTGAATCTAATCTCATTTTGAAATCGCTACCTGTTGAGTGGATCAGCATGGTGCAATGCAATCACCTCTGAAGCTGTCTGCTACTGTCGTGTCCAGGCAGCGTAGCGATTTCAATATGAGATTGCAACCAGAGTGGATAAATTAATTAACGTAAAAAAGAAAAATATTGGAACCAAGAGTGATTTGAACCTGTGACCATAGGATCCACAGCCAGTGGACTAACGAGTTGAGCTAATCAGTCGGATGTTAAAACTGAGGCCCCGTTTAGACGGAAACGCTAGCAGGTGAATCCGCAAAAATATTTTTACGGATGTGCCTTTCGTTTATACGGAAACGGCGTTTTTACGGGGTGAAACCGCAAAAAAGTGAGACTACCTTCCAGGGTGGAATTCCTAGAAACGCAAAAGCTTTGCGCTTTCGTCTAAACTGTCAAACCGTATAAATCTGTTAAAACGATGACGAAAGGTTTGTCACGGCTCTGGTCGCGCGTACTGCTTACGTCACAGGTAGCAGGTATGCGCCAGTAGCCGAGACGTAAACAAAGCAAGTATGTCTGACTTATATCAACGGAGATCACCTGAAGGCTACATTGGCAGTACTTTTAACCCTTTCACTGCCACACGATAGAAGGTTACCCCTTTACTATCACACAACCGGCTGTCGTGTGGCAGTGAAAGGGTTAAATACACAAGAATCTGTCCCGCGGCGTGAGTGGACCCACTGTCTGTGAGTGACTCTGCTTTGGTGCAATCACATTCCCCATCCACAGTCTGCGAATCAGAGGCAGAGTAGGGCGGGTCTTCACAGCACGTCATGTGACATATGCGCCAATTGTGTGACAGCGGGTCTCCGTCGTTACAGCGTCGTCTGCACGGAGAATTCCACTCCAAAACGCTCGTCTAAACGTAAAATTAAAAGTGAAACCGCAAGATGACTTTTGCGGTTTCTGTTCACAAAACGCTCGTCTAAACGGGGCCTGAGTGACTAATCCATCATTTACACTTGTGCCAATTGCGTTTGTCCCTAATTTTTTGTATTGACATTAATAAATCAGATGTCATGCTAATATGTCATGTTCTACAGTAGGACTTACTACTATGATACCCATTAAAACAGTAATTCGAATAATAGAAGCCTACTTTGCTGGAACGATTCATTTCAAACGTATACAGTGCATGTGTGCTTTTGTGTGTGTGCTCGCGCGTTGAGGCTCGCTATGTTTACCTCTGCCTGAGTAACGCCCCCCGTTGATGACGGAGACGGTGGAATGTTGGTTCTGCTTAAATGGGTGTAAACGCGGGCTGGTTCGCCAGAGAGCACCAAGGTTCAGAGGGTTCAGAACAGAGCTGGAGCTTGAACCGGAGCCCGGGCGGTCTAAAAGGGCTAACAGTGTCATAAATTACGAGGCCTTCTTGCATAGATTGAACTGGTCTTACACAAGTGCTGTGAGCTAAGTGTGAGTGAATAACTGGATGAATGAGTGAACAAGTGAGTTAATGGAGCTAATTGATTAATTGGAGAATCTTTAACATTCCCATGTAGGCTTGAAACCTGCAATTGTCTGTTTTCTTCCTTGTCTACTAACTGACTGATGTGGGGTCGCCAGGGTGGTGCACCACGTAACGCACTGGTGCAACGCGGTCGTCCCGGTTTCGACTCCCCGGCGACCTTTGCCGCATGTCTTCCCCCATATCTCCTCCCATCCTTCCTCTTTGCCGGACTTGTCCAATAAAGCAAAAAAAAAATCGACCAAAAACATAATAAAAGAAAAAAATAAGTGACTGATGTGACGTCAGCCTCTCTTCTACAATCCAGATAGACTGTAGAGAAATGTGCTGGCCGTATCACCCCGACAGCCTGTGAATCAATCAATCAATCAATCAATCAATCAATCAATCAATCAATCAATCAATCAATCAATCTCTCTCTCTCTCTCTCTCTCCATTTCTCCCTCTCCAGGTAGGCGATATGGTGAAGGTGACCAAAATCAACGTCAATGGCCAGTGGGAGGGAGAATGTAAAGGCAAGCGGGGCCACTTCCCCTTCACACATGTCAAACTGCTAGATCAGCACAACCCTGAGGACGAACTCAGCTGAGGTCACACACTGGACCCCTGGACACTTGTATTGGACTGCCCCCTAGCCCCCCCCCCCCATATTACCTACCACCCCATGTGTGGTCCAGTTCCCCCAATACTGTTCCTTTAGAGCCAATGACAACAAATGCAGGGTCCTCAAGAACCCATATAGTGGATGATCTCCCTGACTGTCCACTCTCTCACCCTCTCTCCCCTCTGGATGATCCTGTCTCCCACCTTTACCTGTTTTCTAACGGGCCTCCTGGCCTGGGACACATATACTCGGTATTGGAACATGGAGGAAGAAAATGAACAGAACTGATGCTCCTTGGATCTCCTGTTGCACAGATCTGACCCCCCCCCCCCCCCCCGCACAGTTTGTGATATGGACCAATCCCTGCCAAGAGACACATGCCCCACCACTTCATGTTCCTGTGTTGGGCCTCATAGATAACGGTTCTGTGATGCGTGTCATCTTTTGTCACCATCTTCGTCATCACTAGTATTTGTATCGATATTACAGCTCTCCGGTCACTTATATGAGAGCAACACGCACACACACACAGGAAGACTCTGAAGAAGAGGATTGTGACACTACAGAAAACATAAGAACGAGGAAAGTCACTTGGGACATGAAGTTATTCTCTATGGACACACAGACAAAGGACCAGAGTGTCATCCACCCTCCACCACCTACCTAACCTATGAGCAGAGGAAACCCAAAACAGACTCAAAACCAACAGCTCGGAGCAACTCGATCTGGTCACCGGACCAGCCTCCAAGTAATGAAGAAGGAACTCTTGGGACTGTTGGGGTGGAGAGATGACAATACACTACATTCAAACTCCACCCCTGCCTCACTACTACACCCACCCACCTGCCCCGACAACCAAGTATCACCAAGTAGTAGTCTTTTGTAAGGAAAAAAATAACATATTGTTATGAATGATATTATGTATAATGTGATTATTATCATTACATGCTAAAAATCATCTTTCTGTTCTCTTTGTAGTTCTCTTCATAACGTTTTCCGCCACTCGCTTCACACACCATTATTGTTGCCTGGGAAACCGTGTCGGTCTAGACTTCGTCCGAGTGACACGTGTAGCACAGATTAGACAAAACTGACTTATAATGGCCACATGTTTTCACCTCCAGCTCTTTTACCAGATCATGTTACACATACACATGAAGTTAGCTGATCAAATTGAATGTAGGGCTGTCCCCACCATGTTAACCACAGTCGCATACGAGTTTATATTCCTTCATTCACTGAATATATCTTAGCTTAACAAGATGGGCTGTTTGTCCACACTGAGTTCTCATCACATGCGTGTAAGAAGAGTGAAAATAATTATATTGTTGGCTACCTGCCCCTTTCATGTTTTTTTTTTTGGGGGGGGGGGGGGTGTCTTCTTTTCCTTCTCTCTCCCCAAGACGCCATGCATTGCTTTGTGCTCTCATACCTCGGGACCTTTGTGCCTCCGTTCCCATCTGCACTCAAATCACTGTGACGTGTCCTTCGCTCTTTATTGGATTTCCAGGCTTATCCGTTATAAGAAATGACACAAGCTGAAATATGGAATTTTACCATTTGTTTTTCTCACTTTTGCCAATGCTGTGTCAAGTTCTGTCCGTCAGGTGTTTCCACTAAACTTGATGGCTTTCTCTTGCAAAGGGATTTCTACCAAGTAGACAATAGAATTGTGGATTAGTTTTGTGTGGTATTGACGGGTTGTCCTGCGAGAGGAGGTCGTTTTCTGTTGAGCTGGGATTTAATAATTGAACCGATCCACATGACATGTTAACATCTATTGACAAATGACAATCATTGTCCTCATTCCTATCATAATGGAGAGGAAACTGGTTTGGATGTTGGAACGCTGTCTAGCGCATTACACCAGATTGTGCTGATGAGTACAGCTGAGATCGGTACAGCTGAGACTGGTCAGTCTATCAGAGTTGTACAGGGGCGTTACGCTGCCATCTGTTTTGGATTTCGCCATTAGAGGGCACTGTAATGGCATTATGAGAAAAGTGGCTTTTCAGTGCAAATCTGGTTATTGTTTATGGGATATTATGTGAGGTTAAAGGGGTTTTTGTTTAATTTTAACCTTTTTTTGTATACACCTACCTGGTGTCATGTGGTTTTACTGGGGTTTTATTAGGGATGCACCAATACTGGAATAAGATATTGGACCGACCAAGCTGAAACTACTGCTATCAAGAGAATTTCCCAGTACCAAGAGCCATGTGTAATATGTTAACAACAACAAAATCAAAGCAACTTGTGCATTTTGATTTAGTTTTTTGGACTTGAAAATATGCATCCCTAACCTTTATGATCAGCAGTAGCTCTCACACCGTCTCATTCCATGACTTGTCTTTTTCAGCCACTTCCCAAACTCTCACACTATAGATTCTCTATTAAACAAGAGTGGCTCTCTTTTCAGCAGTTTTGCTTAGGAAACTCACCTTACCAACGTGTCAATACCGACGTTTACCACAAACTGTTGTATTTCTGTGGTAGCAATGAACAATATTACGTCTTCATGTCTTTCTTTATCATTCACTCAACGCATGCTTGTTGCTTAGCTACGTAATCCGTTTTTATCTTATTATTTGTGTTGCCAATCATGCCATCATGAGGTATCTAAAGTATTGTATTTTTGTAACCCTGCATTTTGTCATTCGTTTCCTTTCATTGGAAGGAGGGGTTGGCAAGCCCCAATGGAAATCATGTTGATATCAAAAGGTGCCATTTTATTATAACACTATATTCTTTCAAGACAATTTAAGTTACCTTTTTATTTTCTGTAGCATGTAATGTGTTAAGAGATATACATGATAGTAAATAAAGTCAAAATCATGCCAAATTATTAACGTGTGAGCCTATTTTTTATATATATATATATGTAACAGTAATCATATCGTCATGGCTTGTCTTTAGCTTTATTGCCCATAATATTGTCCAATTTGCCTTTGGCTTCTCCTAAATACATGAAGTAGCCTACACATTGACATGTACGACCACCTAGAGATGTGTAGCGCGAAACCTGTTGAAATACCTGGCACACACAGAATAGGACTCGCGCAACTATCATTTTATTTGTACCGATATAAGCTACCTTTCAATTTGTGTGTGCCGATATTGTTTGAACAGACTTAAAAGAAAATTGGATTTTGCATTGTGTTGCATATGAATCCTCAGTCATCATAGCCAGTGTATTGTCCCCTGTTGTGTCTCAGTGTGGGCTTCGTGCTGCGCGCAGAGGGAGTGGTGTGGTGTGCAGAGTCCCCGGATGTTGTGTCTGTGGGCTTCGTGCTGCGCGCAGAGGGAGTGGTGTGGTGTGGTGTGCAGCAGAGTCCCCGGATGGAGCCGGGCGCCATCTTTGCTCCAGCCCAGTGCAGCGCTGCCGGTGGGTGGAACCTGGTGGAACCTGGTGGAACAACACTCAACAAGCCGCTGGTTTCTAGGAACTGCCCGACAGACTGACATACCTTCGAGCCTTTTCAACGTCAAATAGCTAGCTACACTACCTAACACCTCAATACAAAATGGGTGATCGGGAGGACTTAGTTTATCAGGCAAAACTTGCCGAACAGGCAGAACGATATGACGGTAAGAGGCACTTTTAGGGCTCGGCTCTGTGTGGGACATGTTCACCGCTGTTTTTTTCTCTCCAGCTAGCGAGCCGAACGTTAGCTAACTAGCTATAGCTAGGTAATGTTAGCTAACGTTACATGGCTCCGCTAGCTGTATTTTATAGCTAGCTAGCTAACCGGCTAGCGTTAGCCAGCAAACTAGCCAATGTCCTTTATTGGAAATGCCCTGGTGCTAGTCAAATAAGCACCAACCGTAGCATTATAAGTGTCGCTGTTTAAGCGTGTTCTCTGGTTGACAGTGGCGGCGAGCTAACACGAACGGAGGGCTGTAACAAAATGGCGGCTTACTGGAGCGTGAGCTGTCAGAATCTCCCCTGTGCTGCAGCGGCCAGCGCGCAGGGAAACATAGATAGCAGATCACCGACTGATAGGATTTATTTCAACAAGCTCAGTATTTATCACTCGCCATCTTACTGTGCGTGAGTTGAATTGTCTAGCTTGTAAATAAGGCCAATTACCGTAAGGGTGTATTATTCTGGTTAGCTGACCCCGGGTTAGCTGATTAGTAGCTTGCTAAGTGTTAGCAGTGTGTGTGGGAGTAGCCGGGCAGCTGTTCACTTTCTGGGGTGTTCCCTTTGCTATCAAGCTGCATGTATCGATTCAATGAAAAGGGCTCCCTCTTTCTTTCCACTCCTCCACACTGCTGTCAGTCTTGTCGTGCCATGACGGGCCTTGTGGAGGCTGTTTTTAGACGGGTGGTCTCACCGCTGGTGATTACTAGTGTTACAGGGCGTGAGACGTAGCCCAGTACGTGATTGTGCTTATGAGTCATCCATGGGATCAGGACAGGGTGTATTTCCGGCATGATTTATGATTTACTTGCTTTATGTCAATCCTTAGTGGATTTAACAACTGGTTATATTGTAACGTCGTTACTGTCAAAACAAACGTGTGGAGGGGTGGTAGGGGGTCGTCATCATCAACATGTTGCACTGGCATCAGAAATCGCCTGAATACGAAAGATTATCCTGCCTCTCCCCTCGACAGAGATGGTGGAGTCGATGAAAAAGGTAGCGGGCATGGACGTGGAGCTCACAGTGGAGGAGAGGAACCTACTATCAGTGGCCTACAAGAATGTGATTGGAGCCCGGAGAGCCTCCTGGAGGATAATCAGCAGCATCGAGCAGAGGGAAGAGAACAAGGGCGGGGAAGACAAACTGAAGATGATCCGGGAATACAGGCAAACGGTAACGCTAACGACAGAGAAATGACCGTCCGGTACCTCCTTCTGAATACAGCTAACAGATACACTCAGAGCCTATGAGAAGGAATCCAGATGTAGGCCCATTTTTATTCACACCCCCTTCTTCTCCTATAGTGTGGTTTATTTGTGATGGCCCACCACAAATATGATTGCCCAAGGTGATACAGTAACACATTAACGGTCCCCTGTACCTTGTATTTAAATCTTTCTTATATTCATTTTTGTATATCTTATCCCTTGCCTCCTTCCTGCTCAAATGACACTTATCACAAAGAATCTCAAAATTGTGCAGATGTAGGTCACTGCAATGTTCTGTTAAGTCATTTGCATTTGTGTAGGGTTCAAATGGCTCAGATTACAGTCTGCATGCTATGGCATAGCCCTTTTCTACATGTGAATAGACTGACTGAATTGATGACTGACGGGAGATCAGACAAGCTCATGACAACAGGAGAACACACCGTCTAGGACAGGATCGTTTCACTATGAAAATAAATGGGTGTCATTTAGGGTCGAGGCCAGCCCCGCTGACCAGAGATACCTGCCCCTGCCTATCAATGAAGTTCCGACTGAGATGATGTCATCGGACTGTGTTTCCACAATACTAAAATCATTACATCAGAATATTTAAAGATGTTTGATATTTCCCGTTCAGCATTGCATCAATCTGGAACATGCCCCCATGACACGGGAGACATGGTTTTGCCTAAAATAAAGTTTCGAAATCACTTCAGTGGGACTTTAGGCGCCAATCCTACCCGTATAATATATCCAGTGAGTCTGAGATCAAACTGGGCTACTGCTGTAATCCTGTTATGAATACATGTCTTATCAATACCCTAGCTTATTTTCATAATGTACACAATAAAACTCACTGCCCCTTACAGAGATTGTCTGAGTCATAGTTGGCCACTACTGCACACTCTCAGGCGGTAGTGAGAGGGAAATAAGAGCTGGCCCATCGTTCTGGGAGAGGCTGGAGTGTGTCTCAAATGGGAGAGGCCAGTTGGACTGCAGTCAATGACCTAATGGCATTCAGAGATGCGCAATACTGTGGTTACATTTTTGCTTCTTTACAAATATTATTTGGACTCTCTTCCTAACCTATTATGAGTTACTTTTAATTATCTTTTATTACTCATTTGGCTTTGGACAGTTTCGTTCTGCCATTGCCAGCACCTTGCATTGTCCAGGTGTTGGCCCCATTTTGGTCTTAATTCACATATTTTTTTGTTACACATATTTCCTATCTGTGACACACAAAATCACAGATATAGACGCAGCCAGGCCTATAAAGGTATTTAATGTAATTTTGTGTCCTTCCCTGGTGTGTCTTGCAGAACAATATAGCATGCTGTTACATTGTCAAAGTACAACAGTGTTTGTTAGCTGATTTTGAGCTGTTTGTGTCTTTCTGTGGGGTGGCAGGTTGAGAATGAGTTGAAGTCCATCTGTAACGACATTCTGGATGTACTGGACAAGCACCTAATCCCTGCTGCTAACACAGGAGAGTCCAAGGTCTTCTACTACAAAATGTAAGAGCCTCCCGGTCTAACTGTTAACTAATGAATAAAATACAAAATTCTAGCCTTGATGCAGCTTATCAACCCTAGAGTGGGGTACTGGGGACTTACAATAGTTATTTCCTGGGGGTTGGTACAACTGTCTAATGAAACTTAATTATTAACTAGAGTTATGGGAAGTCTTGGAACGTGTCCTTGTTTAGTTTGTTATCTCTGCCAGTTTATGATGCACCCAGATTGAGTGATTGAAAACAAACCAAGTGAAAAGTCATAGAACATGGACCAGTTGTATTTCAAGTATTTCCACACCCTGGTCAACCCGCTGAGCCTGTTGTGCTCTGCTATTATTTATCTCCAGGAAGGGCGACTACCACAGGTACCTGGCAGAGTTTGCCACGGGCAACGACAGGAAGGAGGCGGCCGAGAACAGCTTGGTGGCCTACAAAGCCGCCAGTGACATCGCCATGATTGAGTTGGCGTCCACGCACCCTATCCGCCTTGGCTTGGCCCTTAACTTCTCCGTATTCTACTACGAGATCCTCAACTCACCCGACCGTGCCTGCAGGTCACCATCAAAATGCTCAATACAACCTCTCTGCTCAATACAACCTCTCTGTTCAATACAACCTCTCTGCTCAATACAACCTCTCTGTTCAATACAACCTCTCTGTTCAATACAACCTCTCTGCTCAATACAAATACAACCTCTCTGTTCAATACAACCTCTCTGCTCAATACCTCCATATCTAGATTTGTCAACATTGATGAAGCAGAATATGGACTAAAGAAAACTTTGCTTGTTTTTTTGTGCCAACAGCATTTGATTATGATAAATTGTTCTTGGCGGGATACAATCTGACCCCAACCCCCCCGGCTTGCCACTTCCATTTCCTCAAAAGATAAATCCACAAGTACTGTATCACGACTTCAACACGTTGTTACTTATTTGTCCTCCTAGGTTGGCGAAGGCTGCGTTCGATGATGCCATCGCAGAACTGGACACACTGAGTGAAGAAAGCTATAAGGACTCCACACTCATCATGCAGTTGTTACGTGACAACCTGACACTATGGACTTCAGACATGCAGGGAGACGGTAAGGGTCTCATTCATAATGATAACGTTTTTTATTTTGTAAATCCTAAATCCACTGAACTTGTATCTTTCTCATGATCTTCCCTTTTCAAGGCCCGAGTGCTGAAACCTGAATTACTAACTTCATCACTCCTGACTTTTCTGCTGTTCCAAAAACATCTCAAACTAGAATCTCTGTTCTGGTATTAGACTAATTTACCCGTGTGCTAATTCACTGACCTCGGACGGAAGTCCATGCGGCTTGTCTCCAGAGCAGAACGTGAAAGCAGGACCTGTCTTAACCAGAGAGCCCGTGTCTCTTTCTACCTCACAGCAGTATATTCCGTTGACCTTTACTCTTCCACTCCGCCATTAATTCCAGCAGTTCCCAGCAGTTCCCATTCTAAAACCCCACTTGCTTCTAAGAACTGCCTCTACTTCCACCACCGCCTCCCATTTCTTCGGACTCATCATCTTTCTTGTCTCTTTCTCTCGTTCCCTCTGCTGTAGAATCCTAAAGGAACAAACAACTGTTAATTTCCCATGTTAACTGTAATTTGTAAGTGTTGCTCACCCTGGGCTTGCAGTGTGTGCGTGTTTGTTTGTTTGTTTGTGTGTGACACTGCTCTCTTTCTCTCCACACTAACTCACTCATCATGGTGACCTGTACTACCACTCACCCCCACCGTTTATCACTTACTCCTTGAGTTAGATTTTTGTATTTATGCCTTTGTTCATCTCACGGTACTCGACAAGCTATTGATTGTGGTTTTTTCACCAACAGTCACGGATTGCTTTGTTGTGAAGATTTTGGAATGAAAGAACAAGCACAGTATTTCACTTGGTTTTAAAAAAAAAATATTATTATTAAAAACGTTTATTGATTAATCAAGTTTGAGAGAGTGTCAACAGACTATTTGAGTCTAGAGCGGCAAAGGCGAGTGCCGTGTTGTAGTGCCGGTGGTCTCAATTTGCTCTGTACATACTTCACAGAGCTTCATTAGTTAATAGAAAGGGGGGGAAAAGACACATTGTCACTTTAAGTCTGCAGAAAACCCTTGATTTAGGTTGACAGTTTCACCAAGCTTGACATATTGTGCAGGGTTTGTCTGTAAGCCTCGGTGCTTGTAAAACCTGTGAGCAAGGGTTTGTGTCACGGTATTGCCGTGCTTGACGAGGGAGGTTTCACCAGGCTACTTTAGTTATGTATAACCATTTTTCTTTATCTTGTTTTTGGACAATAAAGGGAAGCAGCAGAGTGGTGCATTTTCATACAAAGTTTTTGCATATCGGCTCAGGAAAAAAAGTTTATAAATAAATGGAAAAACATCCTGTTCAGAGTTTGTGTTGACCTGAGCCACAATGTAGTTGTGAAAACTATTAGTATAAATTGTTTGGTCATGACTGCGTGAGTGAGCTTTGTATAGTTGCCAAACTGACAGGTTTTTAGAAGGGGATCTCTGGCTTATCCACCTGCACCCCTTTATCACTACATGCATACACATGCAGAAGGTTTTTGGAACTCCCAAATCTGATCAATTTAACTGTCGGGCGTATCTCAAACCGGCCCTCTTTTTTTGATCCTCCAATTACAACGTTGTCAGAGGAAAGCAACTGTTGTGACTGGAGGATCAAGGACATTTGTCAGAGGAAAGAAACAGTTGTGATTGGAGGATTAAGAGAAAGGGGCAAGAGTTTGAGATTGGTCCTTTTGAATCACGGTTCACTCAACATAGGATGAAGCTAAAGGAAAATTCAGACACGGCAAACAACGGCTGAAGACAATTGATTTTCCGTCTAGTTTTAGACCTCAACGTGCTCGTTTTAGACTTCAACGTGCTTTAGACCTCTCAACGTGCTAGTTTTAGACCTCTCAACGTGCTCGTTTTAGACTTCAACGTGCTTTAGACCTCTCAACGTGCTTTAGACCCCTCAACGTGCTAGTTTTAGACTTCAACGTGCTTTAGACCTCTCAACGTGCTAGTTTTAGACTTCTCAACGTGCTAGTTTTAGACCTCAACGTGCTCGTTTTAGACCTCAACGTGCTTTAGACCTCAACGTGCTCGTTTTAGACCTCAACATGCTTTAGACCTCAACGTGCTAGTTTTAGACCTCTCAACGTGCTTCCGTCTAGTTTTAGACCTCAACGTGCTTTAGACCTCAACATGCTAGTTTTAGACCTCAACGTGCTTTAGACTTCTCAACATGCTCGTTTTAGACCTCTCAACGTGCTCGTTTTAGACTTCAACGTGCTTTAGACCTCTCAACGTGCTCGATTTAGACCTCAACGTGCTAGTTTTAGACCTCTCAACGTGCTCGTTTTAGACCTCAACGTGCTTTAGACCTCAACGTGCTCGTTTTAGACCTCTCGGCGTGCTTCCGTCTAGTTTTAGACCTCAACGTGTTTTAGACCTCAACGTGCTCGAGGGAATTGATTTTCAAAAAGCAACCAGCCTTTGCTTGTCATTCACTGCTTCAGATGAAAATATTCGAAGAACCGGGTCAGATCTTGAGGACCCCATCTCTTTTTTTATCTTCCAAATGAGGTTTGGGGAAGAAGGCGATGCAGACTTATCAGCCATCTTACATCCTGTCTCCTGTACTCTCTCTCTGCCAGGTGAAGAACAGAAAGAGGCAGTGCAAGATGTTGAGGACGAGGCCCAGTGAAACTATGCCACCACCGCCAACTTTAGACCCTCCCCCACCTCCTTACACTCCTTGCCCCCCCCCCCCCACCATCCTTCTCATCATCTCCGTTCTCCTTCAGATCCTTCCCCTACCACCACCATCACCCTCTCCAAGACTCACCATCATATCTGACTGAAAACATGATTCCTGTCCATCTCCAGCCCCCCTCACCTCCCCCTATCTCTTCCACCTTCTCCTCAGCAGCTTCAAGACCCATCAGGGCTAATGGAGCGATCAAGTTTATTTTTCTCATAATTTCTTTTTTATTGTCTTTTTTTTGTTGCCCTTTTTAATTCATTTCAAATAAATACCACTTAATTGAGACAGTAAATACAATGTTAGAAAGGCAAAGATAAAAGATATTTAAAAAAAAGTCCCTGGATTTTGATTTTCTTTTGTTCCTGGTACAAGCGGTTCTGAAATGTTATCTTTGTTTTCATTATTGTATTGTTTTTTGCTTTTTTTTCCAATATTTTTATCAGTTGCTGGATGTATTTTGAGAATTTTTTCTTAATGTAATTACAGAAATTAACTTTTATTACTGATATGTTGACTATTAGTTATGGGAGCTGTTTATCTCTGTGTTAGTGATATATGTCGGATGCAAATCATTTTACCTTTTTTTGTGGGCAAGTTGAAAAACTAAAGTGCCCTTTTTGTTAACTTAGTTTTTCAGAGGAAGTTGGCAAAATTCGCGATATCCACGTGGGGCAAAGAAGTGCTTAACTTTTACATCATAGTGATTATGTTGGTGTCATGTTTTTGTAGTGTTCTCTGGACTGTACTTTGTGCTGAAATACTGTAACTGTGCACACATAATGAATATCTGAAGGTTGACTGAATGCTAACTGGTGAGTTTTTTGAAAAATCCATTGGAGTACTGTCGCTTGTGTAAAAAGACAAGTCTCAATTTGGCCCCCGGTCTCTTCGACAAAAGAGTTGTAAAAATAACACGATTCAGTGCTTGCATGAGTTGGTGCATCTTTCATTTTCCTGCTGCTTCCCCCCCCCTCCTTTTACTAAAGCTCTTATGGTGTCGTAAGTTGAGTACCTTGTCCACGTCATTTCTCAAGCTTGGCAGAAGCGCACTGGGTTCATCAAACTAGCTCTTCTAGGTTTAGTTTCTTTGCGGTTTTCTTTCTTTCTATTCTTTTTGCTTCATTATGTGTAACTTGGAGCTGATTTGTACTACTGGATATCTGACTGGAGCCACAGACGGGGAATCTGTATTGTTCTTACTGAAACACAGCATGGAATTAACATTAAACAATCTAAATTAAACATTACAAACGTGTCTCATTTGCTTTTATTGTTCATAGTAAACAGCCCTGCCTTTAAACAACCGATTCATATCTGCTGCTTATTTTCTTATTTTTAATGTAATGTGAATCAATAAAATCCATTAAACTGTTATTCAAATACGTTTATGAATGAAATGAAATAAAACTGTTCTGTTGAATCTGCTGCTATTGTGTGTTGCGAGGACTGAAGTCACCATAGATTTGCCATTCCACAAGACCTGTGGTATATTTAATTTGTGTATTTTATATTTTTGTGTAACAAAAACCCCAAAATAAATTTAACTTGATAAAATGTCAAAGGGATAAATAACTGAAATGATCAGTTTATTGAATCTCAGCCTTTCATTTTCTGCCATTCAGGGAAGGATGTGAAAGAAAGGAATTGCATACTGCACATTACAGACTTATCTGACATGGCAACACACACTGTTGCTATAGATACAGTGGTTGCTACTGCAATACTTGTTAAGTGTCAGCAGTTATACGTTACTGTAGCCAACTCTATTCTAAGGATTTCATCCGATGGATTCATCTTGACACTACTTTAGTTATATGTTCCTTGGTACCTCAGCTATCCTGTGCCATTAAATGTTAACAGGTTGATCTGGCGGCTACGTGGCGTAGTGGGCAAGGCGCTCGCCACGAATGACGGAGACGCTGGGCTTGCCTGTTCGAGCCCAGCGCTCCACATTGCTTTCAGTTTAGCTGGTCGTTCATACTAATGCACATTGGCCGTATTAGGGCGTGGGAAACTGATGGGTGGGGATCGGGCGTTGTGGACAGCGACTCCTACAGGTCGGTTGGTGCGCCTGCGCAGTAGAATCAGGAAGTGTCGGGGGCAGCGTGAGCCTCCCACGCGTTACTCCTCGCCACTGAGAGATCGAGCTGCGCAGGTGAAAAGATGCGACTGCTGTTACCTCAAGTACCGGAGGGGACTTGTGCTATACATGACTTAGTCCACATTGCAGCCGGCTTGTGGGAGGCAAGAAACAGCGTTTGTGACAGGGGAGGGTTGAATTGGATGATACGAAATTGGGATGGGAGAAAATATAGAAAATGGGAGAAAAAGTGGATCAAATTTTTTTTTAACAGGTTGATTGATTGATTGATTGAAAACTTTAAGATTGCAGAATCGAGGGCTGCAACAATTAGTCGACATAATCGACGACGTCGATCATAAAAACTTGTCAACGCCGAATTTTTGCGGCGATGCGTCGTATAAAAAAAAAATATATATTATAATAGGATATATTATTTATTATTATTATTTAATTTCATTGTGTTTTTAGCCCTAGTTGCACTTTTGTTGCAACCCCAGTTATCCCATTATTTCCCCCAAACTTACTGTCGGTCTGTTATAAGAAGTCTGAAGAGCCCGGAAAATGAGCCACGCCCACAGGAAGCAGAGATGGAGGGTGTGACAGAAATAATCGTTAGATTAGTCGACTAATCGAAGAAATTATCGACAGATTAGTCGACTACCAAAATAATCGTTAGTTGCAGCCCTACAGTACGGCTCAATACAAACTATTGTTAACCCTTTACCGGCCAAGTAACCGTTTTTGGCCACTTCCCCATACAATATATTTAGCCAGGTGGGAGAGGGGGGATCTTTAATCTATGAAAAAAACTTCTTCCAGCCAATCAGCACAGGTCAGGCTATGACACAGATATTGTCACCGTCCCATCTGACCAATCAGGATAGACCCTGGGGATCTGCAACTTCCTTCTTTTCACCACAGCAAAAAAATGCAAATTTTTGCGCCTGCTTTTACTCTTCAAAATCCATTATTTCCTCAACAAGTCATGGTGAATTGATAACATTTACTCATTTTGCAGTTGAACAATCATTGAAAAGGATGGGATAGGTGTTTTTTGCATAGGATTAGTGAAATCAGGATTTGTTGTTAGCTAAAAAGTGGTGAAGCCATAAACGGTCATATGCCCCTTCAGGTAGACATATGCCCGATGCATCTAGTCAGTCATTACTTCTACCATGTAGTGCCATGTAGTACCCTGTATTACCATGTACCCTGTAGTACCATGTATTGCAATGTAGTACCCTGTATTGCCATGTAGTACCCTGTAGTGCCATGTAGTACCCTGTGTAGTACCCTGTAGTACCATGTAGTATCATGTAGTACCCTGTAGTACCATGTAGTATCATGTAGTACCATGTAGTACCATGTAGTACTCTATAGTACCCTGTAGTATCATGTAGTACCCTGTAGTACCATGTAGTTATATAGTTTTGTCCGCTATTCTTCTTTGGGCCTTTATCGGCTACTGTTGCCATGGCAACGCAAATTCAAGAAAACTCCCAATACATTTAATTATTTATTTTATGTTATGAATCAGCCTGCCAAGTTTCATAGATATGCCCCCTAAGGAAAAATATGCCCCATAGCCCCCACATTTTTAGGGTACCGGTCGAGGGCCTGTTCACGGACACTTTGGTTTACCTTTACAGGGGGGAAATCTTTTTAAAAAAAATTCAAAATTGTAGATAACCTTTGAAATAGCACCAAAATAACATTCTAGAGTTGAAATTGTGAATTTCCAGGTATTTCGGTAAAGGGTTAAGGGGATGCAGACCAGAAAAAGAGGGGTTGGACATTTACTGAGGCCAATTTCTAATTGCAGCCACCCATATGTGCTCTTTGAGAGCAGTTTTGAAGGTGGGTAGGGATTCACATTATTTTACGGCTGTGGGTAGGGCGTTCCACATTGTTGTGGCATAATTGCGAAACGTGTTTAGTCCCTTGTTTGAGCCGAATCTGGGTTGAACATGATTTGTGGAACTCCCTCTGGTGTTGTCACTGTTGTGGTCATGGAATTCACTGACCTTTGGGAAGTATTTCTACATGTACATGGGTATCTTAGTGGTGTAGTGTATCTTGTAGACCAGGCCGATTGCAAGTTGCTGTACTCTGTCGTCTACTCTAAGCCATCCTAGGTTGTCAAAATGGGCAGGGGTAAGGTGGGTTTTAGGAGTAAGGTCAAGCAGTAGTCTGACCAGTTTGTTTTGTGATGTTTGTAGTCTTGTTTTTAGGGCCTTTGAGGTGCTTTGGTACCATGAGGTGCAAGCATAGTCGTAGTACCCTTGAATAATTATTATTATTATTATTATTATTATTATTATTATTATTATTATTATTATTAATGAGTGCTCCTGTTAGTCTTCAAGGTATTCTTGTTTACCAGAGAGGAGATCCGGTACAAGAATCTTGTTCGTTGGTTGACTTTTTTGATTACATTGGTTGCCATTTTGTCACAGGAAAGATTTGCCTCTAGGATGGAACCCAGGTAGGTAATTTCATCTTTCCTTGTGACAATATTGTCACCCACTGTAACAGAGAAGGCCTTGCTGAGTTTGTTATTTGATCCAAAGAGAATGGATTCTGTTTTACCCAGGTGTAATGATAGTTTGTTATCAACGAGACAGGTGCAGATTCTGCCGAGTTCAGAGCTGAGGGCTTTTTCAACCTGTAACTTGTCCCTGTCAGAGACCAGCAGGGCTGAGTCGTCCGCGAACAGGAACAAGTTGCAGTCACAATCTGATGACATGTAATTTGCATAAATTAGGAACAGTAGCGGTCCTAGTATGCTTCCTTGTGGAATACCACAGCTCACTGGGAGGGGGGGGATAGTGTACCGTTCACCTCCACCATCTGTTCTCTCCCCTCCAGGTAGGATTGCATCCAGCTCACTGATGAACTATCAAAAACCAATTGCTTTTAGCTTGTCAAACAGAATGGAGTGATTGACAGTGTCGAAAGCCTTTTGGAGGTCCAGCATGACCATGCCACAGTATTTGCCCACGTCCACCTCTTGTTTGATGTGGTCGTTCAAATAGAGAAGGCATGTGTCAGTGGAGTGGGATGTTCTGAAGCCAGATTGGAATTCGTAGATTCGCTTTTTTTCCGCAAGGTACTTTTCGACCTGTTTGTAGAAAAAAAATTCCATAACTTTCGAGATGGAGGTAAGAATAGAAACAGGGCAGTAGTTGCCTGGGTCTAATTTGTCACTCTCACAATTTTGAAGTCTTTGGGGACGTATCCCTGTTTTATGGAGATGTTTATTATGTGGGTGGTGGGGATGGCAGACAGTAGTTTACTCAGGGTGGTTGATAGAATAGTAGTTTAGTTGGACCATTAGGAAGAAGAAATCCACTTGTCTAGAGAGCTCTGCTCATCTTCCTCCTTCATGCCATTGGTCCTGACAATAACAGCTGGCATCACAAACACTTGTTTAAAAGGTAGCCATAAGCTTTTCATTTCAGCAGTGTTGGGGAAAACCCAACCCAGTTTACCAAACTACTAGCTACTTCACAATGAAAATGAATTCAACTTCATCTTGACATTTTAAATTGTGTGGACCAAAACTTGCAGAGTGGAAGCGCTTTTCAGACAAGGCGAAGATTGCACACACCAACGGACAGTCAAACTGGGCTCTCCTCTGCATCAATCAGCCGCACCAATCACTGGAGCTACTTGGTGCTGACCTGGGCCATGATGTACGGTTCACATATGGCACCTTGCACCTCCTGCAGAGCACAGACAATTGAACAGTAGGTGTAGATAAGAGCTAGATGGGTTCCCTTTTCAATTCAGTCATATCAAATAGTTGGTTAAATAGAAATTCCAATGCATTTGCTGATATAAAGTGAAGTGAGCGATCCCAACCCTACTTCAGACAACATCAAAGCCCATGCATCAATAAATTAATGCAACTCACACTGTGGGTCAGGGATAGAACATACTGTATGTTTAAGTGCAGGATTGCCTTGATTCTTAATGTTCTCTGCTGCTTCTTGTTTGTACACAGTGAAGTAGAACATAGTTATTTCATCCTCCTGAGAGCATATACTGCCTTTAGAAAGGAAAGATATTTGAAATATATTTCAGACCTTGAGAGATAGAAGTCCATCTCTTTCCTTGTCAAACCTCTCAAAAACCGTCTGGTAGAGTCTTCTCCTTCGCTTACAAACATCCGAAGATCTGCAAGCACATCTGTGGAGAGCGAACTAGAGAGGGGAGAAACTGTGAAGCCGAGATAATACAGACCTTTTCATTTTAATTGTGCTGCTAGGGAACAGCTTGGGCCCATGTTTATTTCTTGTGATATTAGCAAACCCTGCAACAGGAAATAAACCTGAGCCCATGTACAATCCTTTAGTTTGAAAGGTGTACAGTATAGGGTTTGAGTCCCAGGTCATTCTCAAGTCATGAGGCACATGCATTTATTATTTATTTTGAGTTTATGGACCTTATGGTATTCTTGTTTTTTCTTGACTTACTGTGTTTTTTTCTTCTTGACTTGTTTAGAGAAGACGTGTCTCTGTTAAGCACTTTGAGTTGCACTCCGTGTATGAAAGGTGCTATATAAATGAAGATTATTATTATTATTATTATTATTATTATTATTATTATTATTATTATTATTATTATTATTATTATTATTATTATTATTATTATTATTATTATTATTATTATTATTATTATTATTATTATTATTATTATTATTATTATTATTATTATTATTATTATTATTATTATTATTATTATTATTATTATTATTATTATTATTATTATTATTATTATTATTATTATTATTATTATTATTATTATTATTATTATTATTATTATTATTATTATTATTATTATTATTATTATTATTATTATTATTATTATTATTATTATTATTATTATTATTATTATTATTATTATTATTATTATTATTATTATTATTATTATTATTATTATTATTATTATTATTATTATTATTATCAAGTCCAAGCCACATCTTACAGAGCATCAAGTCTAAGTCAAGAATTTCCAATATAAATTTAAAATTAGTAATAAAAGAAACAATGTTCGGTGCAGTATCCTTTTAGTTTATTTCACACAATGTATACAATACAAATGTAGAGATGAAAGAATTGTGGTAGAAAACACAGTAATCTCTTGATTGCAACTACTTAATTTGAAGTAATAACATCATAAGTCATAGTAAAGTCTCAGGTCACTGGAACGTAAAGTCAAATCCAAATCTCAAGTCATGTTGGCATTCATCACGTCAAGTCTCAAAGTCATTAAATGTGTGACTCAAGTCGGATTCGAGTCCAAGTCATTTGACTTGATTCCCCAACTCTGGTCTCTGGATGTCTCTGTTACAGTGAAGTGAGCACTACATTATACAACAGATCAGAGAGTAATAGTTAGTTGGACCTACTCTCCAGGAGATGGAGGTCCAGGTCAAAGAGACAAATCCTTTTGGATGGGAAGCGCCTTTTCCTTCACCGTTTGGTGCTTCCTGCGCTGTCATGCACAGATATGGACCAGAGGGTTGGGTTCAATTCACTTTCAATAATTTAATTCAGGAAGTGGGTTTTCTTGAAGAAGTGGGGGGTACATTCTAATCACGAAAAGGTTGTACTATATCCAACGTACTAACAAGTAAATGAGAACGAATGCTCTATCATCAGCAAGTGAACAACCATTTCGGTTTATATTTTGAATAGTGCATAGATCCTACCCTGATGGATAGGACCACCTTGACCCATCTGTATGTCTAGCATCACGAGCACATCTCCTCCAAGCCCATTATGAGGAAGGTGTGCGAAATGATGATTGAATGTCTGAGCTGATGAGGATGCAGTCAGTGCTACCAAACAGACAAGCAGAGAAGCTTGTCATACAGGCTCTCCCTCTCCTACAGCTGCAAGCTCAAGGTCTCTAGAGACTCTGCTCCCTCTTCTCTCCAGTGTGGCAGGCTGTCTCTGCAGCAGCTCCTCTAGTGCCCTCTGCAGGTCAAGTTTGACACATACAAGAGGATGAGGATCACCTCAAAGGCGCTAAAAACAAAATTACAAACATCTCTTTTTTTTTGATCCACTTTTTCTCCCATTTTTTCCATATTTTCTCCCATCCCAATTTCGTATCATCCAATTCAACCCTCCCCTGTCACGAACGCTGTTTCTTGCCTCCCACAAGCCGGCTGCAATGTGGACTAAGTCATACATAGCACAAGTCCCCTCCGGTACTTGAGGTAACAGCAGTCGCATCTTTTCACCTGCGCAGCTCGATCTCTCAGTGTCGAGGAGTAACGCGTGGGAGGCTCACGCTGCCCCCGACACTTCCTGATTCTACTGCGCAGGCGCACCAACCGACTTGTAGGAGTCGCTTGTTCACAACGTTCGATCCCCACCCTTCAGTTTTTCCCTCCCCGTAATACGGCCAATGTGTATTACTGCGGACGACCAGCCAAACTGAAAAACAATGTGGAGAGCTGGATTCGAACACGCGAATCCTAGCGTCTCCACACTGGTGGCGAGTGCCTTGCCCACTACACCACCTAGCCGCCCAAATTACAAACATCTCAAAACAAACTGGTCAGACTACTGCTTGACCTTACTCCTAGAACCCACCTCACCCCTGCCCACTTTGACAACTTAGGATGGCTTAGAGTAGACGACAGAGTACAGAAACTTGCAATGGGCCTGGTCTACAAGATACACTACACGACCAAGGTACCCATGTACATGTCAAAATACTTCCCAAAGGTCAGTGAATACCACGATCACAACACCAGAGGGAGCTCCACAAATCATGTTAAACCCAGATTCGGCTCAAACAAGGGACTAAACACGTTTCGCAATTATGCCACATCAATGTGGAACGCCCTACCCAAAGCTGTAAAGGAATGTGAATCACTACCCACTTTCAAAAACACTCTCAAAGAACACCTACGGGAGACTGCAATTCGAAACTGGCCCCTGTAAATGTCCTAACACAACCCCCCCCAATGTACAGTAAATTACCAAGTATGGTCTTGTCAATATTCCAATGTACAGTTTTGTTTGTACAGTTGTACAGTGTCCCCCACCCACCCCTCCTACCCAACCCCCCCCCCCCCCCCCCCACTCCTACCCACCCCCCCCCCCCCCCCACCCACCCAACCACCTTCAATGTACAGTCCCCCCCCCCCCCCCACCTACCCAATCCAATGTACAGTTTCTACGGCAAATGTATATACTTTTTTTTTCTGGGCTCTCTTTGTATCACAAACAGTACTGTATTTACAAATATGGTATGTCATAAATATATAGATGTAGCAGTACTGTCTATCTGTATGTCATGTATGTCATGTTACGATGAATTGAAAATGGGGGACCCTGATGTAAACAAGACAAAAGTCTTTCTCTGGTCTGCATCCCCTTAACAATTGTATGTATTGAGCCGTACTGTATTGTACCCATTCTGCAATCTGTTAATAAAGTTTTCAATCAATCAATCAATCAAACCTGAAATCACACTGCATAGATAGACGATGTGACGTCTGTAGAGTCGACATTGGGTTTTTGTCTCGGATGAAAGATTACAAGGATCATCAACCTGGAGGCCATGTATCAGTGGACTGAGAGGGGGACACTATATTGCCGTCCCAGCCTTTTCATCCCTCCCATTTGCAATCTTCCTCCTCTTCTTCTTCTTCTTCTTCTTCTTCTTCTTCTTCTTCTTCTTCTTCTTCTTCTTCTTCTTCTTCTTCTTCTTCTTCTTCTTCTTCTTCTTCTTCTTCTTCTTCTTCTTCTTCTTCTTCTTCTTCTTCTTCTTCTTCTTCTTCTTCTTCTTCTTCGTCTTCTTCTTCTTCTCTTTTCTTCTCCCCTCCATCTGAGAGATGCTTGTCGGACCTAAGCCAACTGTGGGATTGGTGGCCAGTTAATATAAGGCTAAGCATAATTTCTTCCCTTAATTTTACATTACGGTATAGGCACTGAAAAGCAACACGATTCTGGTTCTGGAGACTACATCATATGGTCAATTTATTTTAATATGCATACAGTAAGTGATGTATCCCCTGACCAGGTGTGTAGTTAGTTTGGTAGGGAGGGCTTGAGAGCTTGGTTGGGAGGGCTTGAGAGCTTGGTTGGGAGAGCTTGGTTGGGAGGGCTTGGTTGTGAGGGCTTGATTGGGAGATCTTAGTTGGGAGGGCTTGGTTGGGAGGGCTTGGTTGTGAGGGCTTGATTGGGAGATCTTAGTTGGGAGGGCTTGGTTGGGAGGGCTTGGTTGGGAGAGCTTGGTTGGGAAAGCTTGGTTGGGAAAGCTTGGTTGGGAGGGCTTGGTTGGGAGGGCTTGGTTGGGAGGGCTTGGTTGGGAAAGCTTGGTTGGGAGGGCTTGGTTGGGAGGGCTTGGTTGGGAGGGCTTGGTTGGGAGGGCTTGGTTGGGAGGGCTTGGTTGTGAGAGCTTGGTTGTGAGGGCTTGGTTGTGAGATCTTAGTTGGGAGGGCTTGGTTGGGAGGGCTTGGTTGTGAGGGCTTGATTGGGAGATCTTAGTTGGGAGGGCTTGGTTGGGAGGGCTTGGTTGGGAGAGCTTGGTTGGGAAAGCTTGGTTGGGAAAGCTTGGTTGGGAGGGCTTGGTTGGGAGGGCTTGGTTGGGAGGGCTTGGTTGGGAGGGCTTGGTTGGGAGGGCTTGGTTGGGAGGGCTTGGTTGGGAGGGCTTGGTTGGGAGGGCTTGGTTGGGAGGGCTTGGTTGTGAGGGCTTGGTTGTGAGGGCTTGGTTGTGAGAGCTTGGTTGTGAGGGCTTGGTTGGGAAAGCTTGGTTGTGAGGGCTTGGTTGTGAGGGCTTGGTTGTGAAGCTTTTTACTCACTCACCATTTGATCGGCCTCTCATACTGAGGAAACACCCTCAGACATAGTCTTCAGAGCCTTCTGCTCCCTCCTACTCCCATCCCTCACAGAATGAATACGTACACTATGAACCGGAACACCTGAATGGACAATGACCAGAGAAAATGTGTGTGTGTGTGTGTGTGTGTGTGTGTGTGTGTGTGTGTGTGTGTGTGTGTGTGTGTGTGTGTGTGTGTGTGTGTGTGTGTGTGTGTGTGTGTGTGTGTGTGTGTGTGTGTGTGTGTGTGTGTGTGTGTGTGTGTGTGTATATATGTAACGGTGGTATCGTGAAGCACAGTCACGAAGGGCTGGGGTGAGTAGCGGTGCCAGGATGGTATCGTGAAGCACAGTCACGAAGGGCTGGGGTGAGTAGCGGTGCCAGGATGGTATTGTGAAGCACAGTCACGAAGGGCTGGGGTGAGTAGCGGTGCCAGGATGGTATTGTGAAGCACAGTCACGAAGGGCTGGGGTGAGTAGCGGTGCCAGGATGGTATCGTGAATCACAGTCACGAAGGGCTGGGGTGAGTAGCGGTGCCAGGATGGTATTGTGAAGCACAGTCACGAAGGGCTGGGGTGAGTAGCGGTGCCAGGATGGTATTGTGAAGCACAGTCACGAAGGGCTGGGGTGAGTAGCAGTGCCAGGATGGTATCGTGAATCACAATCACGAAGGGCTGGGGTGAGTAGCGGTGCTATGGGTTAAACTCACTCTCACATCCTCAAAAGACACATAGACACGGTACAAAGAAGTGAATTCACCTCTTGGTATAGCGGTCTGTGTTGTTGCACGCGGCATGGGAGACCCATGTTTGAATCTCCCTCTGGGCATCGAAGTTTGAGGTGACGTTGTCACAACCGTTACATATGTGTGTGTGTGTGTGTGTGTGTGTGTGTGTGTGTGTGTGTGTGTGTGTGTGTGTGTGTGTGTGTGTGTGTGCGTGTGTGTATTACTCGACTGCTAACTCCTTATTACAATGGAGAAAGGTCTCCCTTTGTTGGGCCTAGTTGCTGTCTTGTTTTATTGTAGACCTATCAGTCCATTTGTATTACAGAACTAGACTCATGCTAATGCTGAACGCCCAGTCCTCAGTCAATGGTGTTGGTAGACCCTCGTCTATCACCTGGAGGACTATAGGTGTCTATGTGTTGACACTTGACAGGGGTATCACCATGGCACCTCATGGCTTCACCTAGCTATACTGTTGGCTTTCACAGCTGCCAGTTGAAATGTGAAACCTCAAGAGGGCAGCAAGTTCCAGCTAATCTGACAAAGCCCGGCTCCCTCTTGATATAATTTCCACATGGGGGTGACTGGATGAATGTACAGAATAAGATCAGATATAACCACAATATTATACACATAACACACACTCACAAAAGGTTGAATGTAGAGATAATGTGTTCACTACTCATGCTTTTATTTTTGTAGAGATGTTTTAGAAGCGACTATTTCCACATTCCTTCCCCCGTAGGATGTGTTCAAGTTAGCCCGCTTCCCAGGTTCAACTGCCTCTTATTAAAGTGCTGCAACCTAATGGGCGTCTCGGAGCTTCCATGCTTTCCTGTGGAACCGTGGCGTTCTGTTGTCGGAGGCTGATTAGTAGCCTACTGCTCTGAGAGAGAGAGAGAGAGAGAGAGAGAGAGAGAGAGAGAGAGAGAGAGAGAGAGAGAGAGAGAGAGAGAGAGAGAAAGAGAGAGAGGAATGAGGGAACAAACGTCAATGAAATATTATGAACTTCCTGCGGTGCCGCTGCAGATACTGGAGTTAAAAATAGGTTGGCTATTTTCAGTCGACACTTGTGAGACTTACACAGTCAGCCTGCTCTGCTCTGCTCTGGTCCGAGCCTCCATCTGGGATTGTGTTACCAGAGTGGACCAGAAATATACAGAGGAATGAATCTATGAACTATAGACTTGAACCGTCCTGCACCTCCCCCCCCCCCCCCCTTTCCAAGCTCCAAGTACCCAAGTAGAAAACATGCCCACAGATGGGGAATGTATGTGTGTATGACAGACACATGCATGACATGGGCACACACCCATAATCTGTCTCTCTCAAGCAAACAAGATACAATTCCTCAGTTCCTGGAGTGGTGTGTGTGTGTGTGTGTGTGTGTGTGCGCGTGAGAGCGAGAGAGGTAGAGAGAGAGGGAAGTGGGGCCCACTTGCAAACCATGACTTTACTAAATGGGACAAACACCCAATTGAGACTCTGCATGCAGAATTTTGCAAATGCAAATAGCATTTAAATTCTATAATCACCTAAAAGAAAGAGACCCAGACACACTCTATAACAAAGCCCTCACCTACAGAGAGACCCTTGAGATATGCCCACTCAGCCAGATGGTTCTGGGCCTCTGCTCACAAACACAAACAGAGCCACCAGACAGAAACCACACTGGACTAAACCAAATGATAAGAAAACAAAAATAAAACTATCTGACACATTGGAAAGAATCAACCCAAAACCAGAGCAAATTGAAATGCTATTTGGCCCTAAACAGAGAGTACACAGTGGCAGAATACCTGAGCACTGTGACTGACCCAAAACTAAGAAGATCCTTGACTAGGTACAGACTCAGCAAGCACAGCCTAGCCATCGAGAAAGGCCGCCATAGGCAGACCTGGCTCCCAAGAGAAGACAGACTGTGCACCCACTGCACACAAGAAGAGGTGGAAACCTGCCCACTATACCAAGACATCAGAGACTCGGCAGAATCTTCACCTGGCTCGCTGATAACAAACTATCATTACACCTGGGTAAAACAGAGTCCATTCTCTTCGGATCAAATAACAAACTCAGCAAGACCGATCCATCCTAGAGGCAAATCTTTCCTGTGACAAAATGGCATCCAAGGTAATAAAAAAAGTCAACCGACGAACTCGATTCTTGTACCGGATCTCCTCTCTGGTAAACAAGAATACCCTGAAGACTCTGGGAGGAGCACTCATTCAAGGGTACTACGACTATGCTTGCACCTCATGGTACCAAAGCACCTCAAAGGCGCTAAAAACAAAATTACAAAACAAACTGGTCAGACTACTGCTTGACCTTACTCCTAGAACCCACCTCACCCCTGCCCACTTTGACAACCTAGGATGGCTTAGAGTAGACCACAGAGTACAGCAACTTGCAATGGGCCTGGTCTACAAGATACACTACACGACCAAGGTACCCATGTACATGTCAAAATACTTCCCAAAGGTCAGTGAATACCATGATCACAACACCAGAGGGAGTTCCACAAATCATGTTAAACCCAGATTCGGCTCAAACAAGGGACTAAACACGTTTCGCAATTATGCCACATCAATGTGGAACGCCCTACCGAAAGCTGTAAAGGAATGTGAATCACTACCCACTTTCAAAACCACTCTCAAAGAGCACCTACGGGAGACTGCAATTCGAAACTGGCCCCTGTAAATGTCCTAACCCAACCCCCTCCAATGTACAGTAAATTACCAAGTATGGTTTCGTCAATATTCCAATGTACAGTTTTGCTTGTACAGTTGTACAGTGTCCCCCACCCACCCCTCCTACCCAACCCCCCCACCCCACCCACCCAACCATCTCCAATGTACAGTCCCCCCCCACCCACCCACCCAACCCCCACCCCACCTACCCAACCTCCTCCAATGTACAGTTTCTACGTCAAATGTATATACTCTCTTTTCTAGACTATTTTTGTATCACAAACAGTACTGTATTTGCAAATCTGGTATGTCATAAATGTCTAGATGTAGCAGTACTGTCTATCTGTATGTCGTGTATGTCATATATGTTATGATGAATTGAAAATGGGGGACCCTGATGTAAACAAGACAATTGTATGTATTGAGTTGTACTGTATTGTACCCATTCTGCAATCTGTTAATAAAGTTTTCAATCAATCAATCAGACATATACTTACCACAAATTGCAAACACCCAAAGAGACTTTGAAAACATGGAAAATAACTCAAAACTCCCATACCTACTGGTTGAAATACAACAATGTGCAAACACAGCAGCAAGATTTGTGAGCTGCTGTGACAAGAAAAGGACATCCAACGGAATACAACCACCAAAAAGACTGTCAATCACACAAAAAATGTATTCCTTCTGTACTGTACTGATTACTGTTTGATTTAGTCTTGTTTTGCTTTGGCAATGTAAACGTATGTTTCCCATGTCAATAAAGCCCATTTGAATTGAATTGAGAGAGAGAGAGAGAGAGAGAGAGAGAGAGAGAGAGAGAGAGAGAGAGAGAGAGAGAGAGAGAGAGAGAGAGAGACAGAGAGAGACAGAGAGAGACAGAGATAGCGCGCTCTCTGACAGGAGCTATCACTCTCATGGCTCTCACCTTGACTCAATCTACTGGACTAAAGAATAAACAGCTGCAAAATCATCTATGTCACACACACACACACACACACACACACACACACACACACACACACACACACACACACACACACACACACACACACACACACACTGTCCAGTTCTTAGGGCAGAGGTGGTGTTCCATTGACCTTACAAATAACATGCAGGCATATTGTATTATTCTTGTTACCTTGTATGCCGTAATATGTTTGTGTTGTATTTTTGGACGGCCTTGTGGTTAGAGACTGACATATAACCTGAGTGTCACAGGTTCGATCCCCATGACAGTCAATGTCCTTGAGCAAGGCATGTCCTGCTCCATCGGGTGATAAAAACTGGAGGATTGGGAGTTCTGAGCCACCTGCTGGAATGTGTAAAAGGTTGTGTGTCACTGTATGTGGGAGCTGTATGTAATGTCACTGTATGTGGGAGCTGTATGTAATGTCACTGTATGTGGGAGCTGTAATGTCACTGTATGTGGGAGCTGTAATGTCACTGTATGTGGGAGCTGTATGTAATGTCACTGTATGTGGGAGCTGTAATGTCACTGTATGTGGGAGCTGTAATGTCACTGTATGTGGGAGCTGTATGTAATGTCACTCTATGTGGGAGCTGTATGTAATGTCACTGTATGTGGGAGCTGTAATGTCACTGTATGTGGGAGCTGTAATGTCACTGTATGTGGGAGCTGTATGTAATGTCACTGTATGTGGGAGCTGTAATGTCACTGTATGTGGGAGCTGTAATGTCACTGTATGTGGGAGCTGTATGTAATGTCACTCTATGTGGGAGCTGTATGTAATGTCACTGTATGTGGGAGCTGTAATGTCACTGTATGTGGGAGCTGTAATGTCACTGTATGTGGGAGCTGTAATGTCACTGTATGTGGGAGCTGTAATGTCACTGTATGTGGGAGCTGTAATGTCACTGTATGTGCGAGCTGTAATGTCACTCTATGTGGGAGCTGTATGTAATGTCACTCTATGTGGGAGCTGTATGTAATGTCACTCTATGTGGGAGCTGTATGTAATGTCACTGTATGTGGGAGCTGTAATGTCACTGTATGTGGGAGCTGTAATGTCACTCTATGTGGGAGCTGTATGTAATGTCACTGTATGTGGGAGCTGTAATGTCACTGTATGTGGGAGCTGTATGTAATGTCACTCTATGTGGGAGCTGTATGTAATGTCACTGTATGTGGGAGCTGTAATGTCACTGTATGTGGGAGCTGTAATGTCACTGTATGTGGGAGCTGTAATGTCACTGTATGTGGGAGCTGTAATGTCACTGTATGTGGGAGCTGTAATGTCACTGTATGTGGGAGCCACTTCAAGAGTTAAGACTAGTGGCTGGAACATCGGAGGACTTTGTCATTGGAGTGGGGGTGCACCAGGGTTCGGCTCTTAGCCCACTTCTCTTCATTACTATAATGGAGGAAGCAACAAGAGATTCACGAGGAGAAGGACAGTGGGAGCTGTTTTATGCTGATGATCTAGTGCTGACGGCAGATTCGGAGGAGGAAGTGAGGAGAATGTTTGTTGAGTGGAGGGATGGAATGAAGAAGACGGGAATGAAGATAAATATCGACAAGACAAAGGTGATGATAACAGGGAGTGAAGGAGAGAGGATTCAGTCAGGAAGATACCCATGTGGAATCTGTGGAAGAGGAGTGGGAGCAAACTCTGTGCTGTGTAGAGAATGTGACAAATGGTGTCACCAAAGATGTTCAGGTTTGTAAAATCTGAGGGGAGTGAGGGATTTTATATGCCCCACGTGTGAGAGGGAAGAGGAGGAGGTGGTTGGAGATGGTGGTCTAGTGATGGGAGGGGAGGTGCTGGAGGAGGTGAAGCAGTTTTCGCTATCTGGGAGATGTGATGGACTGTGAGGCGGGAGTGGAAAGGGCGGTGAGGGCGAGTGGCGGTGGCGTGGAGGAAGTGGCGGGAAATTAGTAGGCTACTGTTGAATCAAAACATAGATGTAAAGATCAGAGGAGGGATATATGAAGCATGTGTGAGATCAGTTCTCCTGTATGGTTCAGAAACGTGGGCAATGACAAAAAGGGTGATGGTGGTGTTGAGAAGCTGTGAGCGGAAGATTTTGAGGTATGTGGCGGGAGTCAGATGGCAGGACAGGAGGACCAGTGCCGAGGTGGATGAGATCTGTGGTGTCAGGGAAATTGATTTCAAGGTGAGATATGGACCTCTCAGGTGGTTCGGACATGTGAGAAGATCGGAGGAGGGGGGGGGGGGGGGGGGGGGGGGGGGGTGTTGAGAGGGGTGGAGGAGATGATTGTGGATGGGCGGAGGCCGAGAGGGAGACCGAAGCAGACGTGGAGGGGATGTGTGGAGAATTATATGAGGGATCTGGAGATACATGAAGACATGGCACAAAACCGTGCCCAGTGGCATGGAGTCATAGCCCCGTCCAACCTCACTGTAGTGGGAAAATAGGGACGTAAAACGAAGATGATGATAAACGTTATAGCTTAAAGGATAACTCCACTTTTTTTTTAAATTAGCTTATTTAACATCTTCCCTGGAGTTAGACAAGAAGATGCATACCTTTTTTGTCTCTGTGCGTGCATTTTAGCTTTGGGAATAGACGCTCCGTTAGCATAGCTTAGCTTCATCACTGGAAGTGGGGGAGGACAGTAGCCTTACAGTGCCTTACAGTGTATTGCAAGGTCTGACATTGACCAAACTTGATATGCATGACCTTGGTGGGCTCTAGGTCAACTCCTGAAAAGGGGGTCAATGTCAGACTTTGCAATCAAAAGTTAGGGGGCTAATAACCCTTGCCATAATTTCAGTGCGCCCCTAACTTTTGATTGCAAGGTCTGACATTGACCCCCTTTTCAGGAGTTGACCTAGAGCCCACCAAGGTCATGCATATCAAGTTTGGTCAATGTCAGACCTTGCAATACACTGTAAGGCACTGTAAGGCTACTGTCCTCCCCCACTTCCAGTGATGAAGCTAAGCTATGCTAACGGAGCGTCTATTCCCAAAGCTAAAATGCACGCACAGAGACAAAAAAGGTATGCATCTTCTTGTCTAACTCCAGGGAAGATGTTAAATAAGCTAATTTAAAAAAAAAAAGTGGAGTTATCCTTTAAAAACAGACACGTGCAAAGTGCAGAGTCTTATTTCTTATTTTAAATGGTTATTGCAGTAGGGATAAAGTACTTTTTTGTAAACATTATTTTAGACCAGAGGAACTGTAGCAGTGTCCTAATGGGAGGAGCTGTAAGACGTTGTAATATTTAAAGGTGCTGTAAGTGGTAGTTTGTTAAAAGTGGTCTACATGTTAAAATAATAGCTCTACATTCTGACAGCCATCACTGGTATAGATTGTCTGGTCAGTAACATGGGGCTCCCAGTCTCTCCAGTCTGCAGTAAATAGAAAATACATTTCCTGGTATCCCGTTTCCACTGTATCCAATCAGGAGAGAGAAACATTTGGTCTGACAAAGATAAGACATAAAAACTAGTTTTAAGCAAATGTGTCCTTGAAACAAGTAAAATTATCTACCAGTGCAGTAAGCAAATTTGGCTTGGCAAGATTTCTTGAAATAAGTACAAATATCTAGGGTTCTCTCTCCTGATTGGATCAAGTAGGAATGAGATACCAGAACATTTATTTTCTGTTTACTGCAGAGTGGAGGGACTGGGAGACCCATGTTACTGACCAAACACTCTATATCAGTGAAGGCTGTTGGAATGTAGAGCTATTTAACACGTATTTTAGAATAAAATACCACTTAATATACAAAATTGTTTTTTCAATCCACAATCTCACAATGAAAATGCATTTTCCTTTCAAACATGTTTCAGAGTAGACTAATCCAGCGTATAATCACCTGTTTAATCAAAAGTATCTGTAATTTGATTGTAATATGAGAGAAGAGAAGAGAAGAGAGAAGAAGAGAAGAGAAGAGAAGAGAAGAGAAGAGAAGAGAAGAGAAGAGAAGAGAGAAGAGAAGAGAAGAGAAGAGAAGACAAGAGAAGAGAAGAGAAGAGAAGTGAAGACAAGACAAGACAAGAGAAGAGAAGACTTGTTTGTGATGGTCTTATATTGTTGAGAGATGGAATAAAAATGATCCTAGCAGCTTATATCTTTCTCAATGCCAACGTGTCAATTGCTATTTACTCTACTATGAAAATCTGAAACCTGGTTAACATCTCTACTTATGAGCTCTTTATTGCATTTAGTTTATCTTGTTATTGTTACATGACACATGTTTAGGCCATTTCACTTTCCTGCCACAAAACGTCAACAGACTATCTATCAGTTCAAAATCTGTTCTTAGAACAGGGCAGAGTCACATTATATATATGTGTCCAAGGCTGTCTCTCTCTCTCTCTCTCTCTCTCTCTCTCTCTCTCTCTCTCTCTCTCTCTCCCCCTCCCTCTCTCTCTCGCTCTCTGTGTGTGTGTGTGTCAAGGCCACAGATTTCCTGTTGATGCCAGGCTGTCAGGAATGCCTCCAGCACGTGTCACAGGTCAAAGGATGTGTGTCGCTGCCGCTTCCCCTCTCACCAAGAGCCCCAAATGCCCCCCCCCACACACACACACACGC